>NC_083718.1:27484166-27787196 GCF_028564815.1 Eubalaena glacialis
TTCCAGGTTGTCCATTTTATTGGCATAGAGTTGCTTGTAGTAGTCTCTCATGATCCTTTGTATTTCTGCAGTGTCAGTTGTTACTTCTCCTTTTTCATTTCTAATTCTGTTGATTTGAGTCTTCTCCCTTTTTTTCTTGATGAGTCTGGCTAATGGTTTATCAATTTTGTTTATCTTCTCGAAGAATCAGCTTTTAGTTTTATTGATATTTGCTATTGTTTCCTTCATTTCTTTTTCATTTATTTCTGATCTGATCTTTATGATTTCTTTCCTTCTGCTAACTTTGGGGTTTTTTTGTTCTTCTTTCTCTAATTGCTTTAGGTGTAAGTTTAGGTTGTTTGTTTGAGATGTTTCTTGTTTCTTGAGGTAGGATTGTATTGCTATAAACTTCCCTCTTAGAACTGCTTTTGCTGCATCGCATAGGTTTTGGGTCGTTGTGTTTTCATTGTCATTTGTTTCTAGGTATTTTTTGATTTCCTCTTTGATTTCTTCAGCGATCTCTTGGTTATTAAGTAGTGTATTGCTTAGCCTCCATGTTTGTATTTTTTACAGATTTTTTTTCCTGTAATTGATATCTAGTATCATAGCGTTGTGGTCAGGAAAGTTACTTGATACAATTTCAATTTTCTTAAATTTACCAACACTTGATTTGTGACCCAAAATATGTTCTATCCTGGAGAATGTTCCATGGACACTTGAGAAGAAAGTGTATTCTGTTGTTTTTGGATGGAATGTCCTATAAATATCAATTAAGTCCATCTTGTTTAATGTACCATTTAAAGCTTGTGTTTCCTTATTTATTTTCATTTTGGATGATCTGTCCATCGGTGAAAGTGGGGTGTTAAAGTCCCCTACTATCATTGTGTTACTGTCGATTTCCCCTTTTGTGGCTGTTAGCATTTGCCTTATGTATTGAGGTACTCCTATGTTGGGTGCATAAATATTTACAATTGTTAAATCTTCTTCTTGGATTGATCCCTTGATCATTATGTAGTGTCCTTCTTTGTCTCTTGTAATAGTCTTTATTTTAAAGTCTATCTTGTCTGAGAATTGCTACTCCAGCTTTCTTTTGATTTCCATTTGTATGGAATATCTTTTTCCATTTCCTCACTTTCAGTCTGTATGTGTCCCTAGGTCTGAAGTGGATCTCTTGTAGACAACATATATACAGGTCTTGTTTTTGTATCCATTCAGCCAGTCTGTCTTTTGGTTGGAGAATTTAATCCATTTACATTTAAGGTAATTATTGATATGTATGTTCCTATTACCATTTTCTTAATTGTTTTGGGTTTGTTATTGTAGGTCTTTTCCTTCTCTTGTGTTTCCTGCCTAGAGAAGTTCCTTTAGCGTTTGTTGTAAAGCTGGTTTGGTGGTGCTGAATTCTCTTAGCTTTTGCTTGTCTGCAAAGGTTTTAGTTTCTCCGTCAAATCTGAATGAGATCCTTGCTGGGTAGAGTAATCTTGGTTGTAGGTTTTTCCCTTTCATCACTTTAAATATGTCCTTCCTCTCCCTTCTGGCTTGCAAAGTTTCTGCTGAAAAATCAGCTGTTATCCTTATGGGGATTCCCTTGTATGTTATTTGTTGCTTTTCCCTTGCCGCTTTTAATATTTTTTCTTTATGTTTAACTTTTGATAGTTTGATTAATATGTGTCTTGACGTGTTTCTCCTTGGATTAATCCTGTATGGGACTCTCTGTGCTTCCTGGACTTGATTAACTATTTCCTTTCCCATATTAGGGAAGTTTTCAACCATAATCTCTTCAAATATTTTCTCAGTCCCTTTCTTTTTCTCTTCTTCTTCTGGGACCCCTGTAATTCGAATGTTGGTGCAGATGTCTCTAAGACTGTCCTCAATTCTTTTCATTCTTTTTTCATTATTCTGCTCTGCAGTAGTTATTTCCACTATTTAATCTTCCAGGTCACTTATCCATTCTTCTGCCTCAGTTTTTCTGCTATTGATTCCTTCTAGAGAAATTTTAATTTCATTAATTGTGTTGTTCATCATTGTTTGTTTGCTCTTTAGTTCTGCTAGGTCCTTGTTAAATGTTTCTTGAATTTTCTCCATTCTATTTCCAAGATTTTGGATCATCTTTACTATCATTACTCTGAATTCTCTTTCAGGTAGACCACCTATTTCCTCTTCATTTGTTTGGTCTGGTGGGTTTTTACCTTGCTCCTTCATCTGCTGTGTGTTTCTCTGTCTTCTCATTTTGCTTAAGTTACTGTGTTTGGGGTCTCCTTTTCACAGGCTGCAGGTTCATAGTTCCCGTTGTTTTTGGTGTCTGCCCCCAGTGGGTGAGGTTGGTTCAGTGGGTTGTGTAGGCTTCCTGGTGGAGGGGACTAGTGCCTGTGTTCTGGTGGATGAGTCTGGATCTTGTCTTTCTGGTGGACAGGACCACATCTGGTGGTGTGTTTTGGGGTGTCTGTGACCTTATGATTTTAGGCAGCATCTCTGCCAATGGGTGGGGTTGTGTTCCTGTCTTGCCAGTTGTTTGGCATAGGGTGTCCAGCACTGTAGCTTGCTGGTCATTGAGTGGATCTGGGTCATAGCATTGAGATGGAGATCTCTGTGAAAGCTTTCGCCATTTGATATTATGTGGAGCTGGGAGGTCTCTGTTGGACCAATGTCCTGAACTCGGCTCTCCCACATCAGAGGCACAGGCCTGACACCCAGGCAGAGCACCAAGACCCTGTCAGCCACACTACCAGCTACGTGGGGAGTTTCTTTCCTTTTGGGAAGTCTGAGGTCTTCTGCCAGCGTTCAGTAGGTGTTCTGTAGGGGTTGTCCACATGCAGATGTTTTTCTGATGTATTTGTGGGGAGGAAGGTGATCTCCACGTCTTACTCCTCTGCCATCTTGAAGGTCTCCTCGGTATTTTGGTTTTAACTACGTTAAGATCATAGATAAACTGGGGAGAACTGACATCTCTACAATATTAAATCTTTTAATCCAGGAGCATAGTATTAACTTAGATAATTTTTAAGCCTTTCAAGGTTTTATAATCTTCCTCATATGGGCCTCTGATTTTCCACCGGAAAAACAAAATATTTGAGAATCATTTCCAATGATCACTATTGCCTGGTTCTACATATTCCACTATTTGAACTAAATGTTGAATTATGCTATCGCTACTGTTCATATTTGATTCTGTCACCCTCCTCATGTGACCCTTTTCAGTCATGTTGGGCACATTCTGTTGTTAGTGTCTTGTGTTCATGTTCACTTCAGAGAAATTATGATACCACCAACATAACTTTAGTGTTGTTAAAATCCTGGACCCTGGAGACAGCTAAGATGAGCTTAAAGGGATCATGAACTGTCAGTAGCCTTTGGGGAAGTTTTGGTGGTTGTCATGTATGACATGATTGCCTTAAGTTGGTAGTATACTTTTCAAGTGTGTTTCTTTTATTTTATTATTTTTATTTTTAATTGTGGTAAAATACACATAACATAAAAGGTACCATCTTAATCATTTTTAAGTGCACAGTTCACTAGTGTTAAATATATTCACATTGTTAGTCAGAACTTTTTCATTTTGCAAAACTGAAATTCTATACCCACTAAATAATAACTCCCCATTTTCCCCTCTCCCCAGACCCTGGAGGCCACCATTATATGTTCTATATCTATGAGTTTGACTAGTTTAGATACCACATGTAAGTGGAATTATACAGCATTTGTCCTTTTGTGACTGGGTTATTTCATTTAGCATATGTCTTCCAGGTTCATCTGTCTTGTAGCCTGTGTTAGATTTGCTTCCTTTTTAAGGCTGAATAATATTCCATTGTGTGGATATACCACACTTTGTTTATCCATTCATCCATCAATGGACACTTGGGTTGATTCCACCTTTTAGCTATTATGAGTAAAGCTTCTGTGAAAATGGGTGAATTTCTGTTTAATACCACAGAATTAATTTTGAAAACTCTAAAGTCTATACTGTGAAGGCTAGTTTCCCCTCAGAACTTGCCTGCAGTGAATGGTGATGCATTTTTTTGAGGTTGAAGTGCCCCTCAAAGGCTTTCTTGAGGCAGATGAATTTGAGAAAAGCAAGAAGACATGAGGGCCAGCTAACAATCTCTTTTAAGGTAAATATAACTACAGTAGAAGCCCTCTCCTCCAATGCGACCAGGATCAGTAGTTGATGAATTAACAAAAAGATCTACATCAGTATGGAGGTTCTTTAGAAAACTAAAAATAGAGCTACCATATGATCCATCAATCCCACTCCTGGGCATATATCCAGAGAAATACATGATTCAAAAGGATACATGCACCCCAGGGTTCATTGCAGCACTGTTTACAATAGCCAAGACATGGAAACAACCTAAGTGACAGAGGAATGGATAAAGAAGAGGTGGTACATATATACAATGGAATATTACTCTGCCATTAAAAAGAATTAAATAATGCCATTTGCAGCAACATAGATGGACCTGGAGATTATCATACTAAGTGAAGTAAGTCAGACAGAGAAAGACAAATATCATATGATATTGTTTATATGTGGAATCTAAAAAAATGATACAAATGAACTTGTTTACAAAACAGAAATAGACTCACAGACACAGAAAACAGACTTTTGGTTACCAAGGGGGAAAGTGAAGGGAGGGATAAATTAGGAATTTGGGATTAACAGATACAGACTACTATATATAAAATAGATAAACAACAAGGACCTACTGTATAGCACAGGGAACTATATTAATATCTTGTAATAACCTATAATGGAAAAGAATCTGAAAAATAATACATATTATATATATAACTGAATCACTTTGCTGTACACCTGAAATTAACACAACATTGTAAATCAACTATACTTCAATTTTAAAGGAAAAGAAGTTGCTTTACACTGGTGATGTTTTAAACAAACAAGCAAATGAACAAAGATCTATATCAAATATTTTAACCTAAAACACAAAATGGACATTGCTTTGCTGATCTCTTGGTACAGGGTAAGGCCTTCTTTTTGAGGATGAATCAGTTGATTGCAGTTCTGTGTGATTTCTTGAGTAAACCACACTCATAATTCATTATAAACAGTATCCAGTTTTGGTTACTTAAGTGGAGCAAGAATGTAGACAGATGCTAAATAATCTGCGTGCCAAATCCTTCCAGATTGTCACAATTTCTTCCTTTTATTTTGATAGGTATCTTTCCCATAGATAGCACTAAAAAAAAAAAAGTAACTCATCTATATCTAGTTTTTCCAAAGCTTTACACTTAGACTCCATAGAAACTTTTTACCCGAATGTGTCATTGGTATATATATACGTATTAGGTTATAAAGTTATAATAAGTGAGATTAGCATAAATAAATTTGTGAGTAACAAAATTGGATGTTTGCAAACAACCAATTTACATCAGCCAAGGATGCTTCTAGCTGAAGGGGTCAGACACGCAGTGGTGTCCAGAAGAGCAATTTCACCACAGAGAGGTTCCAGGTGCTCCCAACACTGGTAGGGCATGTTGCAGCAGGAATGGAGAACAGGGGCAATGGGATGAACTGGTTAAGTGGAGGTCAGTTATGAACAAGTCTGTTATGTCTGAATAAAAGTGTAAACATTCAACTATCTCAATTCACAAAATAAAAAGACAAAGTAATATTTAAAGAAATAGAAAAGCTAAGTATAAGTTAAGTACATCCTCTTGATTTTTATCAATGATTAGCTCACGTTCGATTTTGTTTCCTGAGTCTGAAGCCTTTTAGCGCCTCTCCAACCTTAATGGTCATGTGAATCACCTGGGATGTTTGAATATGCACATTCAGATTTAACAGGCCTGGGATGGGCCTGAGAGGCTGCAGGTCCACCCTCCACACCTTGAAGAGGGAGTCTATTAGCGCCTAGTGGGGGCTGATGGGCATCCAGCACTCAGAAGGGAGGTCTTACCAGATATTTTAGTTTTGTTTTTTACCAGCTTTATTGAGATATAAGTCACAGACCCTGCAATTCACCCATTTTATATACAACTCAATGGTGTTAGTGTATTCAGAGTTATGCAACCATCAGCATCATCAATTTTAGAATATTTTCATCATCCCAAAGAACTCCCCCTATAAATTAGTGGTCACTTTCCTCCCCGACTCCTTAATCCCCAGGCAACCACCAATCTACTTTCTGTCTCTATAGATTTGCCCATTCTGAACATTTTAAACAAATACAATCATACAATAGGTAATCTTTTGTGTCTGGCTTCTTTCACTTAGCATAATATTTTCAAGGCTCATGCATGTTGTAGCATGTATTAGTACTTCATTCCTTTTTATTGCCCAATAATATTCCATTGTGTAGATATACAAACATTTTGTTTAACCGTTCATCAGTCATTTGGAGTTTTTTCCAGGTTTAGGCTGTTATGAAGAAAGCTGCTATGAACATTCACATACAAGCATTTGTGTGGACATGTTTCAGTTCTCTTGGGTATATATCTATGAGTGGAATCCGAGGTCATATGGTAACTCTTGGCTTAATATTTTGAGGAGCTGCCAAACTGCTTTCCTAAGTGGCTGCACCATTTTTACATTCTCACCAGCAATGTATGAGGGCCCCAATTCTCCACATCCTCACCAACATTTGTTATCTATCTTTTTTATTATACTTTTTGAGAGGATGTGAAGTGATATCTTTTTGTGGTTTTAATTTGCATTTCCCTAATGGCTAATGAGACCTTTTTAAATGTCTTTTCATGTGCTTATTGGCCATTTGTATGTCTTCTTTGGAGAAATGTGTCTATTCAGATCTTTGGCCCATTTAAAAATTCTGTTGTCTTTTCATTATTAAGTTGTAAGAGTTCTTTATATGTTCTGGATGCAAATCCCTTATCAGATACATGATTTACCAATATTTTCCTCTAGTCTGTGGGTTGGCGTTTTATTTTCCTGTTGGTATCAGTTGAAGCAGAAAAGTTTTTAATTTTGATGAAGCCCAATATATTTTCTCTTTTGTTGCTTTACTATGAGAATCATATCTAAGAAGATTTTGCCTAACCCAAGGTCACAAAGATTTACTCCTATGTTTTCTTCAAAGAGTTTTGTACTTCTAGCTCTTATATTTAGGTCTACAATCATTTTGAGTTAATTTTTGTGTATGGTGTGAGTAAGGGGACATCCAGTTGTCCCTGTGCAGCTTGTTGAAAAGATTATTCTTTCCCCATAGAACTGTCTTGGCACTCTTGTCAAAAATCAATTGACAAAAAAAAAAATCAATAATAAAAGTGAGGGTTTATTTCTAGACTCTCAATTCTATTCCATTTATCTATATGTCTATCCTTATGCCAGTATCATACTGTCTTGCTTACTGTAGCTCAGTACTAAGTTTTAAAATTGGGAAGTGTGAGTCCTCCATTTTGTTTTTCTTTCTCAAGATTGTTTGAACTGTTCTGGGTCCCTTGCAATTCTATGTGAATTTTGGGATTGCTGACTTAAAAAAATTGCACAATGCGAGAGTTGTGAGTTAAGTTTTCTTTGGGGCAAAATGAGGACTATAGCCCAGGAGACAGCATTTCAGATAGCTCTGA
The DNA here is from genome assembly GCF_028564815.1 of Eubalaena glacialis. Classification (NCBI taxonomy): domain Eukaryota; kingdom Metazoa; phylum Chordata; class Mammalia; order Artiodactyla; family Balaenidae; genus Eubalaena; species Eubalaena glacialis. The sequence continues at coordinate 27,491,688 of NC_083718.1, forward strand.
GAGACTGCTCCAAAGAGGTAGGGGGAAGGTCAGTATATATGTGACTTTTGTGAAGGGGGGAGTACATGCAATCAAGCACATATTTTGCAGAAGGTTTCTGCTAGTCACGAGGAGCAGACATCACCATGAAGGAATTTAGTGCTTTTCTAGATATGAGGAGATGCAAGAATCGGGGCTCATAAAATCAGCTCCTGAAATAGCTAACTATCTGAATACCTGTTCTGCCAGTTTTTCCAGAGCACAGAGTGCCTCATTTCTGCTCTCCACCGTGAACTCCCTTCAGGAGGTGTTGAAGGTCAGCAGCTGCAGCAGCACGTGATTTAATCCTCGTAGAGGTAGACGGCAAGTGCCCATGGCAAGTGCCAATTTGTAGTTGACAAGGCCACCTCATGGTCATAAATTCGACCATGCTTTGGGAGGCATTTCATGACCATTTCTTCCCATGGTGCTAGGAAGGCTCGTTCCAGGTCTGGTGAAGATTTTGCTGTTAGGCCACTCAGTGTGCTACTCCTGGACCAGGTCTTAATAGTCAAAGATATCTGGACCACCTGTCTTATTAGTCTGTTATGGTCCAGGAAAAAATTCCCTCTTATTGCATCTTCCCATTTCTAGAGTTACACTATTACAATCATTGATGGCATACAGGACTATATATCTGATCAACTGCTTCAAGTAGCCTAGTCATCATTATTTTTGTTAGAGGCTCAGTCACACATTTGGTAATACAAGAAACAACAATCTTGTAAAACAGGCAAATTACAAATAATATAGCTAATAACATTAATAGAGTTATAAGTAAATATTTAAGCCAAGGGCTTCCCACGCCAAATCAGTTTTTGAAGAGGTTGTCAAGACTAGGGAGTGGGTCACTTAAGGCAGAAATCTGACTTTTCATGTGGTTCATTAAATGTGTTATATTAGAGGATTCATCAGGTATGAAAACACAGCATTCAGTGTGAATTATGGCACAGGTGCCTCCCTGGGATGCTGTAAGGATGTCAAGGGCCATGTGGTTTTATAGCACCACTTTTCTCATCATAGAGACCTCAGAATTCAATAGGCTAAGAGCCTGATTACTAGCATTTAAAGCCTGTTGAGCGAATTTTGTTAAGGCTTCAATATGGCTGATTATACTCTCCAATCCTCTTAAAGGCGCAAAAATAGCTGCTAAATGGCCCATCGGGCTTGTACCAATGGTAGATTGGCTGGGGTCATATCTAAATTGTTATGTATATGACTTTGAGTCCAGGGAATCCCAGGGTACATCTTCCTATCCATCCCTTCTTCCATCCTTCCATTTGGAAGCCAAAGCCATAAATTAGGACCACAAATCCACTGAGTTCCATTAGGTGCAACCCAGTGAGTCTCTGGCCATCTGACCCAGTCAGTTCCATACCAATCACTGTCTCTAAGGGTAATAATCTGTAGGCATCGTTCACAAGGCACCCAGCCTAATTTCCTGATGTTACTAGGCTGATCATCCTTAGTATTATTTAATTGTTCCTAACATAGAGGAGCTTTTAAACTTAAATGACCATAGCCTGCTGTTAACCACATAAATCCATCCCATAATTGTGGGAGGTTTCCTTTTTATAGATGAGAGCTTACAGTTTTTGATTGAGACTTAACCTGTCATTCTAATTGAGCTTGAGTGACCCTAAAAGAAAATTTGTATTTATGGCCAGGGTCAGAGCAGGTATTATTAATTGGCTAATTGAGGGGATCCCACCTAGTATACCAATAGTGGCCTGAACAAGACTATAACTTCTTTCTTCTAGAATAGATTTCCTAAGGGCCACCCAATTAGAGCCCTGAAGTGGAGAAATCCACCAAAGTAATCCAGAAGTACTAGACACAGGTAATTGGCCACAAACCCAACAATTGGATTGATTTTTAAAACTAGTATAGGATCGCGTCCATGATAGAAAAACATTTGATTCATATACAAAGGTCCAAGAAGTCAAAAACATTATAAATGATCATACAAATCAGGTCCAGCATCTTGCGTAAGCTGTCTACTTCTGATGTCGTCTTCTTCTCATCCTGGTGTGAGTGTAGTTTCCTCTGTTTGAGCATCATTTTAAGGTGAGTTTGAGGTCAGCCATCCTCTCTATAGACCAGTCCAATGCAGGGGCCCTTTTTAAGTGGGAAATATGAATCCAAGAGTCAATTCCCTTTAGTTTTGCTGCACATGAGCTAGTTAAGAGTACCTGGTGAGGGCCTTTCCATCTGGGTTGTAGTGAGTCCTTTAAAGGACATCTTTCCCAATATACATAATCCCCTGGTTGCAGGTCCTGAGGCATCTGATCTTCATCCAAAGACAGTTTACTGAGATAAGCTTCAGAAACAAACTTAGAGTGTCCTTTTAATAATTCAATTTAACTTTACATCTATATAACATAAAAGCAAGGAACTATCCAGGAAGTGCGTCTTGGTAAATACAGATCTCCATTAACAAAATTGGGATTTAACATTCATTGAAACATCTTTTTCTCTCTAAAATTACCCTGGTTTTTACCAAATATAACCAAATTAAGACTAGTTTGTTTGCAAAATAAGTCTGGTCTCAATAAACTTGGCCTGATGATTTATATAACTATAATTGATCATATAGATTTTTTTTTTCTTGGCTGAAACTTTTATAAGGAGTCACAGACTGAACTTTTAAAAGACCTCTCAGGGTTAGGAAAGTCACGCCAAGGGCTTATCACAGCCTTCACCTAAGATCTAGGTGAGTTCCTCCCTTTTTAAGGTCCCCAAAATATCTTGAGCTTTCTGTACCTGTTAGTGAGGTAGCCTTCCTAATTTATCTGATAAAGCTTCTGGGAACCTAAGAGTTTCTAATCTCTGGAAGGATCAGATAGAGAGAAAAGGTAAATGTTTCAATTCTGCTTACAAAGGTATAATTTACCAATTTATTGTAAGTCATAATTAATTTGAGGAGAAGGTTTTCCTTACACCTGGAAAACATAGATTCAAACCAGTAATTTTTCAGATAGAAACCATAAAAATTATAACCATATTCACCAGTTCACTCAGTCGTTTTGTTAACTTTTTATGAAGCTATCAGGTTTTTCACTAGAATTCCTCAATTTCTTACCCAGTTCAGTGTTATGGTATGAAAGTCAGAAACTTGTATTTATCCAAAAGTCCTTTTTATAAATCTTCTTGAGGAGGAAGCACCTTGGCAAAGGCATTAGAATAAAACCATAAATGTCTATAATGACAAAAGACTTAAGGCACATTTAAAATCTGATTACAATACAATTGACAAAGAAACTTGGTTACTGCTGTGACATATAACACTTTAAGATAATGACTAGAATTATGACTGATAACATTTTACCAGGACATGTCAGAATTTTAGGAACTCAATATAATTTCTAGAGTATCTATATTAGTAATATTTACCATACAATATAACCTAGGAAGATTTATTACTCGTTTGACAATACTGCCCATGTAATTTAACATACCGAATGAACCTAATTAGTTTAATATCTCTCTTTGGGATGTTTCAGGGGCCCTTTGAAGCGTCCCAAAGTCAGCTAGAGGTCAAGAGGACTTCATTGGAATTTGATTTAGGAAGTTTTGTCAAAAAAATACCAAAAGGATTTAGAACACTCAGTCAGATATGATCATAGGTCACTGTGAAACAATAGTTATTCACTTAGCCAAAGTAACAATAAAAGATTTCAAAGGCAAATACAGAACAGATCCCTTAAAAGATAAAGAAACAAAATCTGTTATCAAAGTCAGTTCAACATCTTAAGAAAACTTGTCCTCTTAACAGAGAAATGCCAAATTCAAGTTTTGCACCAGCTTACTTTTAAAATTCATTTATTCAATTAAACTTACCTTAGTCAATCCTGACCATGCACGAAACTCTTTTCTTGGGGTCCACTTTCCACAAACCTTTCATCACTTAACTTATTTTAGCACAACTCTAACTTTCAAGTTGTCGAATATCTGGAGAGATTATTCTTAAGTAGACATTTCTAAAATATAATTATTCCTAAAGAGTTCACCCAAAACTCTTATCTCATTTGTATTTTCTTTCCTTTAAAGTTTCTTCACATCGAGTTACTTTCCTTGATGACAAATTTGCAACAGAAATAATAAGGTCTTATTTAACTCATATTAAACCTAGGTGCAATAAAAGCATTACACTTAATGTTGATGACTCTAAAGACATGTCTGTATTAATTAGATCAACAAACTTAAAAGTTAATACCAGGTATTAATTTAAGCAATCTTTTTTTTTAAATTAATTAATTAATTTTATTTATTTATTTTTTTGGCTGCATTGGGTTTTTGTTGCTGTGCATGGGCTTTCTCTAGTTGCAGCGAGCGGGGGTTACTCTTTGTTGTGGTGCTTGGGCTTCTCATTGCGGTGGCTTCTCTTGTTGCGGAGCATGGGATCTAGGCACGTGGGCTTCAGTAGTTGTGGCACGTGGGCTCAGTAGCTGTAGCTCGCGGGCTCTAGAACACAGGCTCAGTAGTTGTGGTGCACAGGCTTAGTTGCTCCACAGCATGTGGGATCTTCCTGGACCGGGGATCAAACCTGTGTCCCCTGCATTGGCAGGAAGATTCTTAACCACTGCACCACCAGGAAAGCCCAATACTAGGTATTAATTTAATATTGAATATTTCCCAGTTCACATGAACCTGAAATTAATTCTGGCCAGTTACCCTCTGTATTTTTTTGAGAACTTATATAAGTGCTTAATTTCCTTTAATCCAATTAAGTAGCTCTTACTTACAAATTAATTTTTGATAATACCATCCAAAGGTAAAAACAAAGATAATGCACACATAAACATACAGACAGACACAAGAGATCTCATAACTTCATTTTCTAAACTTAGTCATGAATCAGATATCACAATATAAAACTCACTAGTTGTAAATGACAGTTGGAATAAGTTAAATTTTAAAAAGATTTTTTTTCTGTTTCCCCCTTTTTTTCTCCTCAGTTTCAAGAATTAGAGATGATCTAGATAATATAAGTGATCCTGAGAGCTCTGGTCTCAAGGGAGAGAAAATCAGGTTCTCCTAGTAGGACTTATTCCCTCAGGGTCAGAATTCTGAAGAGATATGTTTTTTTGTTTGTTTGTTTTGTTTTGCTTGTTTGTTTGTTTCCTTCAAGCTAGCTTTCTCTTTTGGTTGAGAATTAAATGGGGGTCGGTTAAACTTCGACTGGCATTGTGTACTTAATTGGTGCAAATGAAGATTCATAATTTTCATAGATACCCCCTTTTCTTTCTATTTAATTGTTTTGAAAAGGTGGTCAGCCAAAGTAACAAGGGATTTATGTGTAACTCGGACCAACCTAGATTGTGTCTTTTGACTAGAGTAGCCAAATCCTCATCTAAGCCTTTTAAAAAGACAGAGTTAAGCAAAGGATCATTTTGGTGGTTAGAGAATGATTCAGGTGCCAAGCCAGAATGTTGCTTAAAAGGTTTTTTTTTTCCAAATCTTTTGTAATAGGCCAGAATTGATTCATCCGTTCTTTGCTTGCACCGTTGAATCTCTGTCCAGTCTATGGTTTTTGGAAAAAGCTCTGGGATCAGTTCAAGTAATTTCTGAGCTAATTCCTTGCATTCAGTGTGAGACTGTGGTTCAAAATCCATTAAGGGATGTTTCCATCCTGCTTTGCCCCAAATGGCCAGTTCTTATTCATTCCCTTTCTTTGCTTTAAGAAACTAACAGCTGTATTAATTGATATAGATCTGAAAACCCAGTCTCGTAGGTGCGGGTGGTTAATTCAAATTCCTTAGCAAATCCCAATGGATCCTAAATTGGATCAGGAAATTCCTTAGCCAAGGCTCTAAGTTCTGCTCAGGTCCAGGGTGTGTATGTAAGCACTGAGGATGGTTCACCTCTCCCTGTAATAGGTTTCTCCTGAAAGGGAGCTATAAGCACTTCTGATTTTTTTTTTTTTTCCTTTACTGGGGAAGAGGGAGAAGCAGGAGGTGGAAGAGTTGGAAGAGAAAAAGAGATAGCGTCTGGGCCAGGCAGTTCAGATAGAAGAGAGTACGTGGAGGGAGAGATGGTCAGAAACAGAGTCAGAGACAGAGTGCTAGCAGCCTTTTTTTAGTTCTGATATAGTTTCAAGCAATTAATTGTTGATTTCCTGCAAAGAAGTTACTCTATTGTTTCCTCTTTTATTTTATTTATTTATTTATTTTTTAAACATCTTTATTGGAGTATAATTGCTTTACAATGGTGTGTTAGTTTCTGCTTTATAACAAAGTGAATCAGCTTATACATATACATATATCCCCATATCTCCTCCCTCTTGGTCTCCCTCCCATATTGTTTCCTCTTTTAGAAGCTTCTAGATACCAATCAAAGTAAGCATTCCATTCAGTCTGTTTGACCTTACAGCCGGCTTTTTTCTAACTGTGTGCGCAAAAATATAAATTTTGGAATATCAAAAGAACCCCAATTTGGTCATTTTAGGTTGTGATCTCCTTTAGTATAATTTCCCCAATTAAGTAGGTACTTGCAGGTATGAGTTTTTGTATGTACATAAACCCGGCTGGAGTGTTAGTCAGAGGCTGGCTTTCTGATGCCCCTTGTTTCTGGGTTTGAGAGGCTCTATTTCCCATTTTAAGTTGAATTTGTCAGGGATAAAATTTACTAGTGAAGTTGTGTGGTGGCCAGTGTGCTGCTTGTGAGCTTAACTCTTCTAGGCGTAACCCCAGAGTCATTTCAGCCCTCTTACTGTCTCCGTTTCTCCCTTCAGGGGTCTAAGACCACCGCGGGTGCTCGGATGGCTGAATGGCCAGTTCTTATTCGCAACCCCTGGACGAGCAAGTGTTTTAATTAATGAGTGGGTTTCCCTATGGGACCACTGCACAGTATGAGGACTCTGCCTCCACCATGCCTGTAAATTTCTCAGTCACCTGGGAAGGCCGTAACTGGCTGGGAGGAGTCTTGTCCGTTTTCTTCGGAGCAAAACTCTCATGTAATATCTTCACTTTTATCCTGACAAATTCTACTAAGGCAGCTGAATTGAGGAAAAGTGTCAGATCAGCCTCTTACCTAACCACTCAGCCAAGGCCACTCAGCCTCCTACAACTGAGCAAACCCTGGTATCTTTCAACTGCACTCCCCCTCCCCACACTATCTTTCAACTGGGTGGGTATTCCCCCGTATCTTTCAACTGAGCCCCACTGCCCCACACCACAGTATCTTTCAACTGGAGGAGGGTAGGTACCTGCCATACCCCGCCAAATAAAACTCAGGATCATCAACCATACAGGAGATCCAAGAACCAGGAGAGACTTACCCAAATCCGTCTGGACTCCCCGAGGAGGCTGATGGGTGCAAGGGGTCGCTGCTGGTACCAAGGCTCTGGTTCCTCATAGCATTCAGGTGAAGGAGGGAAGTCCACTCTGGGTCACTTTGTCGGTCGCCATAGCTGCTGACTTAAAAAAAATTGCACAATGTGAGAGTTGTGAGTTAAGTTTTCTTTGGGGCAAAATGAGGACTATAGCTCAGGAGACAGCATTTCAGATAGCTCTGAGAGACTGCTCCAAAGAGGTAGGGGGAAGGTCAGTATATATGTGACTTTTGTGAAGGGGGGAGTACATGCAATCAAGCACATATTTTGCAGAAGGTTTCTGCTAGTCACGAGGAGCAGACCTCACCATGAAGGAATTTAATACTTTTCTAGATATGAGGAGATGCAAGAATTGGGTTCATAAAATCAGCTCCTGAAATAGCTAACTATCTGAATACCTGTTCTGCCAGTTTTTCCAGAGCACAGAGTGCCTCATTTCTGCTCTCCACCGTGAACTCCCTTCAGGAGGTGTTGAAGGTCAGCAGCTGCAGCAGCACATGATTTAATCCTCATAGAGGTAGATGGCAAGTGCCCATGGCAAGTGCCAATTTGTAGTTGACAGGATCAACTTATTGATTTCTGCACAGAGTCAGCTGGGATTTTGACAGGCATTGCATCAAATCTATAGATTTATTTGAAGAGTATTGCCAAATTAACAATGTCAAGCCTTCCAATCCATGAACATGGGATATCTTTCTATTTATTTAGGTCTTCTTTAACTTCTCTCAACAAAGTTTTGTAATTTGCAGTGTATAAGTTTTGTATTTATTTTGTTGCATTTATCCTTAAGTATTTTATTCTTTTTGATGCAATTGTAAATGAAAGTTTCTTAATTTCATTTTTGTATTGTTCATTGAAACAGATTTTGTATAGAATACATACTAATTGGATTTTGTATATTAATCTGTAGTCTGCAACCTTGCTGAATTTGTTTATTAATTCTAATACTTTATTACTGTATTTCTTAGGATTTTCTATATGTAAGATTATGTCATCTTCAAAAAGAGATCATTTGGTTTCTTCCTTTCCAATTGGAAGCCTTTTATCTCCTTTATTTATTTATCTATTTATTTACCTAATTGCCCTTTCACCACATTTTTAGAGCTGTCATTATTACCTTGATGGGTTAAGTCTTTGACATTCCAGTCATTACACATTTGGAATCCTGAACCAAGCTCTGGGCTCCTGGGCTGAGCAGAGCTTTTCTTTTAATAAGCTGACTGGGAGGGTCAGCTTTTCTCCCAAGCTCTGCTAATTACTACCTCAGTGAAGGAGCCGTCTGAGGTTAGTTTCCTTCGCGGTCAAAGCCAAAGATCTCACACCTCTGGAGTCTCAAAGGCACACATACTCTGCATTTCCCTTGCAGTGAGGGTCTCCCCATCCATGTTACCGCCTTCAGCCACCTCAGTCCTCTTTATCAATACTCTTTGCCAATCCCTGCCATTCAACAGTTTGCCAAGAACCAAGCTCCTTTTGCTACATTTTCCTCCGAACACTTGCACACTTTTTAAAGTAGGGAAATGTAGGTATACTCCCACTGTTAACTCACAGGAAAAATGTGTCATCAGAGAGCTGCTGATGCAACAGTCTCAGTAATGTGTGTGAACACACATATGCATCTGATTTTCCATCTGACAGAGGCAGAAACCCTCCATAGCCGTGATGGGAAGGATTGGGGAGTATCACTGCTCCCATTTCGCTTCTGCAAAGGGCTGACTTCTGTGCCGTGTACAGGGCTGACTGCAGCCCCGGTCAGGAAGACGCCTCCCCACGGAGTGGACCGCAGCCTGGAGCCAGCGTTTCTGGGCCCCGAGGGCAGCGCGTGCCCTCAGAGCTGTGCTGCCCTCGGGAGGAAAGCTCAGAGCAGAACCAAGGGGCCGCCTGGCCTTCGCTGCTTGGGAATCCCTCCTGCAGAGCGGCGGAATAAACCAAGGGTGTTGACTTTTCCGGCTCTGACGAATGTTGGGCTGAGCAGGGGCTCCTGCGTATTCGGTTCTCTTGCCTAATGGCATTCAGATCAGTCTGTCTAGGCGCCAGCACGCAGTGCGTTGCGGTCGGGGTGAAACCCGGTCACCCACGCCTCCCTCCCGTCTTCATGGCCGAGGTCCTGGTCAGTCAGGGGGGAGGAATGAACAGTGGGTCAGTGGCTACATTTGTTTTCCTGGTAAAGTCTTTGCAGCTAAACTGATCACCTTGCACTCTCGACCGACAGCGTGGTCAGCTTTTCAATTCAATTTGTACACATACGATATTACTAGCACTTGGAGAAGACAACTGTTCAGAAGAAAAGGACTTTCACTTCTGTCATCACCTCTCGTCCCAGGCCTGGAGAGGTTGACCCTTCTTCCGTAGGGATGGTGATCCTCTGTTTTCCATTAAAGTCCAGGAGTAAAACCATACATGGTCGTGTTAGGGAACCGTTGCCGGAAACCGCCTGCCTTGGCCAGGCACACTAACAACCGCTTGCCTGAGTTATCTCACAACAGGTCTCCATAAAGAGCACGGTGCTGCCTCTGAAAACTGACAGGGAGAATTTGGGAGGGGCCAAAAGGAGGAGGGAGGAGATGCCAGCCCCTGTGTCCTGCTGACCTCCCAGAATCCTTCACGTTGGAATCCATCTTGGCTGAGAGTTGCTCCAGGAAGGACCCTGAGTCAGACCAAATATGGGCCAAGCAAGATGACTGGCCAGAGACAACCCGGAAAGTAACCCCATCACCATAAAACCCGAGACTGCGAGCCATGTGGCAGAGCAGTTCTTCTGAGGTCCCTCAGCCTGCTGCTCTCTGCCCAGCCAACCCTTCCCAATAGTCTTTTGCTTTGTCAGTACTTGGGCCTCAGACAATTCATTTCCGAGTGTTGGACAAGAGCCCACTCTTGGGCCCCTTCCTGCAACAGCTGGACAAACTAAGTCACACTCCTGAGTTCAGTGCTGTCCAATAGGGACTTTCTGCAGTGATGGAAATATTTGATATCTGGGCAGCCTAACACCGTTGCCACTAGCCATCGGTGGTTATTGAGTACTTACAATGTGGCTAGTCCTCCTGAGGAACTGAATTTCTAATTTGAACTAATTTAAATTCAAAGAGCCACATGTGACAGTTGGCTACAGTATCAGTGCAGCTCTATATAGAATACATAGATTTGCAGCAACATGGATGGACCTGGAGATTATCATATTAAGTGAAGGAAGTTAGACAGAAAGACAAATATATGATATCACTTATATGTGGAATCTAAAAAGAAAAAATAAGCAAAAGAACTTATTTACAAAACAGAAACAGACTCACAGACTTAGAGAACGAACTTATGGTTACCAGGGGGGAAGGGGGAGGGGGAGGGACAGATTGGGAGTTTGGGATTGACATGTACGCACTGCTATATTTAAAATAGATAACCAACAGGGCCTATTGTATAGCACAGGGAACTCTACTCAATATTCTGTAATAACCTAAATGGGAAAAGAATTTGAAAAAGGAATAGATACATGTATATGTATAACTGAATCACTGCTGTACACCTGACACTAACACAACGTTGTTAATCAACTCTATTCTAATACAAAATAACAATTTTTTAAAAAAGGATACATAGAAACACAGACACCAAAGGACTCCCACATTAGAGACACCTCTGCTTCTGGGACAGTAAATCCTCTAAATAAATTAAAGTATTTTTTTTTTTTGCTCATGAGGAGGAAGAGGGTAAATTACCTTTAAAATTTTTACCCACCAGGCAAAGGTCTCATTGTAAAGAAAAATGTTGGAGTGTTTAAAAGAGAAACCTGAGGATTTTTTTCCTAAAAATAGGATGTTATTAAACAAAATTTTAACACCAAAATAAAAGGGCTTTTATTATTTGGAAATAATAAGAGGAACTATAGTTGTAAATGGCATGAGTTTGGGTTAATCTTATAGTCTCTTTCTGCTAATGGAGCCTTCTTTTATTTGTCAAGAAAGTCCCGGCAAATCAGAAAGCCCTGACCAATAAGTGGTAAAACTCTGCTCCAATAACAAGGATATGTTAGTTTGGCTGTGGCACTGGTTCTTAGCCCAGGAGGCACATTAAAATCATCTGGGTTTTGTTTACTACTACACTGGTATCTGCACCCCATCTCCAGACATTCTGATTTAATTTTAACTGGCCCAGGCTGGAGCCAGACTAAACTTCCTAGTACGTCTACTCACTAATCGCTCATCCAGCTTATCACCACTAGGTGATTCTAAGATGCAGCCAAGGCTGAGAACCACTGATTTATAAGGTGAAGCTGAGGATCTGGTCACCCTGATCTGCTAATGCTATTAATGCAAGTGAGACACAGACTTTCAAACTTGTTGTTTAAATAAAACTTCAATGAAATCCCGAGTTTTCTTTTACCTCCTTGCATGTGGGTGGAGAAGGACGATAATCCTCTTCCTGCTTAGCATATGAAACTCACACGTGTTTAGAAAACAGCGATGTCAGTTTTAATAGAATTACTACCAAGGAACAAATTATTCAGTGAGATAATCAGTATTTGGGGGCTAAAATTTATTTCCAAGACAATTTCTGAAATCCCAGGATCATAACAGATTTTTTTTTTGCTAGAAGTTAATATTTGCAAGGATAGTTTATGATGCAGAAGAGCATCTACTTTTCTCCAGCTTCCAGAAAAGAGAGCATGCTTCTCTTCTCATTTTGATGTCTTTCACCAGCTCTTAGAAGAGCCTGAAGTTTTCAAAGCTAACTGCTTGAATTCCATCAGTGAGCCTGGAGAGGTGGAAAAATGCAAGCTGAGAAGATAAAAACTTAAAATACAGATTTTAAAAAGAGCAGAGGGCTTCCCTGGTGGCGCAGTGGTTGAGAATCTGCCTGCCAATGCAGGGCACAGGGGTTCGAGCCCCGGTCTGGGACGATCCCACATGCTGCGGAGCGACTAGGCCCGTGAGCCATAATTGCTGAGCCTGCGCGTCTGGAGCCTGTGCTCCGCAACAAGAGAGGCCGCGATAGTGAGGCCCGCGCACCGCGATGAAGAGTGGCCCCCACTTGCCGTAACTAGAGAAAGCCCTCGCACAGAAACGAAGACCCAACACAGCCATAAATAAATAAATAAATAATTTTTAAAAAAAAAGGGCAGAGAAGGAATTAACAAATGGAGTATGGGACTTGCAATGTTTTGCAATTGCAATGTACCCCTATTAGCTTACACAGGTCTGATCAGCTGCCCCATTTTGCTGTGGAGTTCGCAGCCTCTCTAAGGAAGAGCCATGTTTGTGGCTCTTTTCCGATCTTGGACTTATCAACCAGAAAGGTGCAGGATGTCTCTGACTAGATTAAAAAAAAAAATCTGTATCAATGAGATGTCACAGCCCCTCTAGAAAAGCCTACTTCCATGGTTACTTCCTCTTAAAACTGGACTCATCTTGGGAACCCTCCTACACTGTTGGTGGGAATGTAAATTGGTGCAGCCACTATGAAGAACAGTATGGAGGTTCCTTAAAAAACTGAAAATAGAACTACCATATGACCCAGCAATCCCACTACTGGGCATATATTTGGAAAAGAAGAAAACTCTAATTCGAAAAGATACATGCACCTCAATGTTCACTGTAGCACTATTTACAATAGCCAAGACACGGAAGCAACCTAAATGTCCACTGACATATGAATGGATAAAGAAGATATGGTATAGATATACAATGGAATATTAGCCATAAAAAAGAATGAAATAATGCCATTTGCAGCAACATGGATGGACCTAGAGATTATCATACCAAGTGAAGTAAGTCAGACAGAAAAAGACAAATATCATACGATAGTACTTATATATGGGATCTAAAAAAAAATGACACAGGGACTTCCCTGGCGGTCCTGTGGTTAAGACTCTGCACTTCCAATGCAAGGGGCATGGGTTTGATTCCTTATCAGGGAACTAAAATCCCACATGCTGTGCAGTGCAGCCAAAAAGGTATAAAGAAATAAAAAATAAAATTAAAAAATGATACAAATGAACTTATTTACAAAACAGACTCACAGACATAGAAACAAAGTTACAGTTACCAAAGGGGAAAGGGCAGGGGTGGGATAAATTTGGAATTTGAGATGAACAGATACAGACAACTATATATAAGATAGATAAACAACAAGAACCTACTGTATAGCACAGGGAACTATATTCAATATCTTGTAATAACCAATAATGGAAAAGAATCTGAAAAAGAATAGATATATATAAGTATAACTGAATCACTTTGCTATACACCTGAAACATTGTGAATCAACTAAAAAAAAAACAAAACAAAACTGGGCACATCTTTCATAGATTGAATGTGACCCTTCTCTGTTGTAGCTAAAGCGTATTTCTTCTGTGGAGATGGCAAGCAACCTGTCTGCCTCCCTTTGATAATAGACAAGCCCCTTTCAAATTACCAGTGAAATTCTTTCCAAGCCAAGCACCTGTAGCTCCTATAATTCTTCTCACTACTAATAAAAATAATTGCCATTCTCCAAGTGCCTACTATGTGTCAGGCACTATAGTAAGTACTTTACATTTAATCCTTCAACAGTCCTATGAAATAGATGTCATTGTTCCCATTTTACTGACTAAGAAACTGAGGTTTAGAGAAAGTGTTTTTCCCAGGCAGAGGGAGCAGAAAGTACCAGCCCTAAAGCAGATGCCTGGCTTGTGGCCAAGGAGAGCAGTGAGGCTGGAGCAGAGTGAGTGAAGAGGGCAATAGGGGAGGAGGGTGAAGAGATGAGGGGCAAGGTCAGGTGGGGGCTGTAGTCCATGCTAAGGCTTTCTCTCCATGAAATGGAACACACTGGAAGGTTTTAAGCAGTGGGGTGATGGAATTTAGCCAGATCATTCTGGAAGCTGTATTGAGGATCAACAGTAGGGACTCAAGGACAGAAGCAGTGAGACCTGTTAGGAGACTATTGCAATAATCCAGGCGAGGGATGATAGTGATTTGAATGAGGGTGGTGGCAGTGGGGGATGAAAAGTGGTTGGATTTTGGATATGCTTTGAAGGTATGGTCAGTGAGATTTGCTAACAAAGTGATGTGCGAAGGGAAAAAAAGAAAACAGTCAAGGATCGTAGGCATGTCTTTGGTCTAAGCAACGAGAAGAATAAAGTTGCCTTGACCTGAAACAGGGAAGACTGCCAGAAGGGCTGGCGAGTGAATCGGGAGCTCAGTTTGGGGCCTATTAAGAGGCTCCTTCAACATCCAAGTGAGTTTCAAGTAGCAGTTGGATAAGTGGGTACGAAGCTTGGGGGAAATGTTCCTGATGAAGATAAAAATTTGAGAATCATCATCATACACATAGTATTTAAAGCCATAAAACTAGATAAGAGTCCTTCAGAACTGATTATAGATACAAGAGAGAAAAGGTCCCAATACTGAGCCCTGGAGCACGCTGACGTTTAAAGACCATGGATGTGAAAAAGAAGCAATGAAAGGACTTGAGAAAAGGGGCTAAAACGTAGGAGGAGAACCAGGAGAGTGTGGTGTCCTGGACATCAAGAGAAGAAAGGGATTCTAGAGGGAGAGAACATCAGCTGTGTCACATTTCACGGATGGGTCGAGCAGGAAGAGGGCTGATAGCTGACAGGACTTTGCTGGTGACCTTGAGGGCTACTCAGTGGAGTGGTGAGGGTGAAAGCCTGGTTGTGGTAGATTCAAGAGAGACAAGAGGAGAGACGTCGGGGGTGGCAGAAGGACAGTGTGTTCAATTATTTCAAGGAATTTTGTTGTAAAGGAAGGAAGAGAAATAGGCTGGTAGCTGGAGGGGGAATTGATGGGAAAAAGAGAGATGTTTCTACGTTGATGGGAATGGTTCAGTAGAGAGAAAACATGATGGTGCAGGAGAGAGAAGAGATGGGCTAGAGCGACTGCCTTGAGTGGGTGAGGTGTGGAGAACCCCCTCACATGACAGGGTTTTGGTCTGAGAGGGGCGGTTCACCATAGTAATAGCGGAGTAGGCTGAGTGTGCAGAGGCAGGTGCAGGGGGGAGGGGGGAGGGGAAGGGGCGGGGAAGGGGAGGGGGAGGGGTGGGGAGGGGGAGGGGTGGGGAGGGGGGAGGGGAAGGAGTGGGGAGGGGGGAGGGGAAGGGGTGGGGAAGGGAGGGGGAGGGAGAGGGGGGAGGGGGAGGGCGGGGGTGGGGGGAATGTGGAGGAGGTCTTTTTCTGATGGCTTCTATTTTCTTGGTGATGTAGGAAGCAAGGTTGTTGAGAGGGAGGTTGGGGAGGAGGTGTTGAACGTTTGGAGAACAAAGAGAGGGTATGAAATCATCATCTGGGAGTGGGAGATGGAATAGACTAGTAAGTATAGTATGTTTGTAGGGCATTATTCTGGTCCCACCTGACTTTACCATGAATTTAAAGGGTGACTAGAGAGTGTGATTGTGGGTTTTTTTTGTTTTTTGGGTTCTTTTGGTCGTGCTACGTGACATTGATTGTGTGTTTTTGTGCAGCCGTTGGGAGGTGCAGGCCCAGAGCAGGTGGAGAGTTAGATTAACCACGGTTATGGTTTCATCATAAGGCCTCAAATTAAGAGAGGGGCAAAGGAGTGGAAGCCATGAGCAAGTGAGTGATCACTGTGATTAGTTACAGAAGCAGGTGGATAAGGAGAGAGGAGAGGACATGAGGAAGCTGAGGGGGGCGGGTCTCTAGGTTTTAAGATGGTAGGTCTCAGTGGGGTCATAGGGTTGTTGGAATTGGGATATTGACTGGGTTAGCTGGGCAGAGAGGAGAGGTGGCCTGAGAGTGCGATATGAACAGGCTGCAGCTGTTGGTAATGACACGGTTAAGGGCCAGACTCTGGCTGTGGTGAGACAGGAGGGGAGGAGGTCCAGAGCCTGGGGAGCCCAGGCCAAGCTGACCAGGGCTTCTGTAGGCCAGTGTGGCCCCTCTGTCCACCCAGCGAGTTTCTAGGAAGCATTCTGCTCTCCTGTACACAGGCACCGGCAGCTTTGTTTGGGGAAGGGGCCCCAGAGGTGACCATTAGAGCAAAAAGGAGAGGAGAGGAGAGGGGAGCAGAACGAAGCCTGCTTTCGCACTGAGCACTGTTATTTACGATTTTGACTGCATGCCTATATCTTCCACTATATACTCACGGGCAACAGATGATGAGTCTGAGTGAATGGCTGATCAACTCAGACATTTAGTTTGTGTGCGGCCTTGAAGCCACAGCTGGTTTGAAGCCAGGGCCTGCTGAAGGATGCTATGACCGGGAAATGAACTTTCACTTTCCTTGGCCTCAGGAGACTTTGCTGGGTTTGTTTTGCACTAGGAACTTGCAGCTGGAGAGCAGAGAGGAACGTGTCCTGCTCCAGGATGGGCAGGTGAGGTGGGGCAGACGTGTGTGTGTATATTGGGAGGGCAGGATGGAAGAGGTATAACCCGTCCCGCCCGCCCCATGAGAGGAGCTGAGGTGAGCTCCTCGTGTCCACTGGAGTCCTCACTTTGCGTAGCTGTCCCTCTCTGGGGACCTGCACAGGTCGGAAGCTCCTCTCTGCCTGGCAGGGTGCTGCCTTGTCTTCTCGTCTCCTGCAATATGCAGCCGTCTTTGTAAGTTTTTGTGCTCTTTACCATGAAAGAAAGTCTCCGTGCACTTACTGTGTCCGTTAGCAGCTCACCATCCCTTGCTCCCTCTTCCTGCTGGGACAGTTGTGCAGGCTGTAGTCCATCAAGCTGATGAGGGACTTGATTTACTTGACTTGGTATAAAGGGGCATTGGCCTTGGGAAGTCACTTAACCTCTCATGCCTAAGTTTCCTGGTCTTTAGAAATGGGGAATCACTTATTCTATAAAGTTGCTAAGATGATCAAATGAGATAATTATGAAAATGCTTTGAAGCTCAAAAAAATTACTTGTTAGTATTTTGTTATCTTTGTAGAAATAACAGCAAATGAGGGAAGGAAATTCAAGAGGGAGAGCGAGCGAGTGTGAATTACATCCTGGATAGAAGAAGACCGTAAATAATGTAAGTCTTCAAGGAGCCAGCCATCCTAGACCAGATTCCCATAAAAATCAAATTGGGAAGAAATAAAGAAAAGAAGTTAACGTTCATTGCTGAAAAACAATGTATTTCTTTTAGCCCCTGTGGGAAGGGAGTTATTATTTTAGTGTGGGAATAGGAATATAATTCAGTTTTTCCCAATCAGAATCTTTTGATGTGTTACTGTGATTCACAGGCTATGACTCACATATTAAAATTCTCTCTAGTATATTACTAATAGTTTATATTCCTTAAAAAGGAGATAAGATGAAGCAGAGGGATTACATAATTATTTTCTTTTAAGCTTATGCCTTGGATTTATCTGACATGATAATTTAAGGCGGAGAAACTTTCCTTCTTGCAGAGAAAGAAACCTCATTATATTCTTCAGTAATCACATTTTCAAAATGCTTGTTAAAATCAGCCTTGGTACTCTTATTATTACATTTTGTAACCTACTATGTAAGAAATTAATTTTTCTAAGGCTAAGAAGAAGGTTAAATTGTTATATGCCCCACCCCCAAGATTTCTTCACTGTTAATAGTTATTCTAAAATACATTCATTATGTATTTTTGAATTATATTTGTCATTTTGAATTATGATTATCAAGATTTAAAAATCCATAAGTTCATCAAAATACAATTAAGTGCACTACTTTCCTACCACCCACTCATGTCATCAAAAGGATCAATCAAATATAATACAAGCATCAAGCCGGGCATAATACAAATATTTTAAAATAGATTTCATTTATTCCATTTTATTGAAGACAAGCATACCTAATCAAAAATATTCTAATCTGGTAGATTCAAGACCTATTGATGATTTGAACCTTGTTTAGATTCTATTTAAATGCTGTTGAATGGAAAGTTACAAACTTCCTGAAGAATAAAGGAGTTTATGCTTTATTTTAGCTCAACTATCTTGACTTCATTAGGCCAGAACCACACGAAATTTCTCAGGATATTGAAATAACGACGATGATGAAGAATATATATCAGTCATCAGAGTAACTACAATGGTTTTGGCACTTTGTATATATACTTTTAATCCATCCCACAACACTCAAGTTTGAGGAAACAGCCTCAGAGAGGTTAAATAATATGCCAGAGGTCAGTCAGCTAGTGGGTGGCTGAGCTAGAGCCCCATACCAGGTCAGACGTCATTGACATGACGCCTAAATATATATTCTACCAAACGAAAGGAGAAACCCAATTTGAAGAATTTTAACAAGGCACTTGATTCAGGCCAGAAGTTTAATTTGAAGGCTAAATAATTTAGATTGGCTCTCTGCCTTTGTTAACCTAACCAGTCAGTTTTTATCTCCCTGGGTGCCTCTGGATTTGAGTCTCAAAGAATATGCACTTGGAAGAATTAAGAGGAAAAAAACTTCTTTGGACAGTATATCTTCAAAAAATCATCCAAAGCTTGTTTGTGCTGTGGTTTTTCCCCAGAGCCAGATATGAATCAGGTTTTAAATCAATTTCTTTCTGCTGAGAAATTTCAAAGCGAGAATGTTCAGGAGACTCAGGGAGAGCAGGACAGGAACAAAAATGGAAGAAAATTTACTGCACGATGTTACCTCGACGCAGTCAGTTTTGTCAAGATGTTCCAGCTGTGGCCTCACTTCGATTAGACTGGAGTCCATTGTTTTTGGCAGTAGTGTGAGGGTCCCGTGGCCAGGGCGTGCCCTGTCCTTCCTGTCAGGAGCTCCTCAACCCAACTGGGCTTTAATTTAAGGGAATCAAAGCAGGAGCTGTAGGATTCTGTTCCCAATCCAGGAATCTTGAGAGGCTGAAAGATACTAGCCAAGAAAGCATGTTTCATGGAAGGAATTTATAACAGGATTATCTCCTAGGACATTTCAACGGATGTTTCCAATAGACCAAGTACCCACTCCCACTCACCCCCTCTTTAAAATATGTGGAGTTGAAGCATAACATACATTCAGAAAAGGGTATAAATCCCAAGTGTATAGCTCAATGAATGTTCACAGCATGAGATACCTGTGTAACCAACATCAACTCAGGAACTAAGACATTGCCACTAACCAGAAGCCCCTCCACAGCGGCCCCTCTCCTGACCTTTTACAGAATAGATCTGTTTGCCTGTGTTTTTACTTCACATAATTGGAATACGTTGTTGTACCCAGTGATGGTTAATTTTATGTGTCAACTTGACTGGGCCGTGAGATGTCCAGACATTTGGTCAAACATCATTCTGGGCAAACAAACAAACAAACAAAACACAAACATTATCTGGGTGTGTCTGTGAAGGTGTTTTTGGATGAGGTGAACATTTGAATCCATAGATGGAGTGAAGCAGATTGCCCTCCCCCATGAGGGTGAGCCCCGTCCAGCCCAGTGAAGGCCTGAACAGAACAAAAGTCTGCGTGAATAGAGACTTCTCCTGCCTGCCTATCTTCATCTGAGACTCAAAGGTTTTTCTGTCTTTGGACACGAGCTGAAACATGGGCTCTTCCAGGTCTCCAAACATCCCAGTCTTGGGCTGGAACTTACACCTTCAGCAATCCTGAGTCTCCAGCTCACTGACTGCAGATCTTAAGACTTTTCAGTTTCCACAATCGGCCAATTCCTTATAGTAAATCACTATATAAATATTTAATTGGTTCTGTTTCTCTAAAGAACCCTGAGTAATGCATACCCTGCTTGCTTTTGCAATACTTTTACTTAATGTAATGAACAAAGTCTGTGTTAATTAACAAACTTGAGCTGAGTATGTGGAGTGCTTATCTAGCATCTGTCATGTCTTATCAATGAAATGCTTATTTTTCCTATTGTATTTTTTCTTGGATTATAGTTTTGGTGAGATGGAGGTCTCCAGAGGACTGTACCTCCCAGTTTCAGTCTAGCTGAGACTTCACACCTCCCCAAATGAGGACAGTTATAAATGATGGAACCAGTAAGTGCAAAATTCCACCTGGACCCTGAATGCACAGGGCTGAAAACCTGGATCCAAGCCAGTAGTCAGAGGTGTGCTCACTGAATGGATGACTTACCTAATCTGGAGGTGAATGAAGAACGAGACCCAACTCAAAGTAGCAAAGTGAGTTTTATCCAATGAAGACTTGTGACTGTCATCCTACATACAGAGCCCCACTTGGCTTTCATGTTAACACGTCCTTGATAGATAATAGGGGATGGAGGAGGGGGGAGAAAGCTACATCTGGGGCTGGAGTGCCTTCCCAAGCATTTCTGTGACAACTGTCCACACTGGTCAGTAGGTCAATCATTTATTGGAATATGATCCAGATGTTAGTCAAGGCTTCCCTGTCCATCTGGCTGCTGCATTCATATAATGTCACATTATCCTTGATATAAAACTTGGCCCCTTCACTGTTTTCCACTGGAAATCCATCTGTACCAACAATTTTGTGAGTTTTAATAGAATTCTGCTGAAGGTTTTGGAGTAGGGGGCTCATTGTAATACAATGTACTGTGTCCCTGTCTCATTCCCTATCCCCACTTTGCTTTTCCTCTTTCTCAGAAGCTCCATAAACTACTCTTCTGATCTTATGGGTAGTAATTTAACAAACACCTTGTGTTGCTTGAGAATGCCCTGGGAGGCCTCCCCCTTAGCCCCAAGGAGCTTGTCAAAGTATTTCTTCCAAACACATACAGCACTTTCCCAAAAAGATCTAAGGAAATAAACATTTCCCCATCTCACTGTAACTTGACTAATGACATGAATTTTCTATGCTCAGCATTAGGCCCAGGGAAAATATAGGAGAATATGATTCCTTAACCTCAAGGCATTTAGAGTCCTGCTGGAGAGACAGTATACATGAAATGGGAAATACTTCAGTGCCAAGCTATGAGGTAACTCACGCAGTGAGGGTTGAGAGCCTGTCTCATGTGAGTTACCTTATAGCCGTGCTGCTCAGCTGGGGAAATGGAGCTCCAGGTGGGTCTTGTAGGCTGGGCAGGATTTGGTTTGGCTG
The DNA here is from genome assembly GCF_028564815.1 of Eubalaena glacialis. Taxonomy (NCBI): domain Eukaryota; kingdom Metazoa; phylum Chordata; class Mammalia; order Artiodactyla; family Balaenidae; genus Eubalaena; species Eubalaena glacialis. The sequence continues at coordinate 27,512,975 of NC_083718.1, forward strand.
AGTGGTGCGAGGAGAATGGTTCAGAGTATGACTACAGCATCAGCAAAGTAATGAGCATGACAAGGGCTGTGTGTGTGTGTGTGTGTGTGTGTGTGTGTGCATGTGTGTGTGCATGCATGTGTGTGTGTGTGTGTGTGTGTGTGTGTGTGTGTACCAGGAGGAGATCGGGTACTTGCTGAGAACTGATGAGAAAGAAACTTGGCTGGGAAAATGGGATGAGATTATGGAGGGCCCCAAAAGCCAGAAAGAGGTGTGGACCTTAGACCAGTGATAATGGAGAGTCCCAGCAGGTTTCTCTAGGCAGAAAGGGAGGTACCTCGGAGAAGCCACCTGAGGATGCCCAACCTGACAGCAGCGGCTGTCACTCAGGCCCAGGTGTTGAATGTCTGCATTAGGAGGGGCAAAGGGATGGGAGAGGAAGAGGCAGATCTGAGCGAAAAGGAAGCATTGTTGAAGCAGTTGATCTGCATTGGCTGTAGGCATGAAGGAAAGGGCTCTGCCCTGCCTGAGGCAGCCCCTCTCTGAGCGCCCTGCTTAGAATCAGGGTGAGGTGGGCCCTGGGGTGGGCTACAGGTGCTCTTGGGTCTGGACTCGTGTCTTTCCCTGGGCAGCCCCCTCCTCCTCTCCCACTGTCATCCTCTTGTCTTCTGTGTTAATTCTTACTGTGATGCCTCCACACTCCACCACCACTGTGGCTTCCTCAGGCTCTGCTTAGAAGAGGCTTCTAGACAAATACAACATTGCCAACCAACTAGACTTCAATAAAAAAAATTTTTTTAAAGAAATTACAAAAATTAAAAAAAGAGGCTCCTCATGACCCAGCAAATAAATAATATATGAGTTGGTCCTGCCGCGCTGGGAGGGAAATCCTCTCTAAGTTATTGAGAACCTGGAATTGCTTGCTTCCTTAGAAGGGATTCCTAACCGGGGGATTATGAAAACGTTTCAGGAGGTGCATGGATTTAGGAAGCTACTAACCAACTAAAATCCAGCACTTCCCTCCATTATAAATGCAGGCAACAAACCCCAGCAGCTCCAGCAGTCCCTGTGACTCTGACACCAGCAGAACCCACAGATGCTCTATATCACATCGGCTGTTTTGGATATCCAGAATTACTGTTGGCACCATTCACTTTCACAAGTTTGATAGTTACAGTAGACCTGCTGCTCTATCTTGCTATTAAATATGCTGATAATGAAGCAAATAGATTATTTATCACAAATTTTTAAAATATTTGATTTGCTTCCTTTATAAGCCTATGTATTGATATTTTACTTTTAATGCATCTAGAAACATTATTCTCGAGAGGTCCACACAGACTTCACCAGACTGCCAAATGAGTCCGTGGCACAGAAGAGGTTAAGAAACCCAACTAAGTTCTCAGTTTGGGTCTAAGCTGTGTTCCTGTGCATGGAGTTGCTGCAGTTCAGCATAAATATGACTCACGCATCAAAGAACTGCCAAAACATGGGACTCAATAGAACACGGTTGCCTGGAAACTAAAGCTTGATTAAATTTTTACTTTTTTGTTTTTTTAAAGGAAAGAAAGCATCGATACCTATAGCAGGCTGACACTTGGTCTTCTTTCTCCCACGTACCTCCAAAGACCACTCCCGGGAAGCTCCAGCCCCCAGGAGAGGTCAGAGGATGTGCCCCCTCCCCTGCGCTTCCTGACCTGTGTTCTCTTTCATCCCCTGGTCTGCTGCTTGTGTGGGTGGGGTGGGTGGAGATCAGCATACTCTGAAATAATCAAAATCATCCTCCTGGTCCTCAGATATTCATTAAGTATTTCCTACGTACAGGATCATGTGCTGGGTGTGACTATATTACAGTGGACCTCAGTTTCCCCACGAATTCTTAATACTATCTCACATTTTATTGCACCTAGCAAAGTACTTTTGTGCTTCCCATTTGATTCCCACACTTTTGAAGATGATACTATAATAATCTCTGTCTCACAAATGAAGAAACTGAGGCACAGAAAAGGGAGGAAAGTTGGCCCCGGCAAGTAGCAGAGCCAGGGCTTGGAAACAACCCCTTTGCCTGCCCACAGTGGCATCCGCGGGTCTGGGGTCCTGTGCTGTACCTTGGTGCCAGGGTGGCCCCTCTGACCCACTGCTGGGGGTCAGTTTCTCTGATGCCCCTTGTGAGCGGTGGCAGGGGTGGTGGTGGAGCTATGGCCTCATCAGGGCCCTGGCTTCCCTACTTAGACCCATGAGGGTGGCCCAAGGGTTAGAAATGACGGTGACAGTGCCATCTGGCAGCTCGGAGAAACTCACGGAGTGTGTTCTCCCCTGTGCTACTGAGTGTGGCTCCCTTTGTAACCTCCAAGGAAATAAATCCTCAAAATGCAGCATAAAACGGTCATCCTAGACCGGTGCCTGTGGGGACTTGCGGGTCTGGGGAAGCAGCTCTGGCCTCCAGAAAGGTGCACGGTGGTGGAAGAGCCACAGTTCTCAGGGCCCACTGGGGCGAATATCCCAGAGGAACCCCCCCACCCCTTTCTGTTCCTCAGTTAACTTCCTAGTTGCAGTTTTTCATTTCCCTGAATCTTGACTCTTCAGACGGATTATCTCCACCCATTCTGTGCCGAAGCTGCTGGAGTGGAAGGTGATGCGTTCAGCCTGGGTCATGTGGTGCTTAGGGAGACTCCAGGTGATTTGTCCACCGCAGGGAGATACTAATGAGATGCACTCCTCAGAGAAGCTAAGCCACCAGCTTGATACTCTGCTGTGAACACCATTCTGCAGTTTTAAAATTTGGATGGCAAGGGAAACCAAATCCTGTTTCTTCAGACTTCTCAGCAATTTCATGCCTGAAAAAAACTACGTGTTAATGATTTCATTTACGGACCTTGGGGGATGTTCCAATTACAAAGTGTTAAGTAGCCTACTATGAAGTAAAAATTTAAAAATCTATCTGTATTACCTCCCAAAAATAAAAAAAAGTGCAGTCTGAGAAACTGTAGTGTTTCTGCCTCAGAGATACCGGGTAAGCACTTCACACTTAATAGATTCTGTCACAGAGATTTTCTCTGTTCTTACAAATACTTTTGTAGGAGGGCGAAGCTAAAAATAGAGCTGAAGATAACATTCGTAACCTAAAATATACATAATTTGGAAGGTCTGCCACGTACAGTGATTTCAGGGGCTGGTAATTTTCTGCTGAATACTAGCTGTTTTGATAATCCCCCTAAATTTTTCAGGTTACAATGCTGCTTAGCACACAGCACTGTCAGACATTTTAATTCATGTTATCTGGGTAATTGAAGGTATGGGTGTGTGGCATTCCAAGGAAGATAGCTGTTCTCATTCATAGGGCATAAGTTGACTTTGGATTTGAGAAACCCAAATTCCAGTTCGATTTTCTGAAGAGTTATTGTATGACCTTGAGCAATTGTATGAAATCGCTTCACGTGTCCATTGAAAAATCTTAGTCTGTCCTATCCACGAGAACAGATGGGACCCTTGCCTGAAAGGGTTTTGAGTACATTGAAGAGATAGATATTTCCACATTTATATATATGTAAAGCTTAGGAAAGACGGTGCCCTCATCCTTGAATCGACATGACTTTCCAGGTCCTGTACCCACACATACCTGACAAGAACCTCTGTCCCAGTTCCAGTTTCTGGGTGAGACAATTTCTCTGATGCAATCTGGGTTCTAGACTCTGTGGCCTGGGAGGGGTGAGAGCAGTTAATATGAGGGCTGGGGGCTGGAGTCGTAGAGAGGTGGCGGTTGGGGAACAAGCATCCATCTCCACCTCCCTGAGCCTTCCCTGCGGTGGGCTGTCTGGTCTGAAGATGATGTGCAGGCAACAGAGCAACGTGCAGAGCTGGGGCTGCTCCTGAGGGCTGGGAGAACCCGACTCCCGCGGACAAAAGAGAGCCTTACCGAGACGACCTCTCCCAATGTCCCGTCACCTCTCCTCACCCCCACAGGGTGGGAAAGTCTCCAAAACGTACCTGGCCCTAAAATTTTACCGGCCAGTGTCTAAACCACAGAGATTTCAGCCCTTGTTTCTTTTCAGAAACAACATTATCCACCCATCCAAATCTCTTCTTTTGAAGCTGCTACGCTATTGAGTGTTTAAAAAGGAATTTGGGCCAAGTCTCTTCCTACAAAGCAGAGGTTGGAACGAAGCTGCTTCTCCTAGCCATCTAGGTCTTGGCCCGTTTGTTTGAATCACCTGAATTTTCTGCCCAGCTGCCTCAGGGGTTTCTGACAGAACCACACAGCAAACTGCTGCAAGCCTCCACTTAACATCTGCAGCAAAGTCTTTGGTGCCAAAGGCCAACAAGGAGCTGGGTGGTTTGAAATTATTGTCCAGCTGGCTATCTCTGAGAACCTCACAGCTGTCCTTGAAATGGAGCAAATTTGGTTGTCCCCATCTTAACTGTTATTTCACATTTTTTTTTTTCCTTAGGTGTGGAAACTGAGACACCAAGAGAAAGTAACCTGACTTTATGGTAATGATTTTGATTTTGTGATTTAGAAACTCCAAGTGCAGTGAGAAAGTCATTCTCTAGGTTTCTGGAAGTACACACAAATAGGCTGGCTTGGCCTCCACAGCCTGTGGTCCTTCTGTGGTAAATGGAGGGGCACACCCTCCTCCTCTGACATCTTACCTCTTGGCATTTCCTCTGGGCTGCACACTGTGCTGGATTAGGTGGAAACCTAGGTCAGTCACTCAGGCACTTGCTCCTGAAATGGCTGATAGTTGAGGTAGGTAGTTTCAAACTTCTGTTCAAATCACATGGATAAGTGTGACTATTTTCCCCATCACACTGCACTAGGGGCCACAGTGACAAACTCTCTTTATGCTATAGCCTGTCCATATTTTTTCTTTGAAAATTTCCAAATATGCATAACAATAGGGAACATAACAATCCCCACGTGTCTACCGCCCCAGCTTTAACCATCACCGACATTTTGCCAGACTTGTTTCATCTCCCCATCCTCCCTCTTTTTTTCCTGGGTATTTAAAAGTAAATTCCAGACATCGTGTTTCACACTTAAATTCTTCCATGTGCACCCCAAATTAATTTTTTTGGAAAATAGTAATGCCACTATCACACCAAATAAAATTCACAAGAATTCCTTAGTGCCATCTAATACAAAGTCCATATTCAAATTTCTCCTTTTACAGTAGATTTAAGTTGACAAGGTCCACTCATTGTATTTGGTTGTTTTGACCTTAAAGTTATGAGTGCAGAGCTCAGGGCAGAGAGTGGAGGACAGTGGTTGCGTCAGTGACTCAGACCCTTTCCCTCTGAATTTCGCTTTTCCTTTGGAAATTCTCTCTGGATTCCCTTTGCCATTACCTTATGTGGCTATAAGTTACACTGTTTCCATTTAAAATTCTGTCCTAGTGACTATAAAAAAATTCCCCCCCCCCCATGTAAATTGGAGCAGCCACTGTGAAAAACAGCATGGAGGTTTCTCAAAAAACTAAAAATTGAACTACCATATGACCCATCAATTTCACTCCTGGGTATATATCCAAAAAAAATCCCACTAATTTGAAAAGATACATGCATCCCAATAGCAGCATTATTTACAATAGCCAAGATGTGGAAGCAACCTAAGTGTCCATCAACAGATGAATGGATAAAGATGTGAGAGATATATATATATATATATTAGTCATAAAAAAGAACAAAATTTTGCCATTTGGAGCAACATGGATGGACTTGGAGGGCATTATGCTAAATGAAATAAGTCAGATAGAGAAAGACAAATACTGCATGATATTGCTTATATGTGGAGTCTAAGAAATACAACAAAAAAGAAACAGACTCACAGATATAGAGAACAAACTAGTGGTTAGCAGTGGAGGGGGGAGGGGCAATATAGGGGTGGGGAAGTACGAGGCACAAACTATTGGGTGTAAGATAAGCTCAAGGACGTATTGTACAAAACGGGGAATATAACCAATATCTTGTAATAACTATAAATGGAAAGCCTTTACAATTGTATAAAAAATTTATTTAAAAATCCCCCTTTTTTATATCTTCTTTATAACAAATAAAGTAGGCTGGCATCATCTCAAAGAATATTACAAAGACAGCAAAAGAAAAATTGAAATGAAAAAGCCACACAAATAACTCAAAGACTATACAAAATTATGTTAACAAACAACAGGTCCCTGACCCTACACTAACAGACTCATGTGATTAAGAAGCACACAGACCTGGCTCCTTTGCACACCCTGGTTTAAGAAAACTGTATTCTTTTTTTTTTTAATAAATTTATTTTATTTTATTTTTATTTTTGGCTGTGTTGGGTCTTCGTTGCTGCACGCGGGCTTTCTCTAGTTGCGGCGAGTGGGGGCTACTCTTCGTTGAGGTGCGTGGGCTTCCCATTGCAGTGGCTTCTCTTGTTGTGGAGCACAGGCTCTAGGTGTACTGGCTTCAGTAGTTGCGGCACGCAGGCTCAGTAGTTGTGGCTCGCAGGCTCTAGAGCACAGGCTCAGTAGTTGTGGTGCATGGGCTTAGTTGCTCCACGGCATGTGGGATCTTCCCGGACCAGGGCTCGAACCCGTGTCCCCTGTATTGGCAGGCAGATTCTTAACCACTGCGCCACCAGGGAAGCCCAAGAAAACTGTATTCTATTCCCAGAAACTCAGTGCAGCTTTGTCTTGGTCTCTTTCCTACCAGCTCCCTATCTCCATGGGGTCAGGGCCTTCTTATTTCCCAACACAGCATCTAATTGTGTATCTTGTTTTCCCCCAAGAACACTATGAAAGCTTCTTCTCTCATAAAAACAAACAAACAAACTGAAACAAAACCCAAGCAAACCCATACCTCTGCCTGGTTCAAACCTTCCAGCCCCCTCTACCCTGCCCTGGTAGTACTTGGTTTTCCACCTGGGAGGGTAAGTCAAATTCTCAGTCGATCCACAGGCGGGGTTAGTTCACAAGCCTTTCCTGGTGTAGCCTGCTGTCTCTGCCAGCCATAGGTCCTTCCACAGCAAAGTACACATCAGTGTCCTTGTCAGTGAAATGGGATACTGTTTCTATCTACCTCACAGGCTTGTTGTGAGGCTGAAATGAGATCGTGCCTATAATACCCTTATATTACAGCGTGGCAGAAAATGGCAAGAGTCAATGAATGACAGTGATGCTGACGGTGATAAAGGTGATGATTCTGATGATGCTGAGTCAGGAGTATTCCTCCTTCTCCCTCACTCACCCACCCACCACCTGTGATCTCACAGGGTAGTCATCCTGCAAAGGTCTACATGGTAACAATAGAAACGGACTTAATGTAGTGTGGTGAAAAGGTTTTCTCTTAGGTGGTGATATCTCTCTGTAGGAAAATTCCAAGCTGATTGAGGCTGGGTAAGATCCTCGAGTCAGGTATCTACAGGTGGTGAGGTATCAGTGGAAAGGGGAAAACTTTGCTATGAACAAGAGGGAGGAATAGTCTTTTTTTTAGTTCGTAAGAGGAAGAGAAAAGAGAAGTAGAGAGCAGAGAAGAGAGTGGCAGGGTTGGAAAGAGCTAGGAAGAGTGAGAGAGTCGGGGAAGGCCAGGGAGGCTCCACAGAGGTGGACACCTTGACACTTAGCGTTCTCTGGGAAGTCATTTGTATTTTTAATTTGCAGTTTGTGAGCCTGTTATCCAGTTCCTGCTCCAAAATTTCCACGAAAGTCTACATATTTCAGAACATTTCATGCTTTATGTGGGAGGAAGTTCGTGAAAGTCAGAGAGAGGAGAACATTAGGAGGCAAAGGATTTGTAGAAATCCTGGGGAGAATGCTTTGGATTTCCAGAGGCCATGGTTTTGTGGGGTTTCTAAGGGGTGGTCCTGTCTGACATCAAGGTTGCACTAACATTGCAGTAGCCTTGACATACTGATGATAGGATCTGCCCATGCACAGTAAAGGAAAGAGAATCTGGTTCCCTCATAGTCACTATAATAGCATACAAACATTTGAGGTGTAATTATCCAATGTCCTTGGATACATAATTTACTTTCCTAATACGGAAACCAGGCTTTTCCTAGGATGCATTTATGTCATCAAAATTTTATCTCAAAATATCTGGATAAAACTTTGGTTCTTATAATAAAAAGCAATTCTGAAACAGTCGCCTGGTAAAATCTATATACTAGAATGAGGCCAACATCCATCAAGAGAAGAGGCAAAATCTGTTCTGTTTTGTTCAGTATATACCCCACTTCTGGCCCAGTTATCTGGGTAATGGCAGGGGTCACCCTTGGTGATCTCACTCTCCCACTTCATGTCTCTGCTTACAAATGTGTCACCTTTCATATACAGGGTTGATGTCACTGGACTCAGCCTTGCTGGAACTGAACGCTGATGTAATCTTCTAATCCTAGGGCTCGGCTGGTGCAGCTCCACCTGTACCTGGTGGCATGGTCAGCAGGTGTCTGAGACAGGGGAGTGTTAGGCTATAGAAGCGAGGACAACTCTCTCATGGTCCGGGTCCCGCTGGCACAGTGCTCGCTCCTGCAGAGCTAACTGACCTTTCTCTGTCCAGACCACAGAAAACAAAGCCATCTGTTTCATACCCCACATCTCTGCATCCCAAATTTTCCTGGGAAAGTTTCCAGGAGTTTGAGCTCCCAGAGCTTGCCATTAGCTCCAGGCCTTCAGAAACAAAGGCCCTGCTGGGACTCACGTTGGGAGAACCTGTGTTTGCTAGGAGTGTTTAGGGCAGGAGATGTAAGCAGGTGGAAATGGAGAGGATTCCACCTCAGCAGCGCTAGCATTTCTCAAGCACCTGTTTTGTGCCAGGCCGTGCGTTAGGGCCCGACACGACCTGTCTCGTTCGCTCCTCGTGACAGACGAGTGTTAGGTGGGAGCAGCAGCCTGTGCTCTGATGAGACAGCTGAGGTTGCGAGAGCACCCACGACTTAAGCCACGTTGCTAACTCTGAATGAGGTCTGTATGACCCCAAAGCTAATGCTCTTAACGATGCTATTCTGCCTCTTTTTCTGGGTTTGACTCTGTCCAAATCTGCTGGCCCTTCTTGCTCTTCCTAACTTTGGAGACTGCAGGTCTCTGAGGCTATTCTGGGTACCTGGGTTGGGACAAGGCGGGCCTGAGAAGCCTGCTTCTGCTGGGGCTCCGGGCCGTGGAGAGTGCTGCAGCTTTTGGTCCAGGAGATCAGCTGAGGGACCTGGGAAACTCCCTCAAGGTGCCTTAATGGAGAGTACCCTGGACTCTCCCAGGACTCCCGGTAGGGTAGCAAATGAAATGACAGAAGCCCAGTTAAATTTGAATTTGAGGTAAATAATTTTTTAGTATATGTATGCCTATGCAATATTTGGGATATACTGATACTAAAACATTATTTGTTGTTTATCTGAAATTCAAATTTAACTGGGCATCCCGTATTTTCTGTGGCAACCCTAGACCCAGCGTCTTCTACGACTCAGTGGCTGTGCATGGTGACAAGTGTCTGAAGACTCCAATCTCTGAGCCAGGCCTGAGGCTCTGTTTGAGGCTGCCCAGACCTCCCTTGGTGGCCTGGGGACACTGGGGGCCCCGAGAGCAGTGGCAGATGCACAGGCCCGGCAGGAGCTGCACCAAGAGCATCCATTCAGTGAACCTGTGTAAGGAGAAGCCTGCACACAGGGGTGCCAAGCAGGTGCCTCCTGGTGTCTCGAGAGTGGAGTGACCGAGGAACAAGAGGGGGCTTGAGGCAGAATAAAATAGGAGGCAAAGCCAGTCAGCCAGTGTATTAGTTTGCTAGGGCCACCTAACAAAATACCACAGACTGCGTGGCTAAACAACAGAAATTTATCTTCTCACAATTCTGGAGGCTGGAAGTCCAAGATCAAGGTGTTGGCAGGTTTGGTTTCTTATGAGGCCTCTCTCCTTGGCTTGTAGGAGGCCACTTTCTTCCTGTGTCTTCACATGGGCTTCCCTCTCTGCATGTCTGTGTTCTGATCTTCATATAAGGGCACCAGCCATATTGGATTATGCTCACCCTCATGACCTCATTGTAACTTAATTACCTATTTGGACCCTATCTTCAAATACAGTCACATTCTGAGGTTCTAGGGGTTCAGACTTCAACATATGGATTTCAGGGGCACAAAATTCAGCCCATAACAGCTAGAAAAAGATTCAGGAAGCATGTGAGTTGGTTTGTGCAGGGAAATGGCTCAGTCATGGTGCCCTGGGGACCTCGTACACATCCACATAGGCCACATGAGCCAGGCTTGAATTGTAGCTGAAGCCACATCTTGGCAGAACAGCCTGTAATCTTTCTGGAGCATGAGGCCATGTAAGGCCTGTAAGGAACTGCAAGACCATTTTCTACTTGCCTCCTATCTTCCTGGGAGGTGGTTGTGAGATAGTTTCTCCTCCCCTCTCAGGTTCCCATGATGCACGAGACTTTCTGCCTTGTCCTCCCTGCGCTTGGGCACAGTTGCAGGCTGTAAACTAGCTGCAGCCTGGCGTCAGCTCCTCAGCAACAGGTTGTCCCTCCGTTTGCGTTGCAGTCATCTGGCCCTTCTGTTTCAATGCTGCCCTGTGCTCGGCTGCGGGGAGCTGGCATCCTTGGCTGCTCTTCCTTGCACTGTTCATATAAACAATATGTCAGAGTTGGGGCTTGTTGTTTTGTTACCAGCCATATCTGCCAGGACTTACCTTGCGCTCTCTCTCTGGTTCAGGAGGCAGGAAGCACAGACAGCCTGAATACAAGGAGGCACCCATGGAGAGCTGGGGAAGAGGCAAATGAAACATAAAGCAGTTCTTAAAGGGGAATGGCTTCTGGGCGTTGGCCCCGTGTGGTCATGCCAAGGTGAGGGGCACACAAAGGACACTTACTGTTAGGGTGTACTCAAGGGTGATGGGAACTGAAAGGCTCCTGCCAAGATGATTGGAAATTTAAAAAATTGCTAGAAATAAGGACTGGATAGCTGTTTGTGTTTTTTTTCCCCCCTCCTGTTTTGTGTTTTGTTTTGTATTTTTCATCCAAAGGCTACACAAATATTAAATGCTGACCCCTAAGTATTGACTGTGGGTGTTTTGGAGGATAAATGTACTAGAAGAAGGCATGCTATACTGGTAGGGCAAATAATTGAAAGCTCAACAGCAGCAGAGTCATTTACTATCCTGGGTTCAAAGAATCTGGGGTTCAAATCATGTCTCCTTAACTTACAAGCTATGTCATCTCAGGTAAATGATTTTACCTCTCCAGGCTTTAGTTTTCTCAGTCAGCAAAGTGGGAATTTTTCATTTGGGAACCACTTCACTTGAGTTGTTGTGAGGATTGTATAAATAATTGACTCATTGTGTACTTACTGTCTGCCTAGTGTATGCTAAATGCTTTGTGTATCTTATCTCATTTAATTCTCACAACAACTCCCGGAGAGGTAGGATTGTTATTATACCAATTTTACAGATGAATAAACTGAGGCACTGGAGGCACTGAGAGGTTAGGTAACTTGCCCAAAGTTAAAGCTAGTAACTGTGGGAGCCAGAATTCAAACTCAGGCAGACTCACTCCTGGTCCTGTTCACTTGTCAGTGGGCTACAAAATAAACGAGAAAAATTATACAAAATGTTAGGAAGACTGCTCAGCACATAATAAGCATGATACATGGTAGCTATTATTTTGGCTTTTCCTTACTTGAATTTGACAAAATTAACAAGTGTGAAAAAGTGTACAAAGAAGCAGGAAAAAAAGATGTTTTCTTTTCTGTATTTGTGTTTTTCAAAAATTCCACAAAAATCTTACGTTTGCCATCAGAAAAATTTACTGAAAAAAAAAAATCAATCATAATCCTACAAGGCTAGAGGCGTTTAGGTGAGGCCAGATGAAGAAAATCAGGTTTTTTTGAGAGCTTTCCTGAAACTCTGGTTCCCCGCTGGCCGAAAAGTACAGGACGCCTGAAACCAGTTCACAAAATACTGGAAGCCTCCAGGGCAACACAAGCGTGGGACTGAAATCCAAGCCTTGATCTGGTGAAGGCTGTGCAGCCACCTTCTGGGTCGATGCCTAATACAGTAAACGCGGCTCTGGACCTCAGGAACCTCCTAGGCCCCTTCTGGTCTGTTTGAGGCCATGTCTGAAGATAACAGCGAATTCGGCTGGCTTATTGGTGGACCGAGGAATCACTTGGGACTCTGGATCCTGGTGTCTCCTCACTTGTTGGGGCTGGGGGTTTGCGTTCGGTACCCGGAGCGGAGGCCTCTGCCGGGCATTGTGGGGTCAGCGTTCGGGTCTCCTTGGCAACGCCTACTGGGGAAGGCCGCGGGGCGCACTCCGGGAGGCGGCAGAAAGGACTCGAGCGGCCCTTCCGCGTCTTGAGGCCTCCGCCGAGCAGCCCGGCCCTTGGGTTCCCGAGTCTCGGGCCGCGGCCTCCGCCCGGCACGCTTGTACGTAGGAGAGGCCCAGGCCTGGCATGGCGGACGCGCGGTCCAGCGGCCCCCAGCGGGGCGGCGCGCGGCACGGGCTGCTGGAGAGGATGGCGCGCCTGAAGCGGGGCGGCCCGCCGTTCGCCGAGCCCGAGGCGGAGGGACGGCGCGCGGCCGGCAACTGCGGCTCCTGCTCGGGCTGGTGGTGCTGGCAGCGGCTCTTCCCGCGGGGCGCGGCCCGCGGTGCGCGCAGGAAGAAGGCCCGGTACATGCGGCCCGGGCCGGCGGCCCAGGAGCGCGGCCGCTGGGGCCCCGCGAGCCTGCGGAGGCTGCTGCAGAAGCTGGCGGTGTGGAGGCGGCGCTGTTTGTGGCGCGGGGAGCGGCCCGAGAGGCTGGAGGAGATCCCGCTGCTGGCGCTGCACCGCGCGCAGGTCGGCGACTAGGCCGCGGCCGCCGGGAACCCTGCCCCGCCCCGCCCCCTGCACCCGGAGCTTTGGTTTCGTTTCATTTAATAAAGACAAGAAATGAAAATAAACCGAATTCCATTTGAATGAAAGAACCCAGTTTTTTTTGTTTTTTGGGGGGTGTTGACATGCATTTGAAACCAAGCGACTCCGTGTTGAGGTTTCGGTGAAGTGAACTGGCTCCGTCCTCCTGTTTCTCTCTGGCAGGGGCCTCGATGCGGTAACCGAGCCGGAAAGCAGTAGCTGCAGAGGCCTCCGGATCCCTCCTGCTGCTGCCCCGCGGGGGCATTGTCTCTCCCTAAACACCCACGTAAGAGCTGGGAGCCGCAGGGGTCTTCAATTGGAGCCAGGCCCTCTGGGATTAAAAAATTTTTTTTCTTTTAAAGAGGGTTGCTTGAGGTCTTCACTCCACATCAACGTGAGCGAACTCTGCTTTGATCTTTTGTTTACAGGCGTTTATGGACCCGTTAAACCAACATTAGAACCAAGGCCTGGAGGCTGGATGGGGGAGTTTGAAAACTTGTGCTGGAGATAAAAGTGCAAAGGGAGAGGAATCCGGGAGACTCCTGAGTGGGTCTTTAACTTCTTCCTCTTCCTCATCAATAAAAACTTGCTAACGATACTCTGGATCTACAGGCCTGTGGGGGTGAAAGTAAAATATTAGAAGTGAAAGTGCTCAAAGTACACTGAAAGAGCTCTACGCAGTCAACGTATTTATTAAACTGGTATAATTGTCTCTCTCCGGGCTACTCCCAGACCGCTCTCCATCCTACTACAGTCCTCCCTTCCCGCCCCACCCGGCCAAAACCTCCCTTTAAACTAGCAAACGAGAAACACTGAGCAGTGGGCCTCCAAGTGCTTCACTTGCTGTTGCTGATGTAGCTGGGGAGCTCCTGAGGCCTTCCAGGGGGTCTCCCCATGCCCTTGACCTAGAGAGTCAGTCTTTGGGGAAGGGTGGGCATGGAGGATCACCACGTGGTTAGTTCATTGCAGTGGTAGGGGAGTAATGAGGGATCCCGAGACCGGAACCTCGGAAACTGAGAACTGCAGAAAAAACAAGGCAGAGGCCAGAAAGCTGGGGCCGGGAAGGGAAGCCCCACAGGACAGATTTCTCTGTAATTGAGGTTAGGTGTATTTTGTACTTTTACTAATTTCTTTATTCCGGGCGTCGTCCAGACAGCTTAAATTATTCTATAGGTTTGTGATAGGGGAATACTTTTTCACCAGAAAAGCCATTAAGCCTCATAGCCAGCATCCATCCTTATAAGGAAACCAGTGGGGCTATCTTGCCTTATAGCTGATTGGACCAAGGGATCCCAAGATGCTTGGGAGCATCCATAGGGAGCAGCCTAATGGAATCTTCCTTGCTTGGAGAGGTTGAAATTAAGAGGCCAAAAAGGAGAAACCATTAGAAGAATACCAAATTGCTGAATCCTCAAATACTGGAACAGAGGTGCTGTTGAATAACAGGTAAGAAATTCCAACTATTTAATGTTTCCTGGGTTTATTTCTTTCAGAAAGGAAAGAGCCAAATTAAAGCAGAATTAATTCTCTCTGATCCTTAATTTGAATGTAGCTATGCCCTTTTTGATTTGACTGACAGTCCGTGGCCTCTACAATACTTCTTCTTCACGAGGCTAAGGAAATTGGTCTAGACTGTGCCTGGGTCTGCGGGGATACATTCACACACACACACACACACACACACACACACGTCAGCTTTGTGTATAAGCACATGGAATAATGTAAATGTTTAGCTTAGAGAATTTATTATGGTGGTTTAATGTGTGTCCTCTGTCTTCCTATTTTCACCCTTACACACAAAGTCTTACATTTTTGGTAATGCTGTTCACCTGCGATTGGTGCCTCCTGGCCATTGATTATAATGAATTCCCCTCAGACCAAGAGAATGGTAGCTTCTACTAGATTTGGTAGGCTGATATACCAGCAGGTGTCTCTTGCCAAAGCCCAAATTCAGCAGAAACATGGCCGTTGGGTGTAGATGCTACAGCAAAGTGTTGGGGTAAAGTACCTGCTGGTGGTCTCTTCCCCCATTATACCCCACCCCCTGGAATTTTACAGTATTTCATGGTGACGATTTTAACTTCTGATCTTCCGGGGCTGGAGTAGTACCAGCTTGTGACTTGTTCCTCCTCCAATGTCCCATCTTCCTTTGAGCAAAAAACCAATAAAAAGAAATGCAGTGCCTCATATTCAGCCATTTTTGGTTGAGTGTTTTCTGGTGCAGATATTCCATGCTTGCAGATATTCCAAGCATGTCTCTTGGCCAGAGGGGGTAAGTCAGGTTGGGTCTTCACTTAAGTGAAGCTCTTTTAGTTGCCTCTTGCCAAGGCTTTTCTAACCCCAGATTTCTGTAAGGTAGCTCTGCCTCAGGCCACTTCAAGGGGAAAAGTGTTAGCTGTAAGGAGCCAGAAGACCATAGGTCTTGAGGCAGTTCTGGGACTCCTGAGCCCCCTCCCATCATATCCACCCTCTTCCTTTCTCGCCACTGATAGCCAGTTGTTCTGTATTCTCCTGGCTAGATCTGAAGGACATGGTCTGATTGACAGGTAATTACCATGGTTCCTGTGGATGAAGCCAGGCTACTCCATGGGTGGCCAGCCAGTCTAGAGTCTAGCTGCCTTTGGATCAATGGGTCCACCCCTTGTCCAAGCCCCTGTTTAAGAGAAACTTATATTGCTTCCCTGAAACGGCAGTGGGGGTGGGCTGGGGGCTGTGTAGTTTGCACTAGAATGGACAAATGGACATGGGCAGACACCATGATTGAGATGTTCAGTTTGAGTTAGTGGCTATCATCGTGTGTAAGCCCTGAGGTGAGCATCCAGAGGGAAGATGTCCTTGCCAATTCTATACCCTGTATGCCTTGAGATGGGGTTTCTAGACTGCTTCGCCCTAAAAGGTGGCTTGGCCTTTCTATCTTGCTTCCCTTCTTCCTCTTTAACAAGAAATCTTTTTCTTTATAATAATGTCATTACTCCCATGTTCATCTGTATGCAGTCTTGTGAATGTGGCAGGGCAGGCAGTCTTACCACATTTTAAAAAAGAACTACGAGGCTCAGAGAGGTTGTACTAACCTCTAATGGCAAAACAGGGATTTAGATATATTGTAACAGGGATGAGCCAATTCTGACTCCATGTTGGATCTGTTTCTTTTACTTTAACCTTTGCTTTTCATTGCTTTTGTTATTATAATCACTGTGGATAGCTGTAAGCATACATAGTGGTCTGCCACAGGGAACCCTGCCCCTCTGCCTGACTGTTAAACTAAAGTGCCTTTGTTCAGCTCACAGAGAGACATTCTGACCCTGCCCACCTGTGAATGGTTGCAGAAAAGAAGAAATTAACACATCCCCTCCCCCATGCAGTCCATGCGAAGAGATGTTTTGCAAGATAAATGGCCTTTTTACTTTACTTCCTCACCTCCTCCCCCTCTCTGTTCTATAAAAGAAACTGGCATCCAGACCCTGATAAGATGGATTTTGGGGGACCCTAGTCCACCATCTTCTTGGTCTGCCGGCTTTCTGAATAAAGTCATATTCTTTGCCTTAACACCTCATTTCCCGATTTATGGCCTGTTGTGCGGCGAGCAGAGCAAGCTTAGACTTGGCAACAATATTTCTTATTTCAAGTTCTGTGCAGTTTATAGATCAGAAATGCTGTGATACTTGTGAGCACAGGGCGGGAAGGGGACGGTGGGACAAATTGAGAAAGTAACATGGACATATATACACTACTATGTGTAAAATAGATAGCTAGTGGGAAGCAGCCATATAGCACAGGGAGATCAGCTCAGTGCTTTGTGACCACCTAGAGGAGTGGGATAGGGAGGGTGGGAGGGAGGCCCAAGAGGGAGGGGATATAGGTATACATATAGCTGATTCACTTTGCTGTACAGCAGAAACTAACACAACATTGTAAAGCAAGTATAATCTAATAAAGATGAAAAAAAAGAAAAGAAAAAGAAATGCTGTGATGCTGGAAGGTCTTTGTAAATAGAAAATTTTATTTGATAAATGTCCGGTACATAGGAGGTATGCTTATTGAGTTAAAGAACAAGTGAAAGCACATGAGGGAAACTGGTAAACTTTTCCTATGGAAAATCTCCCTTGCCAAAAGGAGAATGTCATCATTTCAGAGCTTTTCCTCAAGTAACAGAGCTGCCAATGAAGGTAGCTCTTTTTCTATTCCAGGTAGAACAGGAAAAAGACAGCAAAGCCTACTCTCCACAATTTTGGGAGCTCATTGATTCCAGTGATAAAGTAAGACAACTTGGTATGTGAGGAATTATTTCCCGTCCTAACATGGTTTAGATTTCTTCTGATCTTGAAAGAAAAAAAAAAAAGTAATGTCCAGATTAAGTAGCTCCAGCCAGACTGTGGCCTGGGATGAATAAAAGATCTCTGACTAGCAAGACTCTGGCTTACCACTGACCAGAGGACCCAGGGCCTGGCATGCCTGCACAGTCTGCCACGGTGGTCTTGGGAGCCTGAAGGAAGGAGCTGGTGAGGGAAAGAGAGGCCTGTCCCCCCACCCATCAGTGCCTCCTTGGAGAAGGACGTCAGCCTCCTGAGGAGCTCTGAACTCTGAGTTCTGGATGGTGGCTGGGAACCAAGGGGGAAGATCCATGATGCTGGGGGTTCTTCTTAGAGAAGATATTGCCGAACCCAAGTTTGTGTGCCTGACGCACAGTGAGGCCAAACAAACTAAAACTTCGGAGTACAGAGCAGAGAAAGTTTTATTGCAGGGCCAAGCAAGGAGAATGGATGGCTCATGCTCAAAAGACCTGAACTCCCCAATGGTTTTTGGGAAAGAGTTTTTAAAGGCAAAATTTGGGGTGAGGGCTGCAGCGTGTGTGACTTTCTTCTGATTGGTCGGTGGTGAGGTAACAGGGTGAGGTTCCAGGAATCTTGTGCTCAGCCTGAAGTTACCATCCTCCAGCTGGGTGGCGGACTTCTTAGCTCCTGTAGAACTCAAAGATATATTGTCATGTCTTGAGGAACTAGGACTCTGCTTTATTGCTGCACTGTTGTTTTTTGACCGCCTTTCCTTTGTTTCTGCATTCCCTCATTTCCCTAATTAATAACTGTTTGAATCTGCCCTTTGGAGCTCAGGGAAGGTCTAGGAGGCCAAAGCATTTTTTCCTACAAACAAGAAACATGGTAAGGCTTTTGTATCCAGGAGAGCCCCACAGGGTCCTATTGGGTTTCAGAGAGTGTTCAAGAGAGATCTTAAAATGCTTTACCCTCTGAAAGAGAAGGGGAGAGAGGCTGTATATGTGGGTTACCACTGAGGAGCCCAAGAGGAGGAGCGTCAGCTCACTAATAGGCCAACCTACTCAGAGTTCCAGAGCCTTCGCTCTGCCAAGGGGCTCCAAGGGATGTATAGAGGGCCAGGTGTAGGCATGTGAGGCAGCCGTTTCCCACCAAGGGAGAGAGGTAAGATTTAAGATGCCTCCCCAGCCCCCAATCTGATTTGTAGGAGTACAGGTAGACTTTATTTACATTTATATAACACTATATTCCTGACAACCACTATGTGACTTGAATCATTTAAAAAATACTTTTAATTGTGGTAAAATACACATAAAATGTATCATCTTGAGGCAGGAGATAGATGGGCCCCAGGCTGAGTAGCTGGCGTTTGCCCCCTGTGGATAGATACTCTAAGATGAAAGATGAGCTGAGCCCTGCCCAGATAAAAGATAAAGAGACCACATATTTCTAATTCTCGAGGTCAAGGAGACCTTCCTGACTACACATGCACAGAAAGCCTCCTCGGGGCTCAAAAAGGGAGGAGGCGCCACCCATAGGAGGTGATGTCAACCTACCCATAGGCCTCTTCACTAGAATCCATCTTGGCTAAGACATGTGTGTGCGTACAGGGGAGGACCCTGAGATAAACCAAATACGGACCCAGTGCCAGGCAAGCAAGATGATTGGCCAGAGGAAACCTGGAAGAAATGCCCCATATAAGTGATTCCAACTACCACAAGGGCACGACTCTCTCTCTCAGTCTGCCCATGTGAACCTATTCACACACACCCTTTTTCCTCCTAATAAACACTTTACTTGATTCACTACTTTCCGTCTTTTTGTGGGAATTCATTTCTACAAAGCTGACAGGCCAGGGCCTTGTCACCGGTCCTCGTGGTCTAGTGGCTAGGATTCAGCGCTCTCACTGCCACAGCCTGACTTCAATCTCTGGCCAGGGAACCGAAATCCTGCTTCAAGCCGCTATAGGCTGAGGCCACCCGGGATCAATGTTAACCATCTTTAAGTGGTATTAAGCACATTCACATTATTGCATAACCACCATCCCCATCCATCTCTAGAACCCTTTTCATCTTGCAAAACTGAAACTCTGTACCCGTTAAACAACAACTTTCCATTCTCCCCTTGAAACCTAGCAGGATCCTGCAGGGCCTTTCCAGGTACAAAAGCTCCTCCACGTCCCCCGTTTCTTGTTTGTAGAAAAAAGGCTTTAGTCTCCTAGGCCTTCCCTGAGGTCCAATGAGCAGGCACAAGCAGTTTCTAATTGGGGACTGAGGGAACGCAGAAACAAAGGAAAAGCAGTTAAGCAAGAAAAGTAATAACAATAGTTCAGTGATAAAAGAGTCCTAGTTCCTACATAACAATCTGACATATCTGCAGGGTTGTTCTGTAGGAACTAAGACCCCACCCAGCTGGAGGATGGTGGCTACATGCTGAGTACAAGCACTAGATCCCAGACTGGTTGAAACCAGAAGGCTGATGATTAAGATTCCTGAAACATCATCCTGTTACCTCACCACCAATCAATCAAAAGAAAGTCATGCACCCTGCAGCCCTTACCACAAGTGCTGCCTTTAAAAACCCTTCCCTGAAGGCCATTCAGGAGTTCAGGTCTTTTGAGCACAAGCTGCTCATTCTCCTTGCTTGGTGCCGACAATAAACACTGTACTTTCCTTCACCAAAACCCGGTGTCGGTAAACTGACTTTGCTGCATGGTAGGCGAGCAGACCAAAGTTCAGTTCAGTTACATCCTCCCTCCTAAACCCCTGCAACCATGGTTCTACTTTCTGTTTCTATGCATTTGACTATTCCAGGTATATCATAAAAAAGGAATCATGCAGTATTTGTCCTTTTGCACTTGGCTTATTTCACTTAGCATAAAGTCCTTTAGGTTCATTCATGTTGTAGCGGATATCAGAATTTCCTTCCTTTCTAAGGCTGAATAATATTCCATTGTATATACATACCACATTTTGCTTATCTGTCATGGACGCTTGGGTTTCTTCCCCTTTGGCTATTATGAATAATGCTGCTATGAACATGGGTATACAAATACCTCTTCAAGACCCTGCTTTCAATTTTTTGGATACATACCCAGAAGTGAAATTACTGGATCATATGGTAGTTCTATTTTTAATTTTTTGAGGAACCACCATACTGTTTTCCATAGTGGCTGAAATATTTTACATTCCCACCAACAGCCCAAGTGTTCCAGTTTCTTGAATTCCTCACCACTTGTTATTGAAACAACACATAAAACATTGACCAGCTTAAACTGGTTTTGCTTCCTTGAAACAGATTGTTGATTAATCAAACCTGTAGCTATTTTACAGAGATAGCACTGCCCAAGTGCAAGAGGGGGACCCATGTTTCTAGGATGACCCCAGAACCAAGAATCTTCAATCTATGGAACTCAAAGAATAGAACTGTTGCCCCAAGAGCCACAGGCTAGAAGTCCTTCAATAAGGAAAATCCAGCTTCCAAGCAGCCTGAATATCTTGGTTACCACATATATGGACTGGTTAGAGACTAGCCAATCAGCTTCTGCCCCTAACCCCTTAAATTTCACCTCAATCCTGGATTAGGGAGACGGATTTGAGCCTTGTTTCCTGTCTCCTTGCCAGTCATTCTCACAATAAAGCTTTTTCTTTTCTCAGAAACTGGTGCCATAGTATTGGCTTCAGTGTACGAGGGTCAGCAAGCCCTTACTCGGTAACATTTTCTGTTTGCTTGTTTGTTTATATTTTTGATAGTAGCTATCCTAATGGGTGTGAGGTAGAATCTTATTATGGTTTTGATTTACATTTCTCTAGTGATTGGTGATGTTGAGCATCTTTTCATGTGCTTATTGTTTATTTGCATATCTTTTTTGAAGAAATATTTATTCTAGTCCTTTGCCCATTTTTTCATTGAACTTTTTTCCCTTGAGTTATAGGAGTTCTTTATATATATGTATAAAATATATAATTTGAGAGTATTTTCTCTCATTCTGTAGGCTGCCTTTTTACTCTGTTGATTTGTGTCCTTTGATGCACAGAGGTTTTAAATTTTGGTGTAGTCCAATTTATTTTTTTCTTTTGTTGCCTGTGCTTTTGGTGTCATATCCAAGAAATCATTGCCAAACCCAATGTTTTCTCCTAAGAGTTTTATAGTTTTAGCTCATATGTTTAGGTCTTTGATCTGTTTTAAGTTCATTTTTGTATATAGTTAAGAATGGCAAAAACTCTCCATTCAAACCCCTGTCCTAGGAGACTTGACCAAACTTGAACGTGACTTCTAACCACCTAAAGCTACTTCCCTGGGACACCCAGCCCCCTTTTGAGTTCCTGTCTGGAAAAGCTCAGGGCTGTCAAAATAGTTTATTGTTTGTTCTAGCCAACACCTGAAGATAGGCCCTTGACCTCCTCTCCTTAGAGCATTTACTAAAAGAAGTTTATAATTGTGAATGTTCCTCTGTTTCTTTGAGATGTAGAACTATCTCCTACAACTGAGGAGCATCTTTCTCAGGGACCTGAGAGCCATTCCTTTGAAATGTAATCATCAGGAAGGGTAGGGCTCTGTCTCCCAGTCCCTCCTAACTTCAATAATTGCCAGTTAGCAGACACAGCTGCTCAAGTCCCACTGACCAATCACAATGACACTGATGAACCCTTTGTCATTTGTCACTTGTGCCGCCAACTGCCGCCACTGACGCCGCTGCCAGTCTCCCTTTAAAATGCCCAGTCACCTCTGCCAATTCAGAATAAAGCTCAGCTCTTTCCCCTATTTTCAGTAGTAACTGAATAAAATGTTTTCATCGCTTTAACTCATGTCTGGATTTGTTTATCATTGACAATGGCATAAAGTAAGGGTCCAACTTCATTCTATTCTGTGTAAGGATATCCAGTTTTCCCAGCACCAGTTGTTGACTGAATCATCTTAAGAGAGCAGAGAGCTTGTCATTCAAAGGACTCTTAGGTAAACACTTCTGCAAACTGAGGAATTCTTTTGTGTGGCAAACACTTCCCTAAATTTTAAAAAGAACGCACATCTTCATATACTAGATTTTTGAATAATGCTCTATTTCTACATAGGGGTAGTTTACAAAATGCCTTCCTGTGTAATGTCTCATTTGGCCCTGCTAAGAATCCTGGGATCAGTAAGTAATGCAGGCCTGGAACGCCATCCCCTGCCTCCAGCCTCATTGCACCCTTGTGGCAAGATCCCTGACCCCAGCCCTCCAAGGCTGGATGGAGCTGCTTATGGTCTCGTTTTTTTTTGTTTGTTTTAAGGCAGATCTATGGACCCCAGAAAGTGATATGACATTGGAAACCACAAGCAGGGATTTCATTAGATCAGAACTAATGGTTTAATTCTATTATACCTTCAGTTAGAATAGGGTTAATAAGAAGCCATTGCTACAAGCTGTGTACCTGGAAAGGGCAATCAGATTTATACACTATTCTGTTTTTCTGTTAGAGCCCCCAGACTATTACTCCTAGTCTCTGTGTTCACCCGAAGAGGATCTGGGGGGGTGGGAGGAGGTATGGAGGAATGCAAGACCTGTTCTTCCTCTTGGAAAAGAAGTCCATACTTGTAGGTCAGGATGCTTATCTCCATATTCAAAACAGAAGCCTGTCAGCAACATTGTGACAGTGGGGGACACGGTCTTGCTTAATTCTGGAGCTGTCAGCTCATGGAATAGGAATCCAGCTGGGTACGTTGTCCTTGACCGTTGCCCTCATCTCTCATGGGTATGTGCTTGTGGCTGCTCAGTATTCATTTCTCATGCTCCTTGGTAAGAACACCCCCTCCCCCCAGTCTCAGCCATTAGGTTTGCAAAAGATCAACTGACTCTACTTCCAGGTCCAGAGATGGGTTCTGATTGGCTTTACCAGTGGTTCTCAATCCTGATTCACCTGAGGAGTTAAAAAGCTCTGGACTCCACCCCCAGAGAGTCTGGTTTAATTGTTATGGGTTGGGCCTGGGCATAGGTTTTTGATTTGTTTTTTAATAGACTTTACTTTTCAGAGCAGTTTTAGGTTCACAGCAAAATTGAGCAGAAAGTACAGAGTTCCCATCTAGCCCTTCTCTGCTCCCGCTCATGCGTAGCCTCCCCATTATTCACATCTCCTCCCAGAGTGGAATATTACAACTGATGACCCTACATTCATACATCATTATTACCCAGAGTTCATGGTTTACATTGCTAGCGTGCACCCCAGTAGTGAGGGCAAACAAACTGAAACATTGGAGTTTGGAAGAGAGAAAGGTTTACTGCAGTGCCATGCAAGGAGACAGGTGGCTCATGCCCCCCCAAAACCCCAAACTCCCCGAAAGTTTTCAGCAAAGCATTTTTAAAGGCCAGGTGAGGGAAGGAGGTCACAGGGTATGTGATCATAATATACTCATGCATAATTCTCTGACTGGATGATGGTGAGGTAACAGGGTGGTGTCACAGGGGTTAACATTATCAATCCTTAGGCTCCAGGAGGCCTGGGGGCTGTGTGCTTATGGTCATCAAGTAGTTAGCATCTTCCATTTGGTGGGGATTGAGGGCAGGGCGGTGCACGTCTGTAAAACAACTCAGGAAATGTGCATACTTCAGAGAGGAGCTAAAACAGAGGATATGGGGGGAGGGCCTGCCCCGGGAAGGCCCCATAGGGTTCTGATTACAACATTAGGGTTCACTCTTGGTGTTGTAATTCTATGGGTTTTGACAAATGTATAATGGCATGTATCAGCCATTATAGTATCATACAGAGTAGTTTCACTGCCCTAAAAACCCTCTGTGTGGGGGGAGGGATAAATTGGGAGCCTGGGATTGACATATACACACTACTATATATAAAATAGATAACTAATAAAGACCTACTGTATAGCACAGGGAACTCTACTCAATACTCTGTAATGACCTACGTGGGGAAAAGGATCTAAAAAAGAGTGGATATGTGTATATGTATAACTGATTCACTTTGCTGTACAGTAGAAACTAACACAACATTGCAAATCAACTATACTCCAATAAAAATAAAAAACCTTCTGTGCTTTGTCTATTCATCCCTTCCTCCCCCCAACCCTGGCAATAAACTCCATTGGTTGTCCATTGACAACCATTGATCTTTTTACTGTCTCTATAGTTTTATCTTTTCCACAATGTCATATAATTGGAATCATACAGTATATGGTCTTTTGAGATTGGCTTCTTTCGTTTAGTAATATGCATTTTTAGAATTGCTCTGGTTAGTTCTAATATGTACCCCTGTTTGAGATCTTGTCTTAAACCAGTCAACCTATTCCGTTTTGTGGTTGTGGTGTTTGGGTCAGGGATGGGCAAGTTTCCCAAGTGGGTCTAGTCACAGCAGACTTTGGTACACAGGCTCTTTTCTGCTGGTCCCAAATGAGGATGCCTGTAGCCCACCCCTGCTGCAGCCATAGTGGCACCTTGAGGAGAGGGCCTGCCTGAGACTGGAGTCAGTACTGAGGAGGTGGAGCTGAGAAATGGGGAGAAACTGGGTCCTGACACATCATATGAGCTTAGCTAAGAAGATAGGGTAAAGCTGTGCCCAAAGCCAGATTGACCCCTGGGCTGTTTGGATGGATGGGTTAGGATGCTTTTGGCTTCGACAATAGAAACTCAATTCAAAGTGGCTTACAATTGAACCACTTAAATTATTTCCCAAGTGGTTGTACCATATTACATTCCCAAGAGGAATGTATATGTGACCAGGTTTCTGCGTTCCCACAAGCATTTTTTGTTATTACTATTTTTCATCTTAGTCTTTTTGATAGGTGTATAGCCATATGACACAACAATTACATTTTTGGGCATGTATCCCAGAGAAATGAAGACTTATTTTCAAACAGAAAATTTGACACAATTGTTTATGGAAACTTTATTCATAACTATCAAACACTGGAAAATATCCAAATGTCATTCAATGGGTGAACGGATGCACAAAGTGTTGTACATCTGTACCATGCTATACTACTTATCAATACAAATGAATGAACAATTGATACATGAAACAACTTGATTGAGCCTCTAAGGAATTAGGTTGAATGAAAAAAGGTCAATCTCAAAAGGATACTTACTATATGATTCCACTTCTATAGCATTCTTTAAATGAAAAATTGTAAACATGGCAAACAGATTAGTGGTTGCCTGGGATTAGTGAGGAGGGCATGGGTACAGCTATAAAAGGGTAGCACAAGGAAGTCTTGTAGTGATGGTATCATTGAGTATTTTGATTTGGTGGTGGATACTCAAAGCTACATGTGTGATAAAATTGTACAGATCTACACACGCAGAGAGACACATGAGTACAATGGTGAAATATAAATTAGTTTTATGTACTGTACTAATGTAAGTTTCTTAGTTTTGATATTATAGTACAGTTACATATAACATTAATATTGGTGGAGGATGGGGAAATGGTCATGGGTCTATTACTTTGTATCTTTCTGTGAATTTTTTAAAATAAAATGTTATATGCAAAAAAACAAAACAAAATAAAACAAAAAAACAAAGTGGCTTACAAATAAGGACATTATCTCACGTTATAAGAAACCCACAGGGAGATCAGTTCCAGGTTGGGTGATCAGCAGCTCACTAAAGCATAAAAGACCCAAGTTTTTCCATCTTTATGTTCTGCCTTCTTTGGTGTAGTGCCTCTCTATCTTTAGGCTATTAGACGCAATATGGCAGTTCCCATGTATCTTTTAAATATGAGAGCATCCAAAAGAAGAGGAGGACTGTATCTTCCAATCTTCTTCATAAGAGGGAGGAAGACTATCTCGGAGTCCCCCAGCAGACTTCACTTCTGTCTCAAAGGCCAGAAGGGGAATGGGGTTACCATTAATGGGTAAGACTATCAGGGTTTACCCCTGGCCCAGGGAATAAGGTCAACATTTCAGGGAGTTGAATATCTAAATAAAATGTGGGTTTTAGAGAACCCTGATTCTCTAAAGAGAGAATTTTAGAGAAGAAGGGACGATCAATTATAGATAAGTAAAGAGTTATCTCTATTGCTTTATTGCCATTCAAGCCAAAAATTTTTGAAGATGGCCTGACAGAGGGGTTGGGGACAGATCCAGTAAGCACTGTGCGAGGATAGATGATGACAGTCCCATAAGGTCAGAATGATGCGGCTTTCAAGTCCAGCAGATCCTTGGTCCACCCCTGAAGCTCTGTTAGCAATAGGCTGCTTGCTAACTGGCATCTCGCTGATGAAGCGGTTGATCATGGATGGTGTGGAGTCTCCTGACTGACTTCCATCCTTTAGCAGTGCAGTGCAGTGGACACCGACAGTGTGGGAAATGGTAGTCTCTCTCCTTACCAGGCTGTACCAGGCGGCCTTAGGGAAGACTGTCAGCATCAGTGAAATTGCAAGCGAGCGATGGAGAGAGCCAAGCGACAGAGCTGGAGGGCGGGCAGCACGTGGGAAATGGGAGAGCCAGTCATGGTGGGCTTGCATATCTGCTCTGCTTGCCTCTTACCAGCTGTTTGACCATGGGAAAGTTGATCAATCTTCCTGAGTCCCAATTTTCCATCTCTAAAATGTGGATAGTGACGTCCATACAGGCTAGATGAAGACTACATGAAGAAATGTACAAGAGAGGGCCTGGCACATAGTAGGCGTTCAGTAAACACGTTCTCCATTTCTCCCAGGGCACCTGAGACATAAGAAAGAGCACAGGCTTCAGAGGAGACTTGAGTTTGTCTCCAGGTTCTTTACTTTACCAAGGGCCAGTTATGTTTATTCCTCAGAACCTCCCTTTCTCTCTCAGCTGTGAGGATTACATGGGATGATGTAAAGGTGCACCGAGGTGCTCAGGACATCTTGCTTTCCTTCCTCGTAGGCTCACACTACTTGAGCTGAGGTAACACAGCCCAGACAGGTTCGGGGAGGAAGCTTCCTGTGTCTCCCCCACCCCCCATCCTTCCTTAAGCCAGCATTCCTTTAAGAACGGTTGTCTGGCACCTGAGTCAGAACCTACTGTGGTGTTGGTTAGACGTGCATATTCCTGGGGTCCATAGGATCTGTTGACTCAGTCTATTGGGAGGCAATGCCTAAGGGAATCTGTGTTTTAAACTTCCCAGGAGATTCTTAGGCCTGCAACTCAGGGATCACCTTGGAGGGGTGGGAGCTGTGGGGAAAGGCCTCGGTGGGTCGCAGGCTCACCTGCTCTTCTCTCTCCCAGGCCCACCTCCTGGGCCAGGCGGGACCTTTCCCAAGCCTATGTGGAAGCTGCCTATGCATGTTACACTGAACCAGTAGAAAGTGACCTTGGGGAACAGCAATACCCTCCTTTTACAGAGGAGGGAACTGGGCTCAGAGAAAGGAAGTGAACTTGTCTCACATGTCAGGGCTGGGACTAGAATAAATGTTCCCTGTCTTCTCCCATTGCAAGCAACAGGCGTGAGCGTCAGGCCCCCATTGTCCAGGTGGGGTGGCCAGGTACCCAGTGTCCAGGTGGGGAAGGAAGTGGGAGGTGATCAGGAGCTTCTCCATGCACGCATTTCTGGTAAACTGACTAAAGAGGTCTGAAAAACAAAACAAGAACTAAAGAGCCAGAATCTCCAAGACTCCAGTACAGTAAGTCCCCTACAGACGAACCTTCAAGCTGCAAACTTCTCAAAGATGCAAACGTGCGTTCGCATGTCCAATCAAGTAAGTTAGTTCACATGTCTGGCGTACATTGTCATGTGCATGCATCCTCTACAAGTGGTTGTGCTTTTGTGTAATTTACTGTACAATACTATATAGAGTACAATAGTACAGTATCTTTACTTCAAGCCCAGGATGTCCGGAAGCAAGTGTAAGGGCAGCAGTATATAGCCGATTGTGTTAGTTGGGTATCTAGGCTAACTTTGTTGGACTTATGAACAAACTGGGCTTATGAACATGCTTTTGGAATAGAACTCGTTCGTGTGTAGGGGACTTACTATAATTTGCTTTAACTTCTTTTTCTCATTCTAGATACACACTGACTTTCATATTGCGTAGACTTCAGGCCCTGCAACCTGTACTGGCAGTCATGGATAATTGCAAACTGAAGGCTGTCTCTTGCCCCAAAGCTCCCTTTTGTGAAGCAGCCAGGGGAGGGGAAGGCAACCTAGACCAGTGATCACTTCTAAGCCAGCTTTCCCAGGCCAAGGAACAGAGCTCACAGACCAAGCTGAGACACAGTGTATTGAATCATTTGAAAACACACAGCCTGAAGCAAGGAGGACGAGATGGGGTAACACACGGGATAGGGTACTGGTGGGGTGGAAAGACCACACAGTTATGCAGTGTTCATCAGGGCAGCAGCCTGGATTCCCTCCCCATCTGGAACACTAGGGGTCTAGGGAGTGAGGGGCCCTGAAGCTTAAGCTTCATTAACTCCACGGAGAATCCCATTGTCTCTCTCTCTCTGCCACATTGGCTCACCCCACTGATGGTGGGGTTGTGAGGACCAGAGCTGAGGATGGGCAAGGTGGCTCAACAGAGTGAAGATGTTTGAGGTTAACGTTCACTCTGCTGAGGAGAGAGGCAGGACGAGCTTCCCTGGCCACAGCTGTGCTCATCCGTTACCTACAGAATCACCGGAGAGTTTGCCTGGCAGCCTGGAGCCGATTGGTGTCACCAATGGGTGGTTGTATTAGTCATGTTTTTTTCCTTTTCTGTATTGTATGATGCTTTGACATTTTGGGGCCTGGCAAACCTGAGGAGGGACTGCTGCTCCCAGCATTAGCCAATTCCTTGAAATCACCAACAACTTTGCCTGTGAGCCCGCCTTTGATATGCAAATAATCCAGAGTCTATAGGTCCCCACAGTCTGGGACAGTATCCTCCTGCCCCAAATCACCCCAGGGCCGGGCACTGGAAAGATGAGGGACTGCTCCTATAGCCCAGAGCCTGCCGAAATTATTCAAACTATCTAATCCTCTGCCTGCTCAGTTTGCCTACCCTGCCTTGCCTGTTTCTTTCTAGGAAAACCACAATAAAGCTGTCCCCTCACTTATTCTACCTCCTAACTCACCTAGGCGCTTCCCCATGTGGCCTGGCATGCCTGTTTCTAGGGATTTGTGAGTATAAAGATGCCTTCCTTCAGGACAGTCATTTCTGTGTCTGCATGTCTTATCATACCTGGTACATTTTAAAAACAGTGACCAATTTAAGACTCATGACTATTGAGTACCTCGTGTACATCATGCATATCTAGTGAGTTTTGGTGCCTCGGCCGCATTTTACTGCATTGTGGTATTTGGTAAAATATTTGGTAAAAAAATAAATGTGTTTTACTGTATTGTGGTATTTGGAGTTCCAGTGTATCATACAGTGTATAATGAATATTTGCAGCTTCACGTGCCTCATTGGTCTTCCCATCCATCCTCGCTCTTTAGCACGCATGTGCTCTACTTATTTTATCTACATTGAATATGTCTCACAGGTAACTAACTAATTAGCTATACTTAACCCATCTTCTGAGTTCTGTGTCTGTCTCACAAGTTATTAGCATCTTCATCACCTGTGCTTAACATTTAAGTTTGTCTTTCCTGGATGCTGACCTGGTCCTCTCCAGCAGGTGCACATTCTCGGTCATGCAGCACCCACATGCTACGAAGGGCTGTGGAGCTGGAGTCCCTCCCTAGCTGGTGCTGGCCTCGTCCTGCCAGAAGGACCTTGTTTCCTCACAGCCTCTCACCCTGAGCTGCTATGCTGAGAACTAAATGAGCAAGTGGGAGCAAACAGATGCCCAACCCGGGGCCCTGGGTGGCTGAGGCCTGACTTGTCACAGGGTCGCAGGGCCCAGCCCCTGGCCCTGCAGCTGGTGCAGGGTCACAGGGGACTGCTGCAGACTGGTCATGACCCACACAAATGTCTGACTTGAGGGCCGCTGGGGACTTGGGGGGGAAGCGCTCACTGAGCTGAGGTGCACACCTGGGGAGGGACAGGTGCTGAATCACACAAGGTGACACTGCTCCCCCAGGGGGAGGCCAGTGCTCAGTCTAATGCCTAAGTTTCAAGGGAAGGGAACGTAATAGACCTACTGGGGGTTGTTCGGCTCTTACAGGACTTCGGATGAAGGATCCTTTCAGATTTTATGATGGTCCTTTTAGATTTTGTTCAAGCTCCCTTTCTATAAGCATTGAACAGGTGTCCATGGAGGGCTAGACCAAGGACCAATCTGAGTGGCAACAACACTCTCTCCTCTCTTGGTTTCTAATGATGAAAGCTCAGTTCCTGGCCAAACTAGTTGTCCCAGTTCTGTCTTTCCTTGGGGTGAATCCTCTACATCAACAGACTCTGGTAGCCTTTCCTGCAGAAGGGTCCAAACTTGTCAGAATACCTACTAGGCTCAGGCCTGGATGCCATGTCACCCATGTATGAGAAGAGATGACAAGTCTGAGGACAGGAAATCACCAAGTGCAGTAAAATAAGCAGTGATGTCTCCTTTGGGGCCAGTGAACCCTGGTAGGAAAAGCCTCGGCTCTAAAGGTGGCCAGATGGATCTTCCTTTGGATCTGTTCTGCAAGCTCCTCTGTGAAATGCGTAACAGCATCTCTCCTCGAGTCGTGGTGAGAATTCGAGTCCTGGCATGTGGTGGACATCCTGTTCATGACTGTCCCCTGGGAGGAGGAAAGGGCTGGCTCCATGAGCCCCCTGAGAGGCACCACCAAGAATTGCTTTAATGTTTTTTCTCCTATGGAGCCTGTTATGAAACTTTTAATCTGCCTGGCTACATTTATTAGTTTGTTCTTTCATATTAAAAAATTGTATTTTACTCAAGCTTATTTTCCCCATTTTATTAATCAAAGACATTTATAATCAAAGACTTTCAAGTAGCACAAGGTAACCAGTATTATCACACTCGATGCAATCTGAGTCACACACAAAGAACAGTGCAATGCAATGCAATGCAATTGTAATGAAAATTAATACGTGAGACCATCATTACTTTGAAGCACCCGGATACCCTAATTTCAGAAGCTTTACTCCAGATTAAATAGCATTGACAGTGCTGTCTGGGCATTTCCTGAACATTTACTATATGTCAGGCTCTGTTCCAGCAGTTTTGCAATTTACCTCAGTGAATTCTCACCATCGTCTGCTAGTAAGATGTGCTGTCAGTCTTGTGTTATAGGAGGACAGAAATGGCAACATATGTGGGTTAAACAGCAGCTGGAAACAAAAGGAAAAGCAGATGCTTGCCTCATTTCTTTCTCCTGAGAAAGGAACTGTGCCCTCAGGAGGAGAACTGGATCTTCCACTTGCTCCTGAGAATGGTGTTGTCCCTTACACTGTAGCAGAATAAAATGATCTGCATATGCAGATAATTTTACACAAAAATTTTGTTACTGAAGGTTCAGAATAAACTTTGGGGAAATAGAGGCTGGACCATGATCTCTGAACCCCTTATCTCTTAGGTACTTCATCAAGTATTTTTAAAGATCTAAAAATTTTTTTCAGATTGTAATAAAATATTTTAAAACAGCAATCCTTAAAATTTTTTATTTCTTCCTCCTCACCCCCTATCTCTGCTTCCTGAGCCTTTATATTTCCAGATATATGTGTATCTAATGCAGCAAGCTGTGTGAAATGTTGAAAAATAAATAAATAAAAAGTATATGGGAGGATGTGTTATATGCAAATAGTATGTCATTTAAAAAATAAATAAATAATTAAACTCATAGAAAAAGAGATCATATCTGTGGTTACCAGAGGCAGGGGGTGGGGGAACAGGGAATTGGATGAAGACAGTCAAAAGGTACCAACTGCCAGTTATAAGATAAATGAGTACTAGGGACATAATGTACAACATGGTGAATATAAACACTGCTGTATGTTTTATATGAATGTTGAGTATAAATTCTGAGTTCTCATCACACACAAAATTTTTTTCTATTTCTTTAATTTTGTATCTATATGAGATGATGGATGTTCACTAAACTTATTGTGATAGACTTTTCATGTTGTATGTAAGTCAAATCATTAAGCTGAATGTCTTAAACTTATACAGTGCTGTATGTCAATTATACCTCTATAAAACTGGAAGAAAAAAATTGATCATGCAGTAGGCTATTAAACCTTAACAACTTTCAAAGAATTAGTATACAGTCAACATTTTTGGACTACAATGCAATTAAATGGAAAATCAATAAAATATAATTAGAAAATTCTCATGAGTTTGAAAATTAATGCACATAATTCTAAAAAATACTTGTGGGTTAAAGAATAAATAATATTGTACATTACCAAATGTAAAATAGATAGCTAGTGGGAAGCAGCTGCATAGCACAGGGAGATCAGCTTGGTGCTTTGTGACCACGTAGAGGGATGGGATAGGGAGGGTGGGAGGGAGACACAAGAGGGAGAAGATATGGGGATATATGTATATGTATAGCTGATTCACTTTGTTATACAGCAGAAACTAACACACCACTGTAAAGCAATTATACTCCAATAAAGATGTTTAAAAAAAAAGAATAAATAATATTGAAGACCAGAAACTATTCTGAACTAGATGATATCACCAATATTATGTAACAGAACTTGAGGAACACAATATTTTGAGGAAAATATATGATTTAAATTAGACAATAAGATTGTGAATTCTGAAAGTAGCTGAGAATTCATGAAAAAACAAAGAATAGCATAATAAACCAAAAAAAAAAACGGGAAAGAAGGAACATTAAAAAAAAAAAGCAGAAATTAATGACAGACAATATAGTCATACAAGAGAGTACAAATAAACCCCAAAGTTAATCTTTTGAAAAAAAAAAAAAACTTGGAAAACGGAAAAACCAAACTGGCAGTACTGAAGGAGAAGGGTGGGGGAGGGGAGAGAGAAAAAAGAAAAAAATATTAATAATAAAAAAGAGGACATAACTATATATCTAGAAGAAATTCAAATGGTAACAAAAGAATATTATGAACAATTTTATGCACTATGTTTGAAAAAATAGATAAAATGGATAAATTCTTACAAAAGTATAACTTACAAAAAATAGAATTGAGAAACAATTGAATATCTGAATAATCTTGTAATTATTAATGAAATTGAATCAATATTTTAAAATATTCCCATGAAGAAATCATCAGGTCCAGTCAGCTTGACAGCCTAGTTCTACAAAACATTTAAGGAATTTATCATTCTGCTCATACACAGACTTTTCTAGAGAACAGAAGAAACTTCCTAATTCATTTTATAAGGCCAGCACAAGCTTGAATCCAAAACCAGACAAGGACATTTCAAGAAAGGAAAACTATATGACAATTTCACTCAGAACTTAGAATACATATCTATCTACTTATCTATATATATACTTACCTACCTGTCTGTGCTCCTGTCTGTCTATCCTAAATCCAGCAACATGTTAAGAAGATATAATGACCAAGTTGGAAGTTGGGTTTAGGCCAGATGTGTAAGGAATGCAAAGTTTAAAATCAATTACTTAGAAAATCAATTAATGTAATTCACCACATTAAGAAATTAAAAGAGACTTCTGATTCTGGCCATTATGGACTAATAGGGTTCCAACTTGCTCTCCTGCTGTAAGCAACTAAAAAATCGAATGTGAGATGTGGAACAACTGTTTTCAGACATTGGACACAGGCAGTGCAAGACTGTGATCCCTGAAGGGGGCAAAGGAAATAAGTGAGATGAACCTCACAACTGCCTTGCCTTTCTGCCTGTAGGCACCTTCTGGACCACAGTGTAGGGAGGGGTTTCCCAAGCAGAGCACGAGTCACTGAGTTGAGAAGATAGGGTTCAGAGTTCAGGAAGGCAGAAGATGCTGCAAGTTGTGGGACAGAGTTCTAGAGAGGATATAGTTACATAGAGAAAAGAGATCCAGCATTCTCCATAGGGGTCACCTTGAGACTTTGTTTGATACTAAGCGACAAAGAAGTGGGTGAAACTCCATGAATCTGGGCAAAGAATGACCTGGAAGCTTTAAGCTAAACAATTCCCAGAGCCCCACAGGACAGAGTCTGACCAGTCAGACTCGAAAGGCCTTGTTAATCATCTGGGGTACTCCATAGTGAGACCTGAAGAGCCACACCTTAATAGGAGGGCTAAACCACCCCTAGAGCATGGGCTACTACGAACCGGCCATAAAAGCTTACAAACAAGCCTCGGAAAGATCAAACTGATATGCAAGTAATTTAATTGCCAGCCAGAAAAAAACCCCCTCAACATCCTTTAAAATATAGACACTCAGCAATGTAACATTTGAAATATATAACATTCAATCAAAAAATGTTATGTATGCCAATAAGCAGAAGAATGTGACCCACACCAGAAGAAAAATCAGTCAACATAAACAGACAGAATTTAAAAACAAAAAAACCAGAAATGAAAGCTATGATAGAATTAGCAAATAAGGACTTTAATATAATTATTATAAATATGCTCAAGGATTTAAAGGAAAACGTGAACAGAATGAGGAGAGATGGAAGATTTCTGGAGACTAAAAAATATAATATACTAAATAAAAATTTCACTTACTGGGATTTATATCAGATTAAGCACTGCAGAAGAAAATATCAATCAACATCAACACATAGTAATAGAATAGAAACTATTTGCACTAAAGCACACAGAAAAAAAGACTAGGAAAAAGATCAGAGCATTTGGCCATGTGACAATATCAAAGCATTCTAACGTATGTGTAATTGGAGTTTCAGAAGGAGAAGAGAAAGGGTGGGGTGAGGGGAAGCACTGCAGAAAAAGTAGTTGAAGACATAATGACTAAAATTTTTCAAAATTTTGAAAACTACAAGAAAACCACTGTCTCACAGGAAACAAAGGAATTCTTCATGTGAAAGGAAAATGATGTCAGATGAAAACTTGGATCTATACAAAGAACACTGGAAATGGTAAATATGTGGGTAGATTTAAAATATTTTTTGTCATTTAAAAGTTTCTTTAAAAGATAACCATTTTAAAGCAAAAACAATGACAAAGTATTGTGTGGTTTATAACATACATAGAACTAAAATGTGTGAAAACTAGCACAGAGAACGGGAGAGAAAAAATTGAAGTATACTGTTTTAAGGTTCTAACAATATATGTGAAGTGGTATAATATTATTTGAGTGTAGACAGTGATGAGGTAATGATGCAAGTTGTGAACCATGAGCAACCAATAGAAACAGAACAAAACAAAACCCAAAGACATATGAACCTAAAACTGCCCTAGAAAAATAATTTTTAAAAAACCCCAAAGACAGATTGCTAATAAAGTAGATAAAATGGAATACTAAACTATGCTAAATAAATCCAAAAGAAGTCAGGAAAAAGGAATAAAGAAACAAAGAAAACACAGGACAAATGGTAAAAAAAAAAAAAAAAAAGCTAAGTGGTAGATTTAGACAGAACCATGTTGATAACTGCATTCCACGCGAAAGTCCAAGAGCTCCAATCTAAGAGATTGTCACACTGGGATAAAAATGCAAGATTCAATTATATGCTGTAGGTTTAAAAAAACCACCCACTTTAAATATAATGACACACAGATTGAAAATATAAAAGGATGGAAAAAGATAAAAAACATCATAAGAAAGTGTGGTTATATTAATACCAAAGTAGACTTCAGAGCAAGGAATATAACCACGGATAAAGAAAGAGATTTTCATAATAATAAAGGGGTCAGTTCATTAAGAACATAATTCTAAATGTCTAGGCACCCAATAATAGAGCTTCAAAGTACATGAAGCAAAACTTGACAAAAACTTGAAATACCAAAAACTTTCATTTAAGATCAAGGAAACATTGTTTGGGAGGTCTTAGCCAAAGGCATAGAGATAAATAAATAACAGACAACATTAAAATTATATGGGTTTGAAAGGAAGAAACAGAACTGTCATTATTTGCAGATGATATAGCTGACTATGTAAAAAACTCCTAAGAATCTCAGATATATAATTAGAACTAACAAGAGAGTTTTGCAAAATTGCTGGAAAAAACTTTACCCATAAAAAACAATTGCAGTCACAGGTAGGAGGAAATATTTGCAAAACAAATATCTGCTGAAGGACTGTTATTTAAAATATACAAAAAATTCTTAAAACTCAACAATAAGAAAACAAATAGCCCAATTAAAAAGTGGGCAAAAGATCTGAACAGTTACCTCATCAAACAAGATATCCAGATGGCAAATAAGCATTAAAGAGATGTTCAGCATCTTTGTCATTAGGGAATTGTAAATTAAAACAGTGAGATACCACTATACATCCATTTGAATGGTCAAAATCCAAAATACTGACAATGCCAAGCACTTACGAGGATGTGGAGCAACAGGAACTCTCATTTGTTGTTGGTGGGAATGCAAAATTGTACAGCCACTTTGGAGAGTTTGGCAATTTCTTACAAAGCTAAACATATAATCCAGCAATCACGTATCTTGGTATGAACCCAAAGGATTTGAAAACTTAAGTCCACACGAAAACCTGCACATGAATGTTTATAGTAGCTTTATTTATAATTGCCAAAACTTGGAAGCCACCAAGATGTTTTTCAGTAGATGAATGGAAAAACAAACTATGGTACATCCATACAGTGGATATTATTCAGAAAAAAAAAAATGAGGTATCAAGCCGTGATAAGACATGGAGGAACCTTAAATACATATTGCTAAGTGAAAGAAGCCAAGTCTGAAAAGACTACATATTGTATGATTCCAACTGTATGGCATTCTGGGAAAGACAAAAATAGAGAGACAGTAAAAACACCAGTGGTTTAGGGATTAGGGATGTGGGAAAAAGAATAAGTGGAGCACATGGGTCTTTTGAGGCAGTAAAATTATTCTGTGTGATGCTTCAATGGTGGATATGTGACATTATGCATTTGGTAAAACCCATAGAACTGTATAATAGCACAAGAGTGAGCCCTAATATAAATGGACTTTAGTTAATAATAATGTATTAACTGGTTCATCAATTCACAAATGTGCCACACTAACGTAAGATGTTAATGGCAGGGGAAAGTGTGTGTGTGAGAGGCGGTATATGGGAACTCTTTGTTCTGATCAATTTTTCTATTAATTCAAATCTGTTTAAAAAAATAACATCTATCATTGTTTTAAAAAATGAAAAAAGTCAATTGCACTTTTACATATGAGGAACAATGAGTCTGAAAAATATAATTAAGAAATAAAAGATATCATTTACACTAGCAAGAAAAAAATATAAGGAACATAGGGATATAGCTAACAAAATACATGAGAGCGCTTTATGGAGAAAAGTATAAAACTTTATTGAAGGACACTGAAGGTCAGTATACATGGAGTGATAGATCACGTTTTTGGATAAAGACAATATCATAAAGATATTGGTTCTTTACAAATTGATAAATTAATTCAAAGCAATTCCAATAGGATTTGTGTGTGGGTATGTAACTTGAGAAGTTGATTCCAAAATATACATGGAAGAGTAAAGGGCCAAGAATAACCAAATAACTTGCAGAAGAAGATGGGGAAACTTACTTTACCACATACTGAGACTTATTATAAAGCCTTAGTAATTAAGACAGGGTATCATTAGTCTGGAGATAGTAAGTAGACCAATGGAACTAGAGAGCCCAGAAACAGACTCACATATATGTGGAAACTTGATTAATGGAAATGGAACTTGTAGGTCAGTGGATAAAGGGTAGACTATTCAATGTATTGTGTTAGGGCAAATAGTTACCTACATGGAAAAAAAGAAATAGATAACTCACACACACACACAAAATCAATTCTGGTTGGATTAAATTCTTAAATACAAAAAGCAAAGATTAAAATATTTAGAAGAAAACGTAGGAGAATATCTTTCCAATTTAGGCAGAGAGAGGGATTTCTTAGGATTAAAAAAATATTTACCAAAGAGAAAAATACTGATATTGCTGACTACTTTAAAATGAACTTGTTTATCAAAACATACTTTAGGACTTCCCTGGTGGTCTAGTGGTTGATACTCCATGCTTCCACTGCCACGGCAAGGCCAAAAACAACCAATCAACCAACCAAACAAAAAACACACTTTAAAGACAGTGAAAAGACAAATACCAAACTGGGAGAAAATATTTGTAACACATAGAATTGTCAAAGAAGAGTAGCCAGAATATGTAAATATTTTCTACAAATCTGTAAGGAAAAGATAAATAACCTAACAGAAAAATAGGCTAAAGATAGGACAGACATTTCACAGAAAAAAAAAAAAAGGCCCAGAAACATAGAAAGATTCTTAATCTTATTAATAGTCAGGAAAATGCAAATTAGATGCGCAGCTAGATGCCAATTTATGCCTACCAGACTGGCAAACATCAAAGAGTTAGTCAATATCAAGTCTAGACAAGGGTGTGGAGTAATGGGAATGAAAATCTTCTGCTGGTGGGATTGGAGAGTGTTACAGCTACTTTGGAAAACAATTTTGATTACCCAATGTTGACAAGATGATACAAGGACTTTCAGATGATTTGTTAAATATTATAATATATCGAGCAGGGACTTTGAGTTTTCTGTGATGCATGTAAGAGAAAAGTGCCATGATCCTCTTCTGATCTGTAAGAGAAGTTTTTTTCAAGCATCTATAACTTTTAGGAATACTGAGACAATTTACAACATTATAACATTATAATTAAGTCAGTGAATTAAGACAAGCAACCAAATACTGGTTTCTTTGGAGGTTATTTTCACATGGTGGTTATTTGCACAGGATGTGGCAACAATTTCTAAAGTCATAGGAGTCCAACAAGACCCTGCTGCTCTGAGTTACAAATAGTGATGAATAGTCACATGTGTCCACTTTACATGGGAGAACAGGACACATTCCGTTAAAAGTTTTGAACCAAACAAGGAGATTCTTTTTTTTTTTTTTTTCTTTGATAGAGTAGTTAGAGATCTGAAGTGATTTTACTTTTATTTCCTTCACTTTACGCCAATCATGAAGTTTCACAGTGATTTCTGGGGTGGAAGAGGGAAGGTGATGTTGAGAATCATCAGGGCTGTGGTCCAGATGGCTCCAGGAGGTGTGGGCCTCGCTGGGGCAGCTGGAAGAGCACTGACTGCCCAGCGGGCAGGTAGGTGATGTTCGGAGGGACAGCTGGTATGTGATGTCCTCCGAGGCCTCCAACTCGTGCAGCTCAATCAGGCGGTCGCCTGCAGTGGCGAGTGAGCTGGCTATCAGCTCCGCTGCCTTGACATCGCCCTCCGCAGAGACGATGGCTGCTGTTTCTACTGCTCAGCCTTTCCCATCACAAGTCTGGCTCTCTCTGCTTCCTGCTGAGCCATCTGTTTGGCTTCCACCACTTCTGTGAACTCCTTTCCGAAGGTCAGAGGTGTCAAGGGTTATGTCATCCAGGATGAGCCTAAAGGTTGCTGCTCGCTCCATGAGGTCATCGCTCACCTGTCTGGAGACCAGCTCTCTCTGGCAATCAGTTCTCCAGCATCCAAACGAGCCACCATGGATTTGAGGATCTCTGTAGTGATGCATGGCAGCATGTGCTCATCATAGTCTTCTCTGATGCTGGTGAAGATTCGGGGGAGTGGCTAGTTACCGGCTGGAAGGGGATGCGCAGGGTGATGTTGACATTCTGTAAATCTTTGCTTCCAGTGATTACTGGCACGTTACGTGGTGGAGGGCGGTGAACAAAGATAATTGGTTTCTGCACCCAAGGGATGAGAAAGTGAGTCCCTTTTCTTACAACAATGTCCTGCACTCCACAGAACGGGTCAAAGGTGATGGATAGCTCTGTGCCCAGCATCTGTATTATACAAGGCAGAATTTGCCACGCCTCCTGCAACGGATAAGGCCAGGCTGAACTTGCCGATGGACTCAAACACTGTCTCCTTCTGCTGGACCCACTCACACCTTAGCAAGCCCTGGCTGCTCCCGGGCTCACCCCCTTCCCCTCCGACATGAGGCAGAGGCAGCCGATCCCCTACATTCTCACCTGTCAAGCAGATTCTTTGAACCACTTTTGTGATGTTGAGTATCGTCCTCCTAGCGGCTGTGCGGGAGCAGGGAATGGTTCTCACCTCTGAGTAATGAAAAAAATACTTTTCAAGCCCAGGCTCTGAAATTTCATTATATGACATTATAAGAAAATAGCCTGTGGAGCTCCGTTTGACTAACAGATGGAGAGAAGGCTGAATAGGATTTTATTTAATGAAAGTGCAGTAAGAAGAATACATTGTTTTTTTCTAAAAATTAATAAAGTTGGATGTGCACATTCCCTCCAACTTTGCAGCTCGTCTCCCAGAGAAGCGGAAACCCTTCTATCTTCCCTCCAGCCTCACAGCTCCACCCCCAGAGGAACCCTTCCATCTGCAGCAGAAGGTATGCCTTACGATATTCATAGCCATAAATTGAGACAGGCCAAATGTCCATTAAAAGTTGAATATATAAATAAAACTGTGGTATATTTGTACAACAGAATACAGCAGTGAAAATGAACTATAATTGTACACATAAACATGCATGAATTAAAGAAATATGTAGAACTTTTAATTTTTTTTTTTTTGGCCATGCCATGCACCTTGCGGGATCTTAGTTCCCCAACCAAGGATCAAACCCGGGCCCGCTGCAGTGGAAGTGCAGAGTCCTAACCACTGGACTACCAGGGAATTCCAAAATATGTAGAAATTTTTTAAATCACAAGGGAATATATACAAAATGATTCCATTCATAAAAAGTTTTGAAATAGGTATAAGTAAATAATATACTATCTAGGGATGCATCTGTGGGTATTAAAAACCATTAAAAAGAAAAAGCAAAGGAATGATTAACACAGAGTCCGGGATAGCAGTGGGGGGAGGAGGAAGTGACTGGGGAGGGAGATGTTGCTTCTGAGGTCCTGCTCAGGTTCTATTTTTTAGGCTGGATGTTGGGTGGTGGGTACAGGAGGTGTTCGTTTTATTATTTTTCAGACTGTACATATACATCCTATATATTCTTTCATATATATTTGTGTGTGTATATATGTATGAAACATATATATGTAAACCAAAATGTTGTTTATAAGAGTGAATGGGACATGAAAGTGCATGAACTTTTGTTGTGGAGTG
The DNA here is from genome assembly GCF_028564815.1 of Eubalaena glacialis. Taxonomy (NCBI): domain Eukaryota; kingdom Metazoa; phylum Chordata; class Mammalia; order Artiodactyla; family Balaenidae; genus Eubalaena; species Eubalaena glacialis. The sequence continues at coordinate 27,554,087 of NC_083718.1, forward strand.
AAATCGGGAAATGTTGCCCTGCTTGGGATGAGGGAGTGAAGGGACGGTTTGTCTTGGGTTTTCTGTTTTGGCTGGGAAACCATGGAACATGTCTTATGCTGACAGGAATGATCCAGTGGAGAAAGGGAAATTGGTGTTTTGAAGGAGAGAAGGAATAATGTTGGAGCAAGTCCTTGAGAGATGAGAGAGGGTGAGATCTAGTGACAAAGGAAGACTTGGCTTTTGAAAATAGTAAGGACGTTTTCCCACTGTAACACAGACAGTGACTCTGGGTACAAGCTCCAATGAGTATGTAGGTTGAAAAATTGGAAGCTGTGAGATAATAGTAAATATATGTCTTGGTCTTTGGCCCCAATTCCAAGCACAGAGCTCCTAGAACCTTTCCTTGTAAATTCCTAAGTGATACGAGCCCCAGGAGCAGCTTTTGTTCTATTGAGGCCACTCTGGGTGGGTGCCTGATGGCTCCTGGTCTCCAGAAAGACTAAGCTACGATTAGAGGCTTGGAATTTCTACCACCCACTGATTCCCTCCCCCACCCCCCGCCACTTCTCTAGAAGGGTGAGAGGGGCTGAAAATGGAGTTAATAATTGATCATCCCTGCGTGAAGAAGCCTCCATAAAATCCCAACAGTATGAGGTTTGGAGAGTTTCCAGGTGGCTGAACACATCCGCATACCAGGAGGGTGATGCACCCCAACTCCACGGAGACAGAAGCTCCTGTGCCCAGGACGCTCTCAGACCTCGCCTTGTATTTTTCTTTATTTGGTTGTTCATTTGTATTTTTTTAATCATATCCTTTAATACTCTGGTAAATGGAAACGTTGCCCTGAGTTCTGTGAACCTCTCTAGCAAATCAGACTCAAACTTGGGAACCTCGGATTTGTACCCAAGCTGGACAGAAATTGTGGGTAACCTGGGGCCGTACTACTAGCGATTGGCATCTGAAGTGGGGGGCTGTCTTGTGGGACTGAGCGCTTAACCTGTGGGATCTGATGTCATCTCCAGGTAGATAGCGTCAGAATTAAGTTGTAGGCCAACCAGCTGGTGTCGTGGAGAACTGCTTGGTGTAGGGAAAATCCCCACACATCTGGTGAAGAAGTGTCACAAGTGAAGTGTTCTGTGTGACAGTAAGGGAGAAACACAAGGGAGGGAGAACTGGGTATTTTCCCCCATTACAGAGGTCAACTGCCTAAATTGTCTCTATTTTCAATGAAGCATAAAGTGAGGTTCTCAACTGAAATGCGTGTGGGGAACACGTGGGAGGTTTGAAGAGATAAAGTCTGAAGTGTCATCCAGGAGAGCAGCGAGCAGGCTTACAAGGGACCTGCAGGAAACCGCGTGTGGTGCTGAGAGACAGGAACATTAAGATAAAACTGGTCAGCCCAGTCGTGTGATTTCACCCTAGCAACATTCAGCGGATCAGGCACGGGCGCAGAGAGGTCTGGGTCTGAACAGGGCTGGGTTTGCCAGGCCATGAGATGAAGCAAGAAAAGGGCACAGAAGTGGAGGATCCTGAGAAGGAAATGGTTTAATTACTGACCGTGGAATTTAGGCTGAGTGAGAAGAAAAATGAAAGATGGGGGAGGGAGTAATATTAGTAAAACGAGGGCTGAATTTAGTGGCTTTGGGATCTTAATGAGGTCAAAGACTTGTCTCAGTGTGTGGGGTACTCAGGGGAGCTGGGAAGTTAGTGGTCAGAGATTACTTGAAACGAAGATTTTAGCAGAGGCGCAGTTACTGGTGATGACAAGTCTAAGGTTTGCGTGCTTGGCGGAAGTGAGGAGATCAGGAGCCTGAGACAGAGATGGTAGTTCTCAGCCCAGGATAGGACTGCCTACCTCCTGGGGGCAATATGCGTGGGGATGTTTAATGCAGCCACGACTGTGGAGCGGGTAAAACGCTGGTAATTAGTGGACAGAGTGTAGAGATGCCACATGTCTTGTAATGGGCAGGACTGTCTAGCACAAAGGATTGTCTTACCCTGATGGCAATAGAGCCCCAGCTGAGAAACACTGGGCTAGGGTATTGGATGGGTCACCTGCATGAATGCAGAGTCACTGATGACAGGAAGAAGGTGGAGAGAAAGACAGAGGAGGAGAGGGAGAGCAGAAGAGAGCCACGAGGGAGCAGCTGGTAGGACTCGGTAGCACGGTTTCAGTGGAGCCGGAGATTTGGAAGCAAAGAGGAATGGGAGACCGAGGGCACATACCCCGAGGGAGAGAGCACCACAGGGGATAGCTGGGTTTCAAGAGAGGTCAAGAAGCATTTGAAAAAGTGGAGGCTATTGGGCATTTTCCTGTCACAGACGGGGAGTTCCAGCGGGTACATTGGAAGGTGGGCCAGTAAGGATGAGGAGGAGGGCTGGCCAAATGAGAGCATGCCCAGAGTAGCTGGGGAAGAGGACCTGGGCACGGATACTTCTGGTGATCTAAAGTAAAACATCAGGGCTGGCCGCGTGATGGCTGTAGCCTTGGTGGTCTCTCGCAGGAAGATGGATAATCAGTTCAAACTATGGTCCAGAATCCTTAGTGCACGGATCAGGGACTTCTAGGTAACCATTCCTTGAAGTAACTCCAGAGGGTTCAAGTTTATCTTTCACATTTATGAGAGTACTCCTTGAATAATTTATATGGATTCAGTCAAACCCAGGAAAAATGCGGAAAATCCTACCACCTCTACTGAAGTTTGGAGAAGATTCAGCTACCAGGTCCTTCAGACGTTCATGAGTCCAGGCTGCCTGACAGTCACCTCATCCAGGAAATTCTGATTTCTATGGGCAGAGTAGGCTGGAGCCATGCAGAATTGAGTCCTATGGGCTAGAGCAGTGCTTCTCAACCCTTAATGTACATGTGAATTGCCTGGAGGTCTTGTTAATATACTGATTCTGATTCGGTGGGTCTGGAGTGGACCCGGGTTCTCCACTGCAGAAAAGCAGTGTACTTGGGTGGAAAGAGTAGAAGCCTTGCAACTGGCTAGGTTCAAGTATGGGTTTTCCTTATGCTGTCTGTGCGTTCTTGGGCTACTAACCACTCAACTCCTTTGGTGTAAAGCAGGAATAACGTCATAGGCTGTTGTGATAATTAAATGAATAGCCCAAGGAGCACACAGCAGGGGCACTGCAGGAGGACTTCTCTTTCCCCTTTGTCTTGTCCACAAAACCCACTGCCTTTCCAGACTCAACGTGACACCTTTTCGTATTCGTGGGCATACTGGCCTTCTGTGGTGTGTCAGCTGCCTGCGAGGGCAGCTCTGTGGTGCCCACTCATTGACGCCAGTGGGAGAGGAAGGCACAGGAGTCTTCTTCTATCTTTGATTAGGGCCAAGCTGGCTGCCCTGGCTCCCCTTAGCCTTTCTTTTTTTCAGTTTTGTAATCTGAAAATCCCAGTCCCTATTTGGATGGATAATCACTGGCCACCAAGACTGAGGCTCCTAGGCGGACCGAATGGCTTTTCCTTGTCTAATTTTTTCACTGCTCTGTCCAATGCATATTCCTTTTCCAGTGTGGAGTGAGTAGAGCAGGCCTCCCACCCTCCCTCTGTGGAGTCTGGCTTAGTGACTTTGGTAACTTTACCCCTGAGTCCACCTGCCTGCAAGGCTGTAAGGACAGCCTGGTGAGGCCTGTGGCTTCCTCTGCGTGGCTGCAGCTTCAGAAGCACCTGAAGGTTGCCCAGGCACTAAATCCCACTAATCACCGGGAGTTAGCGGTGTGAAGGAAACAGCCTGGCGGTCAATGGCTCCCCTAACTGAGGCCCACTAAGGCCATGAGTGTTTCGTAGAACCAGGCACTTATTTCTGAGTGAAGGTGTCCCGGGGTCAGGGAGATCAATGTAGATGGCTCTACGCCACTCCTCAACAGCCCGGGGGTGGTACGTTCTTGATTGGGTCCACGAAGCCCTCCCAGTGAGAGCAGGGCTGCAGGGCACAGGGGCGCCCATCTAGCCTTTGGAAATGAACGCCTCCCTCACCCAGCTGGGATTGAGAGGAGGCCCTGCTTAACCTTAGCTTTTCCCTTGGCCTTGACAAGATGGACTCTTCACGCTTCCCAGTGTAGGAACAAGGTATGATCCTCTTTGGGAGGATTTTCCTTTTGGGGAAAGGATCAAAGGCACAAGCGTGAGAGGGCTCAGCAGTTCTCTGGGTTTAGAATCCATAAGGAAATAAGTAGCTGCCTGCCTCTAATCTACCTCTTGGAATGCAAAGCATGGAGCCACTCGTCTTTATTAGCACGTGGACTTCTGCACACTTAGAACAAGGTCCGTATCTGGGTGATAAGGAGAACTTCAGGAGCAGATTATAATGGGAAAGAAAAAACCATCGTCCCTCAGTATATTTGGTATCCTTTCTACAGGTAAAACCAGTTGCTTTACCAGATTTGAGTTGGTGATCAACTTCCTATAGTCTATCAAAAACCTATTTAGACTGGGGGGAAAATTCCCCTTTGGCTCCTGTCCTTGAGAACAAATGAGTTGTAGACCATTACTACTTAGCAGAGAGTGGACAGGCATTGACAGACCACAAATGACCTCCATTATTTTTTAATAATACTTAATCCAAGAGAGGTCTTTTGAGTTTGTGGAAGGAAGTATTACCTGGCTAGGTACCAAAAGGCCAATGGAGATGGGGGAAGGGTCAGGTTGGAGGTGCAAAGCAGCATAGGTTTGTAGAAAACGAGGTGCGCAGTCACCCAGGCTCCTGCTCGCTTGATGCTTCTAGATGGGGAGAGTGTGTGCACGAGCAGTGGGGGCAATTCCCCTGCAGGTCTCTCCCCTGCGCTCCTGGCGGAGAGAAGAGGGCATGTTCTCCCTTCCCAGCCTTGTCTCCATCCCCCAGAAGCTGGGGCTGGCACCGCTGCCTGGGAGCAGGTGTGGTTATGCTGACAGTTAAGGACTTGGCCCGTGGACCTGAGCTCGAGGGGAATACATGAGAATAAATGTACGTGCAAATACAAGAGAAATGTATGATGGAGAAGGGCGGACTATGTTTCTGCAGAGCAGATGGGATTCTTGGGTTTCAAAAATAATCTCCCTATTGGGCGTAAGACAGACAAGGACGTACTGTACAACACAGGGAATAAAGTCAATATTCTGTAATAACTGTAAATGGAGTGTAACCTTTAAAACTGTATACAAATAAAAAATATCAAACAAAAGTACCCCTCCCCAACACAAATATATAACATTTGCAGTCTCCTGGAGGTCAAAAAGCACTAGAAAACATTTCTTATAAAAGTATTTTTTTAATAAATTGATGTATTTCAATGTTGTTAACATGATAGCCCAATGCTATACCAAGGTAGCAAAAGTGAAGATTCCTGGTATTTTTTTTTTTTATATAAACACTATGAATGACAGTACATTTGCATTCAACTTCACAAGAAATTATCCTCAGGTTCATGAAGATTCTTGAACAGCTGTAACACCTTTCAAACAGTGAAGATGTATATTGACTGAGGAGACAATGAAAGTCTAATGACTGAGCTGCACTCTAAACCATACTGAAGGAAAGGGGTACAATGGCAGTATGGCCAGCTTGCTGGACAAAACCCAAGCCTTTTAAACTTAGTCACTGAAAGAAAATACAACATGTATCAAAATTACAGAGTATCTTATAGAAATGGACCCATTAGAAGACACACAGATTAGAACCCTGAAGCAGTGAATGAGTTTCTACCCGTTTTGTGATGGAAAGAAGCCATGGATATAGAGTCCCGCAGCTGTCTGTAGGGCTGAATCTCCTCATACACACAATGCTATCAATTGGTGAAAACCAGAATTCCCTGCTATGTACAAATGCTGGTGAAGGTAACTTGCACTATTGCTGTGGGTCAGAACAATAGTGGGCTGGATTTCAGGCATCAAGTGGAGGCTCTCTTTACTGCTGTATCACTCACTGCCTTCTACCATTCCACAGGCCACACTTTCCAAAGCTGATGCCCCTTTCTTAGGGTTGAAAGAAAGAAAAAACAAAACCCAAGGGCACTGAAAACAAACAGTAGAAACCAGCAGCTTCTGACCCTCTTAACACTATATTACTGTCCAACCCACAATGAGAAATGTGTTTCACTTGGTTACAACTGCGAAGAGAATATCTGATGCCATCATATCACATGTATCTTAATGACCGGATTTTTTATACAGGATTTTTCTTAACAGAGGTCAGGTTGAGAACAAGATTCTTTTCCTCCAAGGGCAAGGGAAAGCTGGTGAAATGCTAGTTAACTGAATTCATCCTCAGTTTTGAACTGTAGTGGACAAACTGACTTAAATGAGATTTTCTAAAGTAAAGACATTTCTTTATTTCTCAACCTCAAGTACCATTAGACTGCAAGCAATCTCATGTCCAGAATTTTATCTGGTGGTTCTATGATAATTGGCCTCAGGCCATTATTTATTTTTACTAGGACCTTAACACTATTTTTAAACTCCAAATGCTGCAGATGAAAGTCAATACAACAAAATAACAATAAAATCATTTGTGTGCTGAAGTGCTGGATTCTGGATAAGCAAAGGTGGAAGGCTCCTGGCTACTCGCCAAGAAGTGCCTAAATAATGGCCACTCCTTCATGTGTGTCCGTAGCACAGATTTAAACTCATGTCTATTTGAATGGATTAGAAAAAACTGGAATCCACTACATTATTAAAAACAAAAATCCCAAGCGAGCGGCATCAAACATTTTTCACTAACCTGGGTTTTAGTGACAGGACTCTTCTTTGAGTGAACTGATTCACTGTCAGAGTCTGCACATTTTATTCTAAATCTCATTTTTAGACCTGAATCAGGTCAACTTTTCATAAAGATCATAGATTCCTGTCACATCTCTTAAAACAAGTGCTCTGCCCCCCCCACCAAAGAACTGAGAATAATTTGTAAAAGCTTTCCTCTCCAGCAACAGAACAGTCAAAAGCATAAATTAGGTTAAGTGGCTTCATTTTCCTCAGGTCAAACCCAAGGTTTATTTTCCCTATGAACAGGGTGTGCTTAATTTGATAAAATGACTCAAAATCAGCTTATGGAAAAGTTAAAAATGTAGTGTATTGAAAGATATGTATCCTTACAAAGAGCAATAGCAAACAATCCAATCTAGAAGTTTAAATAAAAGTAGATGATTTAAAAACTAACAATATATATATAAAGCTGAAGTCACTGCCTTGGATAATTTATACACTGCATCCAATATTTTATGTAGAACATTCATTCTTAAGGCAGAAAAATTGAATTTGACATGTAATGACTTGGCTCTTACATCCAAGGGTCAAACTGGGAGTAGACTTGAGCAGACAGATTCCTTGCTAATGAGGACTTATCTGTGGTGACAATTTCATTCTTTGAGTAGATTATGTAAGAGACATACATTTGAGAGAACAGAAAAAGATGAATAAGACACATAAATATGAGTTTTCAACAAGAGGTAATGAGACTAAGCTTTCTATTATGAGGTGAAACTACTCCCATAACAAACTAACAAACTCCAACATACTCTTTCTGGTATGGTACATAAAATGTTTAAAATATCAAAGTATTAACTTTTTGGAGAGTGTTACTTCAGACTCTAGTTTTCAAGGTGTAGTATAAAAGGTAGCCTGAAATAGTTAAAAGCAGTTGAATGTCAACTCACACTGCTACTCTGAAGGCTACCACTTAGGATATTCCTGCCCCACAAACAAAATCCTGTGCAGGGAGGATATCAATATATATTAAAATAAAAATGAAGCCCCCAACACATGTGCAAAAACACTTGTTACTAGTAAGAATACCTTTAACGAAAAACATCTTACTTACAGAATCAGAGGCATCAAAGCCAGACTGACACGAGAGTATACCACCCCGTGGAGGTGGACGCATATTTGGGATGAAAGCCACCGTTCGGTGGAAACCTCAGGAGATGTACCACTCGGAGTGGAGGGAGTGCTGAGTGCCCAGGGTCGGGCACCTCTCACACGGAGCAAGGTCCCAAGCCCTCAGGGCTGTGTGTGCTCCTTCACCTCTGTGCATCCTGGTACCAAAACGGTAACAAAAACAAACACAAACCTAAAAGATAATTCTTAAGCAGGTGACGGTGACTATAACTGTGTAAGTACCTTCTCGTGTGCCTATTATTTATGCCGAAGCTCGGGCAATTGTCAGAAGTGTACAAAGATTACCTGCCTAATTTTTGAAGACATGAAGATTTTCTTCTTTCATGGTGGCAGGAGTCCATGCAAGATTTGTAAACAGCGATACAAAATACTGTAAACATAACTTAACAGGGCTTATATAAAACAGAAGTAAATCCAAATTTACAAGTGGGTAAAAAAGACAGAGGGCAGCTTCATACAAAGTTCTCCCTCCTGCGCCAAGTGATTTTTTTTTTTTTGATTACAAATATAATCCTGAGCTGAAAAACTGGGATTTGGGGGAGAGCCATCTTTGCATACAAAATATCCAAAGGACGTTTACTCTTTTACTCTTCTCTAGTGATATTCAACTGCCAGAGACAGTTCTGAACGTGTGACTTTGGAGACATTTACAGTTTAGTGTGGCGCCCGGGTCTGGAGCCTGCGGCAGTGCTGCCCATGGAAGCGGAGGCTGCAGCATCCTCCGCTTCCTCCAGTTCGTCCTGGAGCTCCTGGCTGACGCTAGACTGCAGGGCTGCGGGAGTGAGCCACTCCTTCGGGAGGCAACTCTGGAGAAAGGGTATACAGGAGCTGAAGTAGGCAAGCCGATTGATCCAGCGAGGAATCTCTTTCCCACAAAGAATCTACAGGAGAAAGAGTGCAGTATTAGGTGAGAGATTAGGGTTACCTGGTCAGCTGCCAAGGAGTGGAGGGTCGGGGAGGGAGGCGGATATACAAAAAGGCCACTGCACATTAGCCTTTGGTGCTGTTACTTCCGGCCTTTGATGACAAGCAGCTCCCTAACTCGGAAGCCTGGGGTCCCCCTACTGTCAGCTCCATCCCTTCCCTCCTGAAGAACTTTGTTAAGCTGCTTACTTTTTACATCTATAAAATCAAGCTAATTCCATTTGGCTCCTTTCTTTCTTTGGTCTTTGTAACTGCTTTGAGAAGCATGTAAAAGTATTCTGAACACATAGAAGACTTGTTAATACAAGATATTATTCAAGTAACAGAAGCTCCAGGCAGTTCTCATCCTTATCCTGTTCTCAGGACTTGTAAGCCCCCTCTCTTCCCAACTGCAAATAGTAAGAACTAGGTCTTTTATAATACACTAACTTTACTCTTTATTTATCCTCCTTCCCTTCTGCAGTCAAAACCAGGCTTAACTAATCCATGCTTTACTGTCCCTGTGGTGTTTTTGCCTCCAATCATGTCAAAGGTTATAATCATGATAATTATGATCTGAAAGTACCATCTATTTTAGCTTAGTTGGTTTCAGAGTATCTTACATCCAAAAATTAGCTAAAATGTAAATAAGCTGGCACCTGTAATCAAGCAATGTAACTTTTCTCCCTAAAGGTTTAGCCCTATGCCTTAAGGGCTACATTTAAATACTATGTCTCTGTCTTAACTACAGGGCTAGGCGGTGGTCTCAATGGAGGGAAAGTGGCATGTTTTGATCATTTTTGATTACCCGGCCTGGAAGCACAGAGAGGCAGACAGTACTTAAAAATACCTGAAGAATGTGCATGAATTAGATCTGGGGGAAAGCTGAGCAATGACATTATACCATTCCTATCTGTCTATTCTAAAAAACACAGGCAAACAAGTATTACATTATATTTTACACCCAAGACATAATTGGGGATATATGTATATTTGAAGGTTACCACAGAGTGGTGACTAAGAATAGTTAGGTTAATGTAATAAGCCACTGTTGACTATCCAGCAGCTGTTTTCTTCATTCTCCTTCCTAAATCCTGATTTTATTCAGTAATCTACCTTCCTCCATATATCAATGTGCTTCATAGGAAGCTGACTTCATCCCAACACCTGCAGGTGGCTTGATTAACCTAAAACAGAGGTCTGTAAACTAAAGCCACCTGTTTTTATAGGTAAAATTTTATTGCAACACAGCCATGCCCCTTCATTTTTTTTTTATGGCCTACAGTTCTTGGGCTACCATGGCAGAGTGGAGTCCAGGAATAGTCCACAGGCCTAAAATATTTACTATATGGCTCTTTCAGAAAAAGTGTGCAGATCCGTGATCAAGCCAATGTCTTTTAAACTTTGAGTCAAGATCCATTAGTAGTTTTAGCATTGTAACTTGAATTCTTAAAATGAAATAGACTGTAGATACTAGGGTAATTGTGACACTTGTTTTAGTTATGTGTACATATCTGGATCATGATGTAAAATATATTTCTTACTGTAGGTAGTGGTCAAAAAATATTTGATTCATATAACAAAGTTACTTTTGCATTTAAGCTTCACTTTGGTAATCCCTCTTTCTAGGAATTTATTTCAGAGACACACTGGCAAAAATATGAAAAAAGGTATGCACAGGGTTATTCATTACAGCACTTCTTTGTAGGCTAAAAATAACCCAAATGTCATTAATAGGAAACTGACTGAATACATTTTGGCACAAACAAGGAGGACCATTTAGCTGTGAAAAGAAATGAGGACTATCTCTATATACTGTTACAGAATAAACTCCATGATATAATGTGAAGTTAAAAAAACAAAGTAAAGTGTGTGTAGGATGCCCCCCAAATATAACGGTGGACAGGAACAGAGTAAGTTATAGACATTCCCATTCTAAAAGGGAGAACATGGAAGGAAGAAAGGAATCATTAGTCCCAAGCAATTTCCTTTTATAAATTTATTTTATTATTTATTTTTGGCTGCACTGGGTCTTCGTTGCTGCACGCGGGCTTTCTCTAGTTGCAGCAAGTGGGGGCTACTCTTCGTTGCGTTGTGCGGGCTTCTCACTGCGGTGGCTTCTCTTGTTGCGGAGCACGGGCTCTAGGCACGGGCTTAAGTAGTTGCAGCATGCGGGCTCAGTAGTTGTGGCTCGTGGGCTCTAGAGCGCAGGCTCAGTAGTCGTGGCGCACGGGGTTAGTTGCTCCGAGGCATGTGGGATCTTCCCGGACCAGGGATGGAACCCGTGTCCCCTGCATTGGCAAGCGGATTCTTAACCACTGCGCCACCAGGGAAGCCCCCCAAGCAATTTCAAAATCTGACTGGGCAACCTCCATTAGGTTTCAAGGCCTGGGACTAATCCTCTGTGGCCCTCAGTTCTGTCGTCTGGGCCCTTGAAACTACCCTTTTTCGCCAGGCTGTTTACCGCCTGTGAAATTTGGGAATCCAACAGTCATCTTTCATTTTGTCCTCTTTCAGTCCAAGCCGGCAGTGTTTCTGCTAATATAACATCCTCAAAAATGTTGCGTCTCCTGTGGGATTCACTCTATTAGATAAGAGGTTCCTCTACAGATCTTTCTTGGAAAATCCCATTTCTATTCCTGATTTCCACTGAGATGGTTGAGAGGATCCACGAGTCACATGTTTAATCTCTTCAGCAGCAGCAAAAGGTTATCCAGTCACACCCTTGGCCTTCTCTCCACAATATGCTTTCCTAACAGTAAAGCCCTCTGCTATGTTAATTTTTCTCTGTACAGCACAGGAACCAATTCTTTCTTTGAAGACTGCTAAGTAACGGAAAAGAATCAAGACATCTAACCTACCTTTCCTATGTGGACTGAACCTCATGGTAACTAGGGGGTATGGCCTTTATTTATCCTGATTCAAACAAACTGTTAAAAAATTATGACAATTGGGAAACTTTCAACATTGTATATTTGTATTATATTAAGGAATGCATGTTAACTTTTTTTAGGTTGATAATATTTGTAGTTATGTTAAAAAAATCTTTATCTTCGGAGCTACAAAGTAAACTATTTACAACTGAAATGAAATAACACCTGGGATTTGTTTCAAAGTAATCTAGGGATCTGAGTGTTATTTCGGAGTGGGCATTTATAGATGAAACAAAATTAGCCATGAGTTGATAACTTTTGAAGCTAAGTGATATGTATATCAGGCTCATTATACTATTCTCTCTACTTTTATTCAGGTTTGGAATTTCCCACTGAAAATATTAATTTACAGAAGGTATTCAGGCCAGTGGCATTTAGTAACGGCAATGCCATTCTTCTTGCTAGTGACTGGTTTAGAAATGGCATTCGACCCAATTCTGGCCATGAAATATGACCTGCTTTGGAAAGGGTAGGAGGTTCTGGAAAAAGTCTCAGTTTCTCTGAGAGAAGTAACGGGAGAGACAGAGCTTTCTTTTTTCTCTTGATGTTGCTGTATCAGGATATGGTGCCTAAAATTGTTGCAACTACCTGAAAACCATACAAGGAGCTAGCCTGAGGGCAGAGCCAACCTAACACCCTAAGGATGGCAGCTCAGAGAGATAAAAAGACCTTAGGCCACTGATGACACACACAGTTGAGACACTGACCATACTGACATGGAGCCCACCTTATCCTGGACTTCTTGTTTTGTGAGATAAAATATTTCCTCATTGTTTAAGTCAATCTGAATCAGATTCGAATGCATCTGACCCGTAGTGTAGGGGTTGGGAAACCTTATCTATAAAGAGCCAAACAGTAAATATTTTAGGCTCCGCAGACCATTTGGTTTCTGATACAGTTACTCAACTCTGCTGCTGCAGCCTGTAAGCAGTAAAGATGATAGGTTAAAAAAATGAGTACGGATGTGTTCCAGTCAGATTTTAATGGATACTGAAATGTGAATTTCATATAATTTATACATGTAACTATATATTCTTCTTTTGACCTTTTCCCAACGGTTTAAAGATGTAAAAATTGGGACTTCCCTGGTGGCGTAGTGGTTGAGAATCCGCCTGCCAATGCAGGGGACACGGGTTCAAGCCCTGGTCCGGGAAGATCCCACATGCCATGGAGCAACTAAGCCCGTGCGCCACAACTACTGAGCCTGCGCTCTAGAGCCCGCGAGCCACAACTACTGAAGCCCACACGCCTAGAGCCCGTGCTCCGCAACGAGAAGCCACCGCAATGAGAAGACTGCGCACTGCAACGAAAAGTAGCCCCCGCTCACCACAACTAGAGAAAGCCCGCACGCAGCAACGAAGACCCAGTGCAGCCAAAAATAAATAAATAAATAATTTAATTAATTTAAAAAAAGTAAAAACCATCTTTAGCTTGCAGGCTGTACAAAAACAGGTGGTAGGCTGGTATTGTTGTGTAGGTTGTAGTGGTTTGCTAATCCTTGTTGTAGAGAAGCATCTGAAATGATAACTATGATGCTTCTTAGAATTTCTGGAACAATTCTGAATAACAGAGTACATATATCAACAATCATTTATAATTAGCTATGGTTTTCTATCTGCAACTGGTTATACGACACATGTAGAAACTATGTTGTCAGAGATGTAGACGCACATTAGATTTAATAACTTTTTAAGAGTGCCTAACATTAAATTTTTTTGCCTTGATTATATGGGGTTTACTAAAAATAGTCCCTTACCTCCTTCACTATCCAGAATTCTAGTCTCAGTTGTCACTAACAAGCTGGCTAGCCTAGGCTAAGTCCCCTAACTTCCGAGTCTCAGTTTCTTTAACAATTCAGCACTCACACGGGTGAAAGCATGAAAACTGTGACCTAAAAAGATGGCTCCAGGGACATCTAGAATTGTTCTTCAGGCACTCAACTCCAATATGGTTTTAGGGTTAGACCAGGGCTGAGGTGGTGTTACAGATGCTCAATAAAGCTAATAATTTATTTGGGAGAGAGGATAAATTGGAACCAGAGGAAGTAACGATAAAATATAACAAGCACTGAACTAAGCAGTCTGGGTCTAATCTGAGTTCTCCACAATCTTGGTAAGTCATTTCCCCAATCAGGGCCTGTTACTTAGTCTATAAAATGAGGAGACTAGATTAGATGCTGTCTAAAATCTTTGCTAATTTTAACATTCTATGGATCTTTGAATGCATTTCCTACAAATGTAATGTCTAGGGTCAAGAAAGGTAAGAACTACCTTCTCTCTTCGTTGAAAATCAACTTGGTCACCTCTACAGTATCAATGCACCCACTAGACTAGTGGGTGCTTCTCCAACTGTTATGAATCATCTGGGATCATGTGAAAATGAAGATTCTGATTCAGTACATCTATGGTGGGGCAGAGATGATGTATATCTTACAAATTCCTATGTGATGCTAATGCCGCCGGTCCTCAAGAAATAATTTGAGAAGCACAGCAGTAGTCTGCTGTAGTCCTGTCTGAAACCTATGCTGTGGAAGCCATGAGGGCAGTGAAAAGGGCCAGGTAGCTAAGCAGCTCTGCAGAGGAGGTCACTGAAGCAGCAGCTCATTTTCTCTTTTACACATTTCACAATTTCTGTGGTACCTGATGTGGCTTCTGCAACCATCTGCTAAGGGTCAGAAAGCTGGGAAGCTGTTTCAAGTGCTATTTAATTCTCCAGACCTTATTTTATAATCTTTTGCTTTCTTCCCGTCATTTTCTTTTTTAAAGTCCTTTAATTTGGATCTACTTTTGGTTTTCTGCTTGGCATTCAAGAACTGGGAAGGCAAATAAGTTCGTGTGTGATAAACTGGCAGAGTAAAATTTCAAGACAGGAGAAATGAATTACTTATTAATAAGTAAGAGCCAGAAAAATTTCAAGTTGGCAACTAAAATTTAGGAAAAGAGAAATCATAGTGGCTAAGAAGCAGAAGTCACTTAAGCATTAATTTTTAAAATTTTTTATTATTTTTATTTTTTCTTCCCCAACCCCCTAGGCATTAATTTTTAAGTGACAATATAAGATTGTGATGAAACAAATTAGAATAAGAGACCCGTTATTGTATTCACTCTACTCACTGCAAAGTCATGAACAGAATTACAGGTTTAAAACTGTGCTGACTCTAAAGTTACCAACTTTGGAAAGGTCACTCATATAAAAGAAATATTCACATAAAAGAAATAAAATACCATATATTACACAACATAAATAATCAGAAAAAAAATAATTGATTAAATATAGTGGGACAGTAAATATACTAGTGTTATTTATTTGAAGAACCTTTAGAATAAAATTTAACTTACCTCTGATAAAGCCGAAGAAAAGTGATTGCAGTTTTTATGCATCAAATGGTACGCGTTGCCTTTGTATTCTTTTCCCAATTCTTCTACAATTTTTTCTATATCATCTTCTAGGAAGTCGGTGCTCCCTAAAACAACAGCTTCTCTTAAAGAACAAAAAAAAAAAAGAAAAAAAAAAAAAGAAGAAAAAGAATATAGCTGCGTGAGTTATAGGTATTATAGGCATGCTTAAAGACTCATTTCCAGAAATGCTTATTGCCAGGAATATTATGACTGATGTAACAAAGCAGGGTTACTGTAAGAAGACTAAAAGGTAAATGAGGTATTTTAATAATTTCGATTATTTTATTTTCTACTTTTTAAAAGCAATAAACTCTTAAGTATACCACTTCTAAATAATACAAATGCAAAATAAGTCATTTTCTTTATTAAACAGTGTCATATTAAAAATATAATATCACAGTTATTTTTATTACTATTACATTAGCAGTTACATTATTAGAGAACCAGATCCATGCTGCAAATATTCTTGCTTAATTACACTCACCATCAAATGGCTGGTCATATTCTCACTTACAAATAATCTTTTAAGTTATCTGCCACTGGGCTGCAGTGAGATGAACTGTCAAATGACTAAGTTTTAAAAAAGCATTATAAAACCAAAACCCCCCAAAACAATACACCACACCAAAAAAGCAACCAACCCGGCCACCACTCCCAAACTACTACCTTGGAAATGCAATAGACATTATTCAATAGAGAGTAGAATTTTAGTCAGATACAAGTTAGGCATCCAAGAAAGCTGACAATACTTAGAAAATCCTTTTATCTAGCAGTTTTGACCAAAGGGAGACCTAAGGAATGGATTCAGGCTGGCATTATAGCACTTCTGTGTGTAAATATTTCAAATTAGTTATAGGTTAAGAGAATCATTAACTCAGTAGTGATAAAAAGATATAGCCCTATACTGAATTTCAATGTTATAACCTCATTTCACTATTTGTCACTTGGTAAGTTAACTGTTATAGGTCTAGAAGTTTCTTTAAAGTTCCTTGAAACTAAGATTCTAAATATCACTTTAAATACAAAACTCAATTAAGGAATGGAAATTTGATTATTAGCATTCAGGTTTTCAGTGCTGTTTACTACACGTAAGGCTCCACAGTACACTCAGATCCATACATTTTAGGTTTATCAATACATATAATACATGTACCTTAACAACAGTTTCTTGGCTAATCTATTCAAATTATTTTAGTTTAGTTATTTCAAGTTTGTAAACAGTGTCCCTTTCATTGGGAAGATGAAGAGATTTTTAAGAGTGTTAAGTAGGTCACAATAAAACTTTCCTCCATCTCCCCCCAAATAGGAGACTGAGGGGAAGTAGTCATTATATAGGAAATGTTTTCTAAAGCAGAATCTTATACCAGGTAAAAACATTTTTAAAGTAGACATAGTAACTTTTGTGGGTCCTGAATAAGAGCAACAGACTTGCTTATTTCAGGCACTTTATTTGGCTGATTACTATCTTTACACAACAATTTAGATTTGATTTTAAAGTGTCCACAACTAAAACAACATTAAAGAAACATTTTAAGCGCCTAGATTTTAATCTACAGAATGAATTCTGTATGCCTGAAAACAAGCTTTGGCATCTAAGACAGTGTAATAAAAATTATCCTCCCTACTTACTTAAATTTAAATGTTTCTCCTAGTTCAGAAGCATTTCCTGGGGAAATTTCAAATATTCCAGAAAAGGGGTAAGGATGGCCACCATAAGCAAATTCTGAAAAGAGAAAACTCATGATTTTTAGTATTTATCACATAAAACTTCACCAGTATGTTGAATTAGATTTAATAAATGATGAGGATAATAATGATACCATCTAAATATTTTTCAATTTAGTAATGCTTTCACAAACATCTTATTTACCTATTACTTGTATAGAACAGTTGACGTAAAGGACTTGAAACTCTAATAACAAAAGACGCTCAAAGGTAATCCTGACTTCTATATTTACTTTATATTGGCTAGAGGAGACTGACTAACACTCAAAGGTGAAAAAAGTCCCTGCGTTTACCTATCACGCCAAAGTATGTAGGTGGTCAGTTCTGTGTTTTGCCACTTTCTGAATTAAAGTGATCAAATTTCAAACCTGGACTTTACTGGAAAAACTGTCTAATAACAATGAGTTTTCATGGTTCCTGGGATGAAGACTCTTGGTTTATCTTTGAGTAAGAGTGAAAAAACATTAGCAAACCAGAAAAACTGAACTCAATTCCCCTCATTCAAGAAAAGATAAGCTGCAAAATTAACATACACACCCACGCACACATAAAGACACACACACTTTCCACAGCACATCTTTAAGCTAGGAGAGAGCTACTTGTACTACAGTGAATGTACATCCAGCCTCATCAGATACAAACTCTCATTCAGAACAAAAATGGAGAATGGTTTCAAATCAGGAAGGAAATAAAATTTCTGGCTACAATTCTGGTACGAGATACTTCGATATTTAAGTGGCAAATCTTAGTAGACTTACTTAAAGAATTCCAAACAAATGCTTAAGTTAATCTTGTCACTTAAAATTTATTAAATATAATCTTATAAGGTCAGAACAAAGCATGGGAAAGAAAAAGGCAATTCTACAATACATTGACTTTTGATTCAGACCTTTCAGGAAAAAAAAGCAATAATGTAGAATAAGAAAGTATTTAGCATTTAATTCTAAAACATACATTAAAAATTTAACGATAGAATTTTATAAAACACTGTAGATAAGGTTAGACATGGAAAGATCGTATTTCGATTTTCAACTTTCTCAATTATAGTAAGGAAAGTTGTAGACCTACTTATTCTTCTATTCAAGAAGCAATAATTCACTTTTAGGAATGTATTTGGCCCTGGCTTTGCTGTTTTGAGCCATGTTTCTAATTATTCTTAAGTCATTTTATGAATGGGAGCAATGATTAGGCAGATAAAAGGATAATGGACTAGTATATAAGAATACTTGGGTTCAAGTCCTAGTTCGGTTAATTAGCAGTATGACTTTCAGCAGGTTTGAGCTTTAGTTTCTTCATCTGAAAAATGGAGAAAATGTCTCATGCTCTAATCTACCTCAGAGCAGCGTGGTCATGTGGTCCAAAATTCGATGGCACTTAAAAAAAAAGAACTGTAACACACCATACAAATTCAGTTAAAAGGGAATATACACGCAACTTTGGCAAAAGCCAAATCAAACAGGGAGCAAACCCATAGACTACGATTTCACCCGTATCAATACTCCAACCACTGGAACTTTCAGCACAAACCTCACTGCTTTTTGGGATTATCTGGTAGATGCAGTCTTTCAGGTAAAATGGAGCTTATATGGCAGATCTTTATAGCCAACATTTAATATGGTACACTGCACCTAGAAGCAGTTAATTTAGCATATAAAAAAGGGACAGTAAAACACCACACTGACACATTTAAGTAAATGAGCCTTTTCTTTGTATTAGCTAAAGTTGGTATGTAGTCTTCAGGGGTAACTGGGAGTAAACTGCAGTAACATTATAGCAATGACTTCCTAGGTGAAGCAAATAAAAGCATTTCTGCTATACGGTGAGTTTATGATTCAAACTAGTATATTATTACAATCTTGATGAAATCAGCAATGTGATCTGTCTTATGCAGAACATTCTACTTACAACTTGATCAGGAGATTATCTTGTATCAAGAGAGAATTAGAACAAAGGAAAAAGCTGTTGAAACAGAGCTGCTTGATTTGAGTGGCTCCAGTTATGTTTATCATAATGAAGGGTAATAAAGAATAAAAAGGGCTGAGTTAATGACAAAGGCCATCATTCTTAAGCAAAAAGCTAGATGTAATCAAAGGCAGGATTTGCTCAGCGATATTTTTAAACTTTATAACTATATATTTGTAGGTCTACAAAAACAAATTTATTACTGAAATTCCCTCAGGAAATTGGTATTTCAAGTTTGACATTCTAGCACCACCGTTTTCCAACCAAAATGATTATTTTTATCACACTATTTTTCAAAGTGCAAAGTTTCTTAGGAATGCCAATACATATTAAAGCAAAACTGTCATAGTATAACAATCTCAAAAGGAAAATATTTTTTAAGACATAGTATCTAGAATAAAAGATAACCAAATCAATGTACACTTGTGTACTTTGAGTACTTTCTCCCCAGATACATTCCACTTTGGGCATTTTTCCAAAATACAGTATAAACAAATATGGCGAGATTTTCTTCTACTTTTTACAATAAAGTATGGAAGTACTTTAAAAAAAAAAAAAAAAAAAAGGAAGAGCTACAGTCATGATTTTGCAACTCCTTTAAATGAGAAAAATCTTCAGAAAGTATATTTAGACTGTGTGTACACGTACCTCTGCCATACACTTCAATTCCTGAATGAAAAACTCCAATTCCGATGGATGAGGTGTATTCGTTCATCCAATACTAAAGAAAAAAAAAAAAAAGATTCAGAATATTTGTTCATTTATAATTCAAATCCACGTTATAGGAGGCTACTACTTTCCAAACCTTTTACTGAATATTTAGGCCTTTCTAATCCCATTTCTTGGTATTTTCCTTACAGGTCTGAAACTCCCATGATAACGACACATTCAGTCCTAACTCTGTGCCTCTGCTTATGCCACATCCCATAAGGAATTCGAATGAATGTCTCAGTTTGTGTATAAGCACCTTATCTAAGGCTTAGCACATAAGCCATAATATCTAAACCTGGTTAGGTTGGGGAAAAAAGTGATATAAAAGCTCTCCTGTTAGTGACTTTTTAAAGAATCACATATAGTATCTGTGTTCATACCTATTTTTCTTCTATCTTAAGTGTTCCCTTTCATTCTCTGGTATGCTCCCTGAAGACAGGGATATTTTATTCTTTTTCAAAAGCATTTGGCATATATGTCCTGATTCAGCTCAAAGTTTGATAATGATAATATTAGGAATAAATAATATGAGGTACAAAGATTAGAACAATCTTCTTACTGTTGGCATGAAGAAAAACTTCCCAGAAAAGGCAATATCTGAACTGAGTTTTTAGGAACAAATGAGATTTCCCCACACAGAAAATATGGAGGGTAAAGTGAGGTTGCTGGGGGGGAGGTGGTGGGGAATGAGAAGAAATGCCAGGTAGAGGGAAGTGGATGTACACAAGTAATGTGATGTGAAATTCTGTGAGATGACTGTGAAAGGGGTTAGTGTGGAGGGGAGAGGGTTACACCTAGAAGGTAAAGGAGTTAACGCTAAACAAACACTTAGGTAACACTTAACAGTGCTACAAACCTATTTGATTTCTCCCAGGTTAGAGGGTAGATGATTTGATTTTAATTTTTCTAGGTTTATTCAAGTTTTAACCTTGGCTTCAGACCCCCAGCCAGTTTCTCCCAGACCTGGGAAAATGCACATTCTCATACACTGCTGGAGGAAGCATAAATGATATGGGAGACTTTTCCCCCTAAAATGTTACTGGAAGAAAAATTAAACAATAATAAACAAGAAACATTTAAAAAAGAACAAGGGACTGTCTCATCTAGATATCAAAATAATCATTAAAACAGTATGGTACTGTTGCAGGAACATCCTTGTATACATAAGAATCTGGTATATGAAAAAGGTAGTATTTAAAATTAACGATAAAGAATAAGTTATTATAAATGTGTTGATAAAATTGACTATGCATAAAAATATATTTCACACACCTAAAAATTTCAGTGTTTCTAAAAATAATCGTATAGAAGAAAATAAAATAGATTAAAAAAATCTTAAAATGAACTTATCTACAAAACAGAAACAGACTCACAGACTTAAGAGAATGAACTTATGGTTCCCAGGGGGAAAGGACAGACTGGGAGTTTGGGACTGACATGTACACACTGCTATATTTAAAATAGATAACCAACAAGGACCTACTGTATAGCACAGGGAACTCTGCTCAGTATTCTGTAATAAGTTTTAAAAATAAAGAAAAAAAAAATCTTAGATGGGAAAAGCCAACCTAAGTAAAGCAAAACCTAGTATAGAGGAAAACAACAGATATTTAACATAAACATTTACAACTTTTTATTGTGTAAAACTACACAAACAAGGACAAAAGATAAACAATACACAGGGAGAAAAAAGTTGTTAACACTAAGATTAGTAGGAGAATACAAGTCTTCCTCTCTATCTCATCCTATTTGATTCCTGATTTTGGACAGTCTGAATTTAGATGGCAAGTTAGGAAGGTGAGTGACACCTTTTTATCTGAATCAATTTGATTTTGGATGGAGAGTAGTGAGGGTACATATAGTAAGGGATTTCTCAAAACATTTATCCAAATCTATTTAATTCCAGAATTTGGGCAGCAAAAGTTCAGACAGCAAGGGATACTATATACAAAAACTCCACTAAAAAAAAATAACTCCCACAGACAAAAGTGAGCAATCATAGAAGAAATCAGTGGCTAACAAACATGGACTAGTAAACAGATCTCCCTAGTAAATAGAAAAATGCTGATTAAAACAATAAGTTACCATTCATTTTTTTTGGCCACTCAGCTTGCGGGATCTTATTTCCCTGACCAGGGATTGAACCCAGGCCCTAGGCAGTGAGAGTGCGGAGTCTTAACCACTGGACCACCAGGGAATCCCTACTGTTTTTTTTTTTTTTTTATTCATTGGATTGGCAAATATGCAAAATATTGCTAATACTTAGTGTTGGTAAGGATGTCAGGAAGATACCGCAGAAATGTGAATCAACGACAATTAATTAACCATTCCACCTCCTGGAATCTAGCCTACAGAAATGCTTGAACATAGGCAGAGACATGTTCCAGGGTATTAACTGCAGCTGTCTATAGCACTGAAAAACTGGAAACAATCTAAATATCGATAGGAAAATGGCTACATAAACAATGGTAAATCCATATCATGAACTATCATACAGCTACTGAAATAAATGAGTTAACTCAATACGTAAGGGCATAAAAAGATATCTAAGACACATAAAGTAAAAACACCTGGTCATAATACATTATCTGTAGCAAGATCACATTTTTGTAAGTTAAATAAATTGGCCCTGAGTGTATGTTTACATGCTAAATATGGAAAAATAAAACCATGACCAATTACAACAAAAGAAAGTTTGAAGCATTACAGATCAAACTGTTAACAGTTTGGGGGGGGGAGTAGATATAGCGCAGGGGTGGGAATACAGGTGTGTAAAGGAATACTTTCACTTTTAACTCCATACATTTCAGGATTGTTTTCTGAATTTTATGAATTATGTGTATTACCAACTTTTATAATTAGAAAAATGTTAAAGTAAAATACTATATTCTCTTAGCTTAACAGGTTTCAATTTATTTGAACATTTATACTATCTTGAAAGAATAGGCTGCATATATATAAAACACAAGCAGCAGCATTATCTGTATTAGCAAAATACTGGTAACAACTTAAATGTGCACCTATAAGGTAGTGGTTGAATAAACTATGATAAACAATATTTGGAATATTACAAAGCCATAAAAAGAAGGGGGATACTCTCGAGAAACTGATAGGGAGTAATTTCTAGGATACGTTAGGAGAACAAAAGGAAAAGAAAAATGGAGACATGGCAAAATGATACAGAGGCTGGTTTGATGGTGCTTTCATTGGTCAACTCTGGGAAAATCTGAATATCAAAAAGAATAACGACAATAATGGACTATAGCATATTGAATAACAAATAATCTGAGTCCATAGTAATACCAAAAAAACCCCCCAAAACCCCCAAACATAACAGAACAGAAAGACAAAAAGTGAAAGGAGAGAAAGCTCTTTTTACAGAGGAAAGTCACCTAATAAATATGAAGTGAAGGCAGAATTAAATAATTTTGCACCTCCAGCTGATGCAGGCAAGGATCATGGATGCTAAAACCACTGGGAGAAGGTTGTTGGAGAACAATGTTCCCATGGTCTTAAAGTATCAACCCCACATTGTCCTAAATTATAAGGAGAAAAGATACCTTAGCAATGGAAAATTATGGTATCATCTTATCCAAGTGATTAAACTGAGCGTCATCAACAGTTGGACAAACTGATGTTATGTGCCTCCTGATGTGATGAAATAGAAAGCATTTCCTTTGTTAGTTTTCTTGTCAAATATATTAAACAGAATATAATCATACGGAAAAATCAGATAAGTCTGGATTGTGGGACATCCTATAAGAAAAGTAGCCTCGTCTTTTAAAAAATAATGACATTAAAGTCAAAAGAAGGGCAGCTATTCTTTAAGGAAGATTAAAAGGACACGATAACTATCAATACACACAACGAAGGAGCCCTGACTGGATCCTAGATTTAAAAAAGAACAAAAAGCCAAAGACATTATTGGGGGAATTGGGGTAAATATTAATATGGACTGTTCATTAGATAAATTATTGTACCAACTGAAAACTTCTTGGGTGTGGTAAATAGTACCGTGGTTAAGTAGACAATGTCTTCTTAGGAAATACATGTTGAAGTATTTAGAAATGAAATGTTATAATGGTTGTGACATTTTCTGTGTGCGTATGTGTAGAAGAGGGTAAAAGAAAACAAAAATGGTTAAAAACTGGTGAATCTAGGTGAAGAGTATATAAAACGTACTCTTCTTTCACTTTTTTTGAAGATTTAAACATTTTCAAAATAAAAAGTTAGGGGGAACCAAAGAGAACAATCTACTCCTTGTCTCCTTCCGACAGAAAAGATGCCTTTCCAAGTTTCCTGCTATCCTCCTCCTTTCTCCCCTGCCTTTTACAGAAAGAGAGTAGAAAATACCACAAGCTGATCATGCTAGTCTGCATAAAAATTCTGCTAGTCTTTTTTAAAAAACTGAGTTATAATTAACATAGAATGTTATATTAGCTTCAGGTATACAACACAGTGATTCAATATTTTTATATGTTATGAAATGATCACCACAATAAGACCAGCTACCATCCATCACCATACCAAGTCATTACAATCTTATTGATTATATTCCCTATGTGGACATCACATCCCCAAGACTTCATTATTTTATAGCTGGAAGTCTGTATCTCTTAATCCCCCTTCACCTATTTCATCTATCTTCCCACCCCACCCTCCTATGGCAACTGCTATCTATGAGTTTGTTTCTGTTCTGTCTTGTTTGTTCATTTGTTTTTGTTTTTTTATTTCAGATTCTACATATAAGTGAAATCATATGGAATTTGTTTTTCTCTGACTTATTTCACTTAGCATAATACCCTCCAGAACTATTTACGTTGTTGCAAATGGCAAGATTTCATTCTTTTTTTTTAATGGCTGAGTAATATTCCAATGTGTGTGTATATATATATACAATATATATATTGTAAATACACACACACACACACACACACACACACACACATATATACATACATACATACCCACCACATCTTCTTTATCCATTCATCCATTGATGGACATTTAGGTTGCTTCTATATCTTGGCTACTGCAGTCAGTGGTTTCCTTGGCAGCCAACTTCTAGGACTTAAATTGTCTCTTCCAATTGAGAAATCTCATTGCTTATACTGTTTACAACCAATAACTTGATCTACTAACTGATTTCCTTAACAATGACACCAACAGGCTTTTGTTCTGGATGCAGACTGCTCCTACTTAAAGTTACCTGTTCTCTTTTTACAGTGTGAGCACTTCTCTTTCAAAATATAGAGTATTTAAAAAAAGAGACAGATACAAAATTGTTGTCTGCAATAATCAAAAGGTTTTAAACTCTTAGTAAACTGAACATTTATTTCCATTTAATGCCTAGTATCACTTAATTTTAACAATTTATCTTTTGTTGACCAGTAAACAGCCTTCTGAAAGTGCTTTTATAATAAATTTCCATAACGGGAATCTAAAGTCTTTCATGGATTAAAAAAAAAATCTGCACACTTATTTTTAGCCAAAGAGTTAAGGAAGGGTTAGGATGGGAATGTACTTGTCAGAGTGGGGATCCTGGACTCAGAAATCTTTTATTCTCTGCTGCTGCACAGTTGAAAAAAATCTCTTCCAATTTCTGTATGTTGCCTGGGGTGTGTGTGTGTGTGTGTGTGTGTGTGTGTGTGTGTGTGTGTGTATGTGTGTATACGTATATACATACTTTAGTCTGAAATTTCCCTGCATTCAAGACTTTACATTCTACATATAAAAGGTTACGTTTTGACACATTTCATAAACTGGAAAATCTATAAAATGAGAGAAACTTAAATATGAGAGAGAAATGTACCATCTAAAAATCTGGTCAGTCCTTTGGAGTTTACTATAATGAGATCTGACCAATATAAGGTTTCTAAAGAATTGCTGAGACACTGCAATGAAAAATGAATACCTGACAGGCTTTGCAAGTGGTAATGTTACCTCTACTCTCAGATGGAAAGTTGGGCAATCAGGTAAAGTGTTTCTGCTCAAGGTTTAGGCAGCCGGCAAGCTGCTAGGAAAAGGATTTCTTAACCCAGAGATATTCCTTTGAACAGTATTAAAAAGCAGAAGTTACCCGCTCTTAACATTATTTGTTTCCTAAAGGCTCTGTCTCAATATTCTGTGCCAGGCAGGAATTAACGCTGATGTCGCTTATTCACTGTTAGCAATAACAATGAGGGACTCAATAGCTCTTTGCTTTTCATGTTCTTCGTATCTTCTATCCTAAGAAAGGGCCCCAAATGTTAAGAGTTAATTTATTTTCTAGATTAAAGCAACTATTTACTAGTTAGATATCTATTACTAGATATCGCTACTGACCTAACAGAAACAAAATGATTATAAAGAATACTATAAGCAACTGTATACTAACAGATTAGATAACTGAGATGAAATGGATAAATTCCTGGAAAGACACAAAGTACCAAAACTGAATCAAGAAGAGACAGAAAATCTGAATAGATCTACAGAATGGGAATGAAAGAAAAGAGAATGAATTAGTAATTTTAAAACTACCCTCAAAGAAAAGCCTACAACCAGATGATTTTGGTGAATTCTACCAAATATTTAAACAAGAATACTAATTCTTCATAAACTGCTCAAAAGAAGAAAAGGGGACTCTTCTCAAATCATTCTATGAGGCCAGCATTAATTTGACACCAAAACCAAAGACATCATAAGGAAACTACAGATCAATCTCTTATGAATACCGACTCAAAAATCCTCAACAAAATACCAGCAAATTGAATTCAGCAACATATAAAAAGGATTATACACCACGACCAAGTGGTATTTATTCCAGGAATGCAAAATGGATTTAACATCTCCCAAAATCAATTAATGTAATATACCATAGCACTAGAGTAAAGGACAAAATCCACAAAATACAACACTTTTTCATGATCAAAACACTCAACAAACTAGGAATATAAGGAAACTTCCCCAACTTGATAAAGGGCATCTATGAAAAACTCACAGCTCACATCATACTTAATGGTGAAAGACTTAATGCTTTCCCTTTAAGATCAGGAACAAAACAAGGATATCTGCTCTTGCCACTTCTATGAAACACTGTACTGGAGATTCTAGCCAAGGTAAATAGAGAAGAAAAAGAAATAAAAGACATTCAGATTGGAGAAGAAGTAAAATTATCTCTATTTGCAAATGACATGATCTTGTATATAGGAAATCATAAGTAATCCACTAAAAAAATACTAAAACCAATAATAATAAACAAGTTCAGTAAGGTTGCTGGGTACAAGATTAATATACAAACATCAACTGTAATTCTATATACTAGCAGTAAACAATACAAAAATGAAATTAGGAAAACAATTCTCTTTACAGTTGCATTAAAAAATATTTAGGGATAAATTTAACAAAGAACTACATAACTTTGTAAGTGAAAACTATGAACATCACCGAAAGAATTTGAAGACATAAATAAATGGAAAGACATTCCATGCTCACAGATTAGAAAACTTAATATTGTTAGGATTGCAGTACTCTCTGAATTGACGTGATTCATTGCTATCCTTATCCAAATCTCAGCTGCCTTTTCTGCAGAAATTGACAAGCTAATGCTGGAAATTCAAGAGACCCATAATAGTCAAGACAATCTTGAAAAAGTTGGAATACTCACACTTCCTGATTTCAAAACTTAGTACAGGGCTACAGTAATCAACACACTGTGTAACTGGCATAAAGACAGACATACAGACCAATGGAATAGAATTCAGTTCAGAAAGAAACCCTTATACTTATGGTCAACTGATTTTCAACAAGGGTGCCAAGACAATTCAAAGGGGGAAATAAACAGTATTTTCAAGAAATGGGACTGTGACAACTGGACATTCACATGCAAATAAATGAAGTGGGACTCCTACCTCACACCATATACAAAGATTAACTCGAAATGAATCAAAGACCTAAATGTAAAAGGTAAAACTATAAAACTCTTAGAAGAAAACAAAAGTATATCTTCATGATCTTAAATTAGGCAATGGTTTCTTAGTTGTGACACCAAATATACAAGCAACAAAAGAAAAAAATAAATTGGACTTCATAAAAATTAAAACCTTTCGTGATTCAAAAGACACCATAAGTAAAGTGAAAAAGCAACCCACAGACTGGGAGAAATTTGATAAGGGATGTATATCCAGAATATATAAAGAACTCTTAGAAATCAAGAACACCACAAATAACCCAATTAAAAAATGGGCAAAGGATCTAAATAGGTGTTTCTCTAAAGAAGACAGACAAATAAAAACTACCATTAGATGCATTTCACACCCACTCAGATGACTAAATTCAAAAAGACAGATATAACAAGTGTTGACAAGGATGCAGAGGAACTGGAATCCTCATACACCGATGATGGGATTTTAAAAAGGTACAGCAGTTTTGTTTATTTTATTATTTTTAGTTTAAAAAATTTTTTATTTTATATTGGAGTATAGTTGCTTAACAATATTGTGTTAGTTTCAAGTGTACAGCAAAGTGATTCAGTTATACATATACATGCATCTATTCTTTTTCAAATTCTTTTCCCATTTAGGTTATTACAGAATATTGAGCAGTGTTCCCTGTGCTATACAGTAGGTCCTTGTTGGTTATCTATTTTAAACATAGCAGCGTGTACATGTCAATCCCAAACTCCCAATCTATCTTCTCCCCCCACCTTTCCCCCCTGGTAACCATAAGTTTGTTCTCTAAGTCTGTAAGTCTATTTTGTAAATAATTTCATTTGTATCATTTTTTTTTTTTTTAGATTCCATATAAGCTATATCATATGATATTTTCCTTTCTCTGTCTGACTTACTTCACTTAGTATGATAATCTCCAGGTCCACCGTGTTGCTGCAAATGGCATTATTTCATTCTTTTTAATGGCTAAGTAATATTCCATAGTATATATGTAAAATGGTACAGCAGTTTTGGAAAAATTTGGCAGTTTCTCAAAAAAATATTAAGCCTAGAGTTACTATATGACCCACAATTTCACTCCTGGGTTTATACTCAAGAGAAATGAAAATATATAGTCATACGAAAACTTGTCTCAATGTTCACAGTAGTATTACTCACTATAGCCAAAAAGTGGAAACAACCCAAATGTCCCTCAAATGATGAATGGATAAATACAGTGTGGTATATCTATAAAATGTAGTATTATTTCTCAAAAAAAAGGAAAGAAGTACTGATGCATGCAGCAAATGAATGAACCTTGATAACATTATGCTAGGTAAAATAAGTCAATCATAAAAGACCACAGAGTGTATAATTCCATTTATATGAAATGCCTAGAATAGGTGAATTTATACAGATAGACAATAGATTAGTGGCTACTTATGACTGGGAGGTTTGCAGGGAAATGGGGAGTGACTGCCAATGGGTATGGGGTTTCTTTCTGGGGTGATGAAAAATGTCTAATATTGAATGCAATGATGGTTGTAAAACTCTGAATACACCAAAATCCACTGAATTGTACACAAAGGGTGAACTATATGGTATGTGAACTATACCTCAATAAAACTGTTTAAAAAATGCTAGGAATAGAAGTAAAGGATCTACTAACTTGTACCAAATGGTAGAAGAGTATATAATTTCACAGTTGGCAAACCTAAACAAAAACTATTCTATAAATATCATGAATCCTCCAAGGACAAAATTTCCTGCAGATACTTATCTCCAATCAAAAACTTTAATTATTCCTCAAATTACAGACCGCATTCCTAATTCCAGATAGCTGCCTTCAAAAACATGCAGAAAACAGACTATAAACAAATAACATATCAAGAACAGAAAAAAAAAAAAGGGAATTCCCTGGTGGTCCAGTCGTTAGGACTCTGCACTTTCCCTGCCGAGGGCCTGGGTTCAATCGCTGGTCAGGGAACTGAGATCCCGCAAGCCACACAGCGAGACTGAAAAAAAAAAAAACCCAGGAAAAAAATATCCTCTAAATATACATGTTCTGGTCAACCACCGCTCATATATAAACAGCAGCACATTACTGAATAAATTTTATGAAGTAAATGAGATGTTTTTCTTTGGTGATTTTTTTTCTGAATGAACTCCAAAGAAAACAGGGGTAAGCCTTCCACAGAGATACTCTCTAAATGTTCTTTTTTTTTTTTTTAATAAATTTATTTATTTTTGGCTGCATTGGGTCTTCGTTGCTGCATGCAGGCTTTCTCTAGTTGCGGTGAGTGGGGGCTACTCTTCATTGTGGTGTGCGGGCTTCTCATTGCAGTAGCTTCTCTTGTTGCGGCACACGGGCTCTAGGTGTGCGGGCTTCAGTAGTTGTGGTGCGCGGGCTCAGTAGTTGTGGCACACGGGCTTAGTTGCTCCGCAGCATGTGGGATCTTCCCAGACCAGGGCTCAAACCCATGTCCCCTGCATTGGCAGGCGGATTCTTAACCACTGCACCACCAGAGAAGTCCCTCTCTAAGTGTTCTTGTTTCTGTTAGGGCTTCCTAGCTCTATTATCAGAGAACACGCCTGGAAGGCTCACTCTTTAAAAACTGGGCAGGCTGCCTGTGGAAGACAGGTGTTGAATTCAAGGTCAGCAAGCCTTATCTAGTCCTTCTGCCTCAAAGTCCTGCCAAGGCTATGCAGACAATATGGATGATGCCTACTTTAAGTGGAGATTTAATGATATAACTGTAAACAAGCAGAAAAAGTACAGCAGTCCCATGGCACCCACGGGGGATTGGTTCCAGAACCCCCCCAGATTCTCAAGTCCCTTATTTGGAATGCTGTGGTACAGTCAGACCCCTGCATCTGCGGATACGGAGAGCCGGCTGTGTATGAGGACTGAGTCTTTTACCGAATGATTTCAGTTGTGAAACTCTCCTACAATGATTTGCTGTTGGTAGTTATTCATGCAATTACTATCCTCTCATAGTTTAAGATTTTTGAAATTAATAGTAGTGTTTCTCAATGCTCCTCTAACTTGTTTTCCATCCTTTGTCATTACTTTAAAAAATTATTTACCACTGTCAAAACATTTCACATGGCATCTCTGGAATTAAAATCTCCCTACAAAGCTCAAAAGAGCTTCTTAAACTTGCTATGTGGAAATTCATGCTTTTGTAGAACCATAAAACATTGATATTTTCTAACAGAAGATATAAATATGCAACATGAAATCACAGCCAAGAACATGTATCCATGAAAAACAAACAAACCAAGCTGCTGAATTAGATATGACTGGATGTTAGCAAGATTTCTGTTAATTTTTGTTGGGTATGTCTTCATTGATTTTGTTGTCTAAATAGCAGCAGATGCCAAAAGTTTGAAATTATATACTTGGGAAAAATGGATAATACAGGACACTTTTATTTAAAGGCTTAGCTTTTTATCTCAATTGGGAAAAGACCACTTTTATTGCTAGAGTTTGTCCAAGTCTAAGAGTACAACCAGTATTCAGGAGACTAGATGAACTATTGCTCTGAGACAACTGCAGAAGCTGGGATGAAGAGGTATATATAATGACACTGGGGCCAGCCCTGCAGAGAAAGCTTACCACACAGGGCCACGCTGTGTGAGGCAGGAGTGAAATGGAACACTAGGGGCAGATCCACTAAAGGAAACTATACATTCAAGTTTACCCAATGCTGACAACTATACAATCTCTCAAGGATTATATGAAAAATCAGATGTTTTCATTTGAAAGTTTACAGTTTGATTCTTCTCAAACTTTTCCCAACATACGAAAGGAAAACAGTAAACCAGCCAGCTGCTACCACAAAATAGTATCTCTCGAACCACGAAACAACAGCAGAGTTACCACAACATGTCCATGTCAACCACCTACTAAACCATTTGGTTAGCTTAATCTAAGGCTATCTTTCCCTTAGGATCAAACAGGAAAGCCCACAACGTTCCTGTGTTCCAGTCTGGATCACAAGAGTATTGCTTCTATTATCTTTGAATTTACTTCAGAGTTTATTGCTTGGATAGAAAAAGGTTGATCCAAGCATTACAACGAACAACGCTGAAGCATTTGAACTATAGTGGAAAGACACTGGGCTGAGTGTCAGGAGATGGGGGTTCTTTGCCTTGTTTTCTTCATAGATAACTTTAAAAAAGTTTTTTTAAATTTTATTTAAAATTTTCTTAAAATTTTATATTGGAGTATAGTTGATTAACAATGATGTGTTAGTTACAGGTGTACAGCAAAGTGATTCAGTTATACCCATACAAGTATCCATTCTTTTTCAAATTCTTTTCCCATTTAGGTTATTATAGAATATTGAGCTGAGTTCCCTGCGCTATACAGCAGGTCCTTGTTGGTTATCTATTTTAAATATAGTAGTGTGTACATGTCAATCCCAAACTCCCAATCTATCCCCGTCCCACACTGATATTTGGTAACTTTTAAAGATACCCAATATGTCTCAAAAAGTGTTTGATTCCAATTCAGATGCTGGAGCCAGAACACCTTGGTTCAAATTCTGACTTCATTATTTACTAGTTGTGTGACCTGGGTAAAGATATTTATCCTCTCTGTCCTTATTTATAAAATGGAGATAATAAATAGTATCTTCCACAGAGGACTATTATGAGGATTAATAAATTAGTATGTATAAAGTACTTAGAACAGTGCTTGACCTATAATAAACATTAAGCATTAGTAGTAGCAAACACATATATTGATAATATGATCCTTCCCTAATACTCTGTTCTACACATTGGTAAAGGGTGGTATGCACGTGTAAATAAGCAGATTGGTTCTGGCTATCTGTTAATTCTCAGAATTTTCAAGAATCTTTGGGAGTTGATGTCAAATTACCAAGAGCAGTGACTCACTAAACTGAGTAGCAAACAATAGCAGAGTTAATTTGACTCTAAGACTCCTATAAGCAATTATTTATATTCTTGAAAAGTACAGATCTGAGTAAAAGGTCTCTGCAAATAAGGCAGT
Organism: Eubalaena glacialis; assembly: GCF_028564815.1. Taxonomy (NCBI): domain Eukaryota; kingdom Metazoa; phylum Chordata; class Mammalia; order Artiodactyla; family Balaenidae; genus Eubalaena; species Eubalaena glacialis. Next base: position 27,586,501 of record NC_083718.1, read on the forward strand.
GGTTTTATAGGATTCTTATAGATTCATGAAGGACATGAGCAGAGGGCTGGAGAACCCATCTCACTTTGGTGCTAGGACCTTACAGTCTTATACTTCCTAAGTCCATGGAGGTGGCAAGTAAGTAAAGAGAAGAGGGCCAAGGAAGGACCACTAATACACGCTTTACCTCCTCTGATACCAGCCAGTGTCACTGAAGTTTAGAAGGCTTATCAAAGCATTCCAAAGTATTAATATAAAAAGGTAAGAGGAAACCATTCACAGAAAAGTTATCATCTTAAAATATGTGGGAAGGCAATAAATACATAAATAACTATAGTTAACTTTTGAGCTCAATCTTGCTTCAATGCAAAAATTGGCCTAAATATTTCTATTTATTATTTTAAAGCATTGCTTACAGACTTACAGAACTGACTGTACTACATTATAGTCATATATTAAAATGCTAAGTTCTTCTTCTGATAGAGAACTTTCATTAAACTTCATTTTAGTCAGTGATTTGCTTTATTCATTTAATAAAATGTTATGCTTCCTGTTTGAAAGCAACAACAATGATAAATGCTATCTCCCTAGTCTGGAACTTAAAACACTTAATATAAACACTTAGAGCCTGGGTCTGACTTCCTTAAAAGGCAGTATTAAATGATCTAAGTATAAAATATGACTGTTTCCCCTATAAACTAGAACCAGTGTTCACTGGATTAAAGGTAAGCATTTTACTTAATTCCCAAAAAAAGGTGTTTAGGACAAGGCATTTCAATTACTGAGTTAAAATTCCAAAATAAACTGTGACTAGTAGAGATTGTGGGATAATTATTATAGTGTCATCTCACATAAAACTGTCCTTGATGTTCACACTGTTAAACTACCTTATGAAGTCTTTCTGGTACCACTGGATTTAGCCCAGGATAACCTTACAGCAAATGCTATTTAATATTGACAGTAAATCATATTTAATGCTATCTATGGTGCCTTAGCATCAGGCTAGTCATAAAGCAGAGAGACAATAACTCACTGAATGAACTGAGATTTTCTAGTATCTTTTTTAGATGAAATCATGAATATCCAGTGCTATGTCTGTTAATTTGCCTTATACTATAAGAAATATATAGATTCTATTCCATTATAATTATTTCTAAGAAAATGTCCAATCTTTTCACTACCTGAAAATATTATCTAATAAGCACATGGCCGACTTTCTATGTCTTAGAAAAAAAAATCTTTATGTAACAAAAACATTTTCATTACAAAGTTATTTATAAATTGTTGATAACGGTAGGTATTAAGCCTCAATTTTTTAGAGTACATAATCTCTCCTGATTATGAAAGATTTGTCAGTAATTTTTTCGTTAATAGTGTTCCAAGTTTTATAAATGTTCCGTAAAAAAAAATTTTTTTTTCTTTTTGAGACAGTGTAGCCAAACATAAACATATGCACAAAAGCTAGCCTAGTCAAACTTCCTTGTTTGCTGGGACAGTCCCAGTTTACGTTTGCTTCAATATAAGTATTAAGCCTGCACCCTCTTTTACTCTGTAGTCTCAGTTTTGATGATAAAATTTAAAGTTAGCCTAAGACTGGCCTTCTTAAGAACTGTACTCTGAGTCTTAAAAAGCTCCTAAGCACTGTCCTGATCTCATGAGTGTGAATATGCCTAATTACATACTGACATGATAATCTAAAAACCAAGGAAAATGTGATATGTATTTTGTACAGAGCTAAAGGTTCCTCCTCTTTATTAACTACGCAAACTAATTTTCAAAAACAAATTATTATGTTTACCAAAGGATCTAATTTCTAAGACCTACAACAAGCTAGACACAGGATGACTGTGAATTAAGTTATTTAAAGGAGAATAGATTTTTAAAAGTCAAATCAACAGTGAACCGAATGCCCCTTGAATATTTTTAAGACTAACCCTATTTTATATAATCCACTGTTTGACTCTACTAGTGATGATAAGTAGATGGGGCAGGGTACTGCCAATTCTTGGTCCTGAACCACATCTACACCAGAAAACCATGTTCTGGAAAATCTCTCGTATCAGGCACTTAATTTAGTTGTGTGAAATAAAAATGTTGGTAAAACCCTGAAACTCCTTTTAAGAAGGCCTATTTGTACCTGACTATCCTCCTGGATTGGGTTCTAAAACTGCATGAGATCTGAGACAAAGCCTTACTTAATTCTGTACCCTCCATGTTGCTTAGTGTATTGTATTATATTGTACTTAGATCACTCAAATACTTGATGAGCTGAAATGTAGCAAGGAATATGTAATGCTTTTCCCTTTGTCCTGTTCTTAAATGTGACCCATGGGAAAGCAACTCCATTCTTTCTCTCATTCAAGAAATATGTATTGAACACCTATTATGTGCTAAGAACTAGCAATACAGAAGTGAACATGATCAAGTTCCTGTTCTCATGGAGCTTGCCTTCTTGAGAGGTATCTTTTAAACTGCAGGTTTAAAACCCATTAAAGAATCCTAAAATCATTTCAGTGGGTTACACCAGCATTATTTTAAATGAATGAAACATAATGCAATAGAACTTATCAGAGGACATCACACACAGCAAGGTGTTTCCTGAACATCTGGTTTCAGTTACATGAGTGTATAATAAGTATTATGTAAAATGTATATTTTAGTTGGTCCAGGATAAAATTGAGAAACAGTTCTAGCAGGTTCCCCTAAATTGCATCTCAATTTAAATCTCATTTAAAATTTTTACTTACCTACAAAGCTATAAATAAAGCAAGTTAGACAACTTTGATTCAATACAATGTATGTGCCAGGGACTCTGCTAGACACCGGGGGTACAAGGGTGATTAACTCACAGTGCTTGTCCATAAGGAACTCAGTAAGAATGTAAACAGTCAGTCAAAATTTGACAAATATGTAATAAATTAATAACTCATTTTTTTGGGTTACTCTAACACATGCTTTCACTTATTCTTTCATAATAACAGTCCACATAAAATATGTAAATCACTTTTGGGATATTCAAGCAAGTAATTTGTGCCCAAGGCCACATAATGAGTGGCTAAACTGTAAACAGAGCCCAGGTTTCTTAGCCTTCACCTGGTGCTTTTTTTAAATCACATGACTACTTCCTAATAGTCTCATGTGGCTTTGATTTTCTTTACATGATCTTGAAGTATCCTGAAACTTCAGAATAAGATGGAGATCAATACTATTAGTTCATTATTTTTCCTTAAATGTGAAATTATGGTGACCAATCATGTACCATCGCAAGTAAAAAGAAATAGCCATCACTTACTCTTTGCCTAAATGCCAGATGACATGCCTACCTTATTACTAGTTTAGTAATGTAGAGACCTCCTATTCTGGGAACTATAACTAACCCTCAAATCTGAAGGAGTGGGAAAGTCTAGAAGATACGTTCTTTCTGGAAACTAGAATTTCGACTGTACTTCAACCAGACAACTCTTTTTATACTATTCAGTAGACTAGAATACACACAACAGATTATACTGAGAACTGCTGGAGACAATTAACTTGTTAACTTTATCTGGTGGTTCATTTAACTTAGTGTTGGGCAGTGAGCTAGAAATTATAATTACACTATGGTATACAAACCAATCTCAAGCTAAGTTGTTTATTTTTAGTTTCCACAAATATTTAAAGACATATAAATTAGATCCATTAAGTTCACCTGGCAGAAAGGCTGAAGACCAGCTGTCAACTCTAACACACAAAGGGAAAAAAAAGGCTATACAATTAACCCCAACTTTATACATATAGTATGATGGAGATCTTGGAGATGGTGTCAAATGTACAAAAGCCCACATTTTTTTAAATCTAAATTTACTATTAATTTTTTTATACAATTTTTAAAAGTTGCTTTCCATTTACAGTTGTTATAAAATACTGGCTATATTCCCCGTGTTGTACAATACGTCCTTGAGCCTATCTTACACCCAGTAGTGTGTACCCACCCCCGCACTCCTCTTTTGCGCACCACTGCAAACTGGTAACCACTAGTTTGCTATCTATTCTACAACAGCCTGCTTTTAATGTTTCAATCTGGGGAGCACTTTGTTCTGTGTACTAACACTCCTTTAGATAAACTGAAGAAATTCCAAAACTCGAGTTATTAAGTGTAGCAACAGCTGAAAGTACACAAACGGAAGCTCATTTAGCTTCTACAATCCCGCAAATAACAACACTAGCAATAACAATAGCTAACACTTTCTAGTGCTTATCATGTGCCAGGTATCATTCTATGCATTTTACATAAATTGACTCATATGATCCTTAAAAAAACGCTATGAGCTAGGTACAGTACTATTCCCATTTTATTTTATTTTTAAATTTTTTGGCCATGCTGCCTGGCATGTGGGATCTTAGCTCCCCGACCAGGGATCGAACCAGCACCCCCTGCATTGGAAGCTTGGAGTCTTAACCACTGGACTGCCAGGGAAGTCCTATTCCCATTTTAGAAAGAAATAGAAGCACAGAGAAGTTAAGTAATTTTCCTAAAGTCACACAGCTAAAAAGCAGGAGGTAGAATACAAATCCATGCACCCTGATGCCAGGCTAAACCACAAAAAACTGCATTTCATTACTTCCAATAACAGATTCCACACAGTAAGCGTGACCAAGGAGAAGGTAGAGAAGGCGTGACCAAGGAGAAGGCAGGCCTGTCTCAGCCCTGACTCTTTCTCACATCGATACTCTTGTTCTGAACCAGTGTGGATGCTTTAGGACTCTCACTTGCCACCTGACTGGCTAGGGAGACCCGTCAAGACACCAGAGCAAAGCAGGTCCCCGGAGGTGAGCAGCCAGGCATAGGGTTGAAACCCAAAGCCACTGCAGGTGTCCAGCAGCATGCTTCTCCATCCTGCAAGTAGCAGCAATGAACAAGAGGACACAGTGGAGGAAGAAACTGTTTCAGGACGACAAGTCCCAGGGGAACTTCAGGTAAGTCCAACAAACCTTTTTAAAGTGATTACTATGTTCCAAGCTCTGGGAATAAAAAGAAGAGTAACACACCGTCTCTGCCCTCAAGCTCATTGCAGAGTGAAGAACTTATAAACAGAGATAATAAGGACTGGAAAATATTACAGCATATTCATATGCTGACTGGAATGACAGTAGAGGGGGAAAAACTGAGAGAGAACAGAAGAAAAGCAAAGTCCTTGCATAGGAGAGCATGGGCTTCAGCACACAGTGGAAGGTTTGACCTCAGGCAGGGACACTGGCAATTCATTCCCTTTCCATGTAATAGGAGGGAGGTGAACAGTGGTGGTGGAAGGATGAGAAAATTCTCTTCAATCACTTTTTTTTTTTTTTTAATTTAAGTGAAATAAGCAGTGAAGCCATCAGCTGACAGCAAGGAATGTGGGGAGAGAGTATGAAATACTGTAGTTGTCTTGGAGAGTGCGAAAGTCAGTTGACCATAGAAATAAGGAAGCATTGCCAGATGGCACTTAGGGTCCTCTTGGGGTTTGTGGTCATGATTTTAAAGTGAGATTAGTCTGTATGGTTGTATATTTTTCTCTAGCTGCATTTGTCTGCTGAGGTGTAGAGTACATGGAGAGTTCAATTTAACTACATTTGCCAGACAAATATGACAGAGGGAATGATTAAAATGGTAGACTACAAAATCTAACTTAGATGGCAGGGGGAGAGCAAGGGAGTGATTATTTTAAGGAATTGACTCACGTGATAGTGGGGGATGGCAAGTGTGAAATTTGCAGGGCAGGAGAGCAGTCAGGAAAGGCAGGGAAGAGGTGATGTTACAGCTCGTCTGGCGGCAGAATTCCTTCTTCCTTACGGGACCACAGTCTTTTAAGATCTTCAACTGATTGGATGAGGCCCACCCACATTATGGAGGATAATCTGCTTTACTCAGTCTCCTCATTTAAATATTAATCACATCTAAAAAATATCTTTATAGCAACATCTAGACTGCTGTTTGACTGAAAACTGGGTACTCTGCCCTAGCCATGTTGACCCATAAAATTAGCCATCAGAGGACCATTTACAGAAAAGGTTTAGGATGTAGGGGATTTTAAAAATCACTACCCATTCATGAGTTCCAAAGAGCACAGTTAAAGTTAGTTTAGGAATGGGTGTAAGATTAGGACAAACAAAAAGAGAAACACAGCACTTTCCAAGGATGAGGGCTGCTATATGGTGGTTAAGGGCACAGATTTTAGTGTCAGAGCTCTTTGTTCAAGACCGCTCTATCACTTATGGCATGATTCTGAGCACATTCTTCAACTAAGCCCCAGTTTCATCATTTTTTAAAAAGGATATGAGGGAATGGCTTATTGCAATGGCTGGCATACAGAAAACATTCCAAAATGTTAGCTCTAATTTTTTTTTAAAGGTTTATTTATTATTTATTTATTTATTTTTAATTTATTTATTTTTGGCTGCGTTGGGTCTTAATTGCGGCATGTGGAATCTTCGTTGAGGCATGCGGGATCTTTCGCTGTGGCACGCAGGGCTCTTTGTTGTGGTGCGCGGGCTTCTCTCTAGTTGTGGCGTACATGTTTCTCTCTCGAGTTGTGGCGCGCAGGCTCCAGGGCACATGGGCTCTGTAGTTGTGGCGCCCGGGTTCCAGAGCGCGTGGGCTGTGTAGTTTGCGGCACGCAGGCTCTAGTTGAGGCGTGCAGGCTCTAGTTGAGGTGCGTGAGCTCAGGCTTAGTTGTCCCGCGGCATGTGGGATCTTAGTTCCCCAACCAGGGATCAAACCCCTGTGCCCTGCATTGTAAGGCGGGATCTTTACCACTGGACCACCAGGGAAGTCCCGTTAGCTCTTATTATTATGAGAAAAGACTCAATATTGTAAATCTATCAATTCTCCCCCAAAATTATTCATAAATTTAATGTCATTACACTTAAATTTTCAATGACTTTTTTTAGAAATTGATTTTAAATTTTATTTGAAAAATAAATGTGTGGGAAAAATAAAGAGAATTCTGAAAGAGAATATGAGAAACTTATCACCAGTTATCAAAACACAGTAGAATACTGCAATTAAACAACTGTAATGGTGCAGGAAGTGGTAACTAAATAAATGAATAGTATAGAAAGTCAAGAAATAGACTTATATATCCATGATAATTTAAGACAGGATAAACGTGGCACGTACCTCCAATTAACATGGGGAACCATGGATCATTCATTAATTAGTACTGGTTTTCCACCTGGGAACAAACATGTAGATTATTTCTATAATTTTAGGCTAGGGGAAGCCTTTCTAGGGATGACATGAGACTGAAATGTCATAAAACAAAAAAATCTTGTGGGCTACTGGGTATACAGCTAAAAGAACTGAAAGCAGAGACTTGAACAGATTTATCTGTAGACCCATGTTCACAGCAGCATTATTTACAATAGCCAAAAGGTGGAAGCAAACAAGTGTCCATCAACAGATAAACAGATAAACAAAATGTGGAATATTATTCACCTTTAAGAAGGAAGGAAATTCTGACACATGCTACAACAGGGATGAAACTTGAGGACACTATGCAAAGAAAAATAGGTCAGTTACAAAAAGACAAATAATGTATGATTCCACTTATATGAGGCATCTAGTCAAATTCATAGAGAAAGAAAGTAGAATGGGAATAACCAGGGACTGAGGGGAAAGGGAAGTGGGAAATTGTTGTTTCATGGGTATAGTTTCACTTTTGCAAGATGAAAAAGTTCTGGAGATTGGTTGCACAACAATGTGTTATACACTGAACTACACAGCTAAAAATGGTTAAGACAGTAAATTTTATGTGTATTTTAACAAAATCAAAAAAAAAAAAGACAAAAAAGTATGGAAATTTTTTCAGAGCCTTACAAAGTATTTCTAAAAAAGAAAATGAGTAATAACCATGAAAACTTTGGAACGATAATAAAGGGAAACTGGCCCAGCCATATGCTAAGTATATTGTGAAATTATAATAATTAAAATAGTGTAGTAATGAGACTAGAATCAATCCTGTATGGGCAAGAATTTAGTATTATGATAAGGATGACATCACAATTTAGTGAGGAGAGACTTTTATTTCAAATAATGTGGGGTTAATTAGTTAATTTTTGAGTTATTGTTTTGGGGGTAGGGGGCTATCACAGTCATACACCAAAATACATTCCAAATAAATCGAAACAAAATTATTTACATGTATCTCGTTTCCCTTTATTATTGTTCTGCCTTTCTCATAGTTTAAGATTATTTTGGCAGTCTTCTCTTTATATTCTAGTAACCAACTGGGTGATACTTGAACAATAATCATGCTTTGGAATTTAAATATTCTTATAGAAAATCTGACAGTCAACAAATGGAAAGTGTAAGTATAACCTGTCTTAAGAAAAACACATTTAACAAAAGATTTCACCTAAAATAGTAGGCTCTCCTTAGTATTTAAAGTATTTAATTTATAAGTTTCACTAAATTCTATACTGTTAACTTTATTCATCATCACGTGACCTCGGGATTGATATACACTATACCACTGCAGTTTGAAGGGTCTGTAGTCATCAACATGCTTGGACCCTTAACATCGGAGTATTTGCCAATCATAAAAGATTCCCATACTTTACTTTCTGAATACAGTTGACCCTTGAACAACACGGGACCACTTAATACGTGGATTTTTAAAAATAAATATACAGTCAGCCCGCCGTATCCACAGGTTCCGCATCTGCGCACATGGAGGGTCAACCACAGGATTTGAGCATCTGCAGATTTTGGCATCTAGGGTGGATCCTGGAACCAATTCCCCCATGGATACTGAGGCATGACTGTACATCAAATTTTCCATTTTAAATTACTAGGTAAACATTTATTTCATGCCAAGTCAAGAGACTGCTAAAAGGGAACACTGAACATTTTTGGGTTTACAAAATACCTTTCACAGATGGTGTGGTAGGCAGAATGACTCCTTAAGGTGTCCAGAACCTGTGAATATGCTATATTACATGACAAAGGGACTTTGCAGATGTAAGGTTACAGACTTTAAGATAGATACTACCCTGGAATATCCTCGTGGGTCTCATCTAATTATAAGAGCCCTTAAAAGCAGAGAACTTTTGCTGGATGGAGGTAGGAGACATGTGGGAGAAGGGAGGCCAGAGATACGTGAAGTGTGAGAAGGACTCAATGCATTATTACCGGTTTGAGGATGAAGGATGCAAGAGGCTTTAAGCATCTGAGAGAGGCTCGGCTGACAAAACAACAAGGAATGGGACCTCAGGCCTACAACTGCAAGCAACTGAATCCTGGGAACAATCTAACGGGCTTGGCAGCAGATGTGTCCCCACAGCCTAGGCCAGCTGACACCTTGCTTTCAAGCCTTGTGAGATCTGGAGCAAAGGAACCAGCCTAGTCCACCTGAATGTCTGACCTACAGATGTGTGAGAGAATAAATCTGCATTATTTTAAACCACTAAGTTTTGGGCAATTTGTTATTGCGGGAATATAAAACAAATATATAGAGGGACTGGATTCTTTTATACACTAAACCAAAAAAAAAAAAAAAAAGAAAGAAAGAAAGAAAAGAAACAAGAAGAGGAGATACTGTCAGAGATAACATAGGAGGGCAGATTTATGACTGCCCCCCCCCCCTTTTTTTTTTAGCTACACTCACGGGTCACTGTTTCTATGTCAAGTGGTAGGAAAGTCACTGGCCCAAGAAGCATACTTGGTACAAGAAAGTTAAGACTAGTTCCTATTAACTAGTTAAATCTTATTAAAATTCAGGAACTGACAATGTTTTTGAAGGGGTTATCTTCCAAGGAGTGACTAAAATCCAAGTTCAAAGAATAAACAGATTAAGAACATTTCTTTAGTCTAGTTACACAGTGTTAAAAAAACAAAAAACAAAAACAAAACAAAAAAACAATGTCAAAGAAGAATAATTGATGTTATTTTGCTATCCTATTTCCCTTCTTGGTCCCATAAAGCTAAAATCCTGCAAGAAACTAAGTAAAAGTACAAGAAAAAAACCCAGAAATAGGTATGTGACACAGGGAGAAGAGGGACCAGATGACCTTTTCATGCCATTTAAGTACTAGCACCATTCCCGACAAAACTGCCTAGTTAAAATCCCATTCATTTGGTAAATATTTACTTGCAGAACACATTCTAGTGGCAGGCCCTGTTCTAAACTCTGGTGCTAGTACGATGCTATCAAGGAACTTACAGTTTAGTGGGATGCACAGAATTATAATACATGCAGTGATTGAGACACGTAGAAAGTACAACTAGGGTACAGATGTCAAGCCAAGTCTGATGAATAAAGGCTAAGCTACAGCTACAAGGAGCAGGGGGTTACAGCTGATCAACGCTGGAAGAGGACATTCCAGACAGAAGGATCAGCATGTGTAAGAGAACCTGGGTACAGTACAGCTTATTCGGATAACGTAAAAATTTCATCGTGTGAGCATAAAGAGTATATGTTGGGGGAGGGGAGACAGTGGGGGATTGGTAGGAAATGGGCCTTTAACAAGAAATGGGGGGGCTGGGGGGGTTTGGTAGAGTAACGGGGAAGGGTCTGAGGTCAGGAAAGGAGAAAAGGGAAAAAAGTTTGTTCCTGGACATGTTGATTTAATGATATTATGGAATCACTTAGGTGAAAAGTATATTTAAATGAGTCTGAAACTCTTTCAGAAAGTCTGAATTAGACCTACAGATGTACGGGAAGTCAGACCGTGTCACGCCTGCATGGCCTCACACTCTCTAGGAGTGTAATGCAGACAGGACGATCAAAAGAATGGAGTCCAGACAAAAACTGCCTCATTTGAAGAGTCCTAGAAAGTGTTTCTTTTCTATTAAGACTCTGAAGATGTACAGGTACTATTTAACAATAGGAAGAAAATTGTTTATGGAATGAATCTACAAACACCATCATATTACTGCATATTTTTACTTTATAAAAATTCCTTAGTAGCACAAAATCCGGATCTATGACACATGAAGACTTTGTGCTAAAGTGACTATACCAGAGACTGGCCCAGCAAGTGAAACTAATCTGAATCACCTGCTTTACTATGTATGCCAGTAAGTTAGCAATATGTGAATAACCTCATTCCCAAGACTTGGAAAATAACTCCAGGACATGTTTTATTGGTGGTAGATTACCCCAAAGTACAGAGAGGAACATAATCACTGAGAAGGCAGCAAGCAATAATTAAGCAGCACTCTGTAAGATTAAGTAACCTTTTGAGGATTATACTATTTCTTCATGAGAAGAAAGTTAATTCAGATGACCCTGATACAATTATTTTCACGTATGTGGCAGAGTTATGGGAGAAAAGAAATGGTGAGCAGCTCCCAATCTACTGAACAGGAAAAATACAGTCACCTAGAGCAGGCAACAGTCTCACAGAGAAAGAGGTACAAGGATACACCACAAGAGGTCCCTATAAACAGTGGTTATAAGTGCAAATCAAAGGCTGATTTTCATGTTTACGAAGTCTGGACTAGACAGATAGTTGATGTACTAGGCCTGTACAGACAGACCACAGCAATCCTCATCAAAGTCATTTATGATGAATAGGAAGTACTACCAAAGATAAAAGGAATTTGCCCTTGACATCAAGCAAAAATGTTTCAAAAACCAAAACTGACTTGAGAAAAATGAGTACAATAAATACAAACTTGTACCTCAACCCACTGGTCTTAATTCTAAAACGTAACTCTGATCACATTGCTCCTCACCACAAAAACTTTAAATGGTTCCCCCTGGCTCACAGACCACCCCCTCAGCCCCAAACCAATAAAAATTCTAATCAAACTGAAACTTTTGTCTCCTTTCATGCGTCCTACACTCTAGCCATACTGGATTTCCCAAATCCAACCTATGCTTTCCTACTCCTGCCACTCTGTTCATGCTGAATGTTCCCTGCCTGCGGAAATCCTACCAATCCTTCAGGTTTTGCCCCCTTTATCTTTCAGCATTCCCTGATCCTACAAGCACACTCAGTCTTCTCCTTTATATCTTGTTCTGCTCTTATCAAAAGCATGGTATTCTGTTTTGGATTGTTACTACTGTTGTAACTCCCCTATGACTTTCTAAATTCCTTAAAGAAAAAAGGATAATTAATTAATTTTTGTGACTTCTACAGGGTCCTAACTAAATAATTGTAGGTTGCTGAGTTAGTGACACAAAACACTGACAGACCGAAAGCCCTTAAAAGAACATATAAAAGCAAGTTTATTAGAAGTCTAATAATTCAGCTAGTTACCATTCTGCTAAACATTCACATGCTCCTCCTCCTCCTGCTGACACAGGAATTATTCAGTAGAGAAAATAATGAAACAGACTGTGGTCTAGAAATTCTAGATCCTATTCATAGTTACCTGGGAAGGTTTAACCTACCCTGTTCTCTGTTTCCTTTGTAACTACCTACTTTACAAAAGTGATGTGAAGAATAAGATCTTTGTTACCCAGTTAATATTTTTTAAATCTTTCAGAACACTCCTCCCTTTAAAATATACTGGTTTTAATATCATCTCTAGCTTTTCCTACGTTTACCACATGGCAATGATTTTTGTGATTCACAGAATACCTAAAGTGTAAAAAAGGCCATTATAAGCCAAAGAATGTATTTTCAGTTTTATTATAAAAGCAAAACACTCTCTTCCTCTACTTGCACAGACTCCTTTTAGGCTATGAAACCGTGGTCCTCTGGCCATTGCATAATCCTAATTTCTAAAGAGGTTTAATAATCTAGAAGAAAAGGGATATTGTGCTCTCAAGAGCAGAATATATCCTGAGGGACAGACGGTTTGTAACAATCTTCATGAATAAACAAGAAACCAAATTCAGATCTCTGGGGGCGGGGTGGGGAGGCAGGTAAACAAAAACAATAAAAGAGCAATAAAAATTCTTGGAAAATAAAGGCATCCACAGCTATCCACAAAAAGTTTTACTCTAGAGAATTATTTACTCTAGAGAATTATTATTCTAGAGAATTACAGTCTTCTCTGTAACTTTTTCTATCATGTGCCACTTTTCTCAGTACGTTAACCCATCTCCTTTCACCTCCCAAGTTTATATGTGAACTCAACAGAGATCTGATCTCAAATCTCAAGCAGTCCTTATGGCCTTCTCACTTAATTCCCAGATTGTGGCATGGGAATCCCTTTCTACCCAAGATGTTACACTGTAAATTTAAAAACTTAAAAACAATACAAGGGAGTAAAAATTTTAGATCTATGAATGAGAACCGAGACTCCTGACCTCCAGTATTTTTGCTCTTCTGTATCTTTAAGACAACAAAAATAATGTTGGGGACTTTTTCATTTGTCAATCCACTTAACAAGAAATTTTAAACATCGCAGGTAGAAGGGACCCCTTATAAAACAAAAACTAATCAACCGAAAGCAAACAAACACAAACACGCATCTAACTGCAACAATAACTGTGTACTGGGTATTTCAATGGCAATTATAAGGCAAACCAATCCTCGGACTCAATTCTGTGTGCTCACAGTACTCCAAAGTTAGATGACAACAAACAAGTTCTTCCCGTCACTCTCCTGTGGTCACGTCAGATACCTGTTGCATCACCTGGAAAGTGGTCTCCAGAATCTAGGAAAGGAGCACCACCATGATCCCTAAATAATTCAGCTGGGCTATTTTCTGCATAAATTTTAGCCTCATTCATTTTAATGAGGTTGCCTTGGAGGCAAGGGTGTCTTGGCTCCTGTTCACCTTTAAAGAGACTCTATAACACAGACATCACAAGCGGTGACTTTGTGGACTTAGAAAGAAGAGCTTGGGAGTTTTTGAAGTCTTGGGCTGGTTTGGCAGAGCAGGCAGTCGGCGTGGGAGAAGCGGGGCTGCCCCGGAGTCCGGGTGATGGAGTGGGAAGTCCGACCCGCGACCCAAGCTTCGCGGAAGGGACAAGAGGGTCGGGCCCAGCCCAGGGTCCGGGCCAAGTCGGGGCACGCGAGAGATTCAAGGCGAATCGAGTCTTGGCCAAAGCCCGGGGCAGACTGGGCAACGCTAACAAGCGCGTCGACGTTTACAGGGATTAAAAAATAATACTGCCCTCCCCCCACCCCAGAGAACCAAGCGGGAGGCAGCGACGCGAGGTAGGAAGCGCGTGGGGCCGGGTCCGAGCCGACCGGCGAGAGGATGCGGGCCTGGGCCGGGCTCCGGCCGCTGGGGTCGTACTCACCATGTCGTACACGTTGAGCACCACTAACTGGTTAGCCCCCATCCTCCTCCCGGCGGCCGCCGCCTCGCCCTCCAGCTGCTTCGTCTCCGCGGGGCCGAGGCCGCTCTCACCCCCGCGGACGCCTCAGGGGGCCGGAGCCGGGCACTAAGCGCACAGCGCGGCCCGCGGCAGCCGGGGCGGGAACATCGGGAAGCGACTCGTTCCCGGGCGCCGCCAACTAGACGCTCTGCGCCGACCGGGCCGGACCGCAGGCGGCCCGCTCCGGCTCAGGCGCCTCCCCCGGCGGCAGACACGTGGGGGGAAGGCGGGGCCCAAGCGAGGGGCGGGCGCCAGGCCCCCGGGGGCGGGGCCGGCCGGCCGGCGCCTGGGCTGGGCCCGCCTGCGCTCTAGCCTCCACTGACGCGCTCGGACCTAAGATGGCGCAACCTCGGTGCCTCTCGGCCCGGGAGGAGCGGGTTCCCAGAAAGACTACAGTTCCCAGCATGCAGTGAGGAAGCGCAGAGGCGGAGTCTCAACTGCGGTCGTTCCTCGCGGCGTGTTGCCAGCCGTCGACTACAGTTCCCAGCATGCTGCGGGGGCCCGGTGCTTCGGGCCTGGCATCCCCGGGAGACTACAGCTCCCAGTATGCAGTGCTTGCGGTCTGCGCCCCAGCATTCGCCGTATGCTCTTGCGGCTGGTGGGGTCTTCTACCTGCCTTACCTCTCCGCTGCTGCTGCGGTTAGTTTCTGTCGCGTTTAAGTCGATGAAGCCTTCGGAATGTGGCAGAAGACCATACTGATGACGCCGTTTTCCAAATCTCTCCTCATTATTATTATTATTATTTATTAATTAATTATTTTTTTTGCAAGGAGGGTGGGGAAATAGAGGAAGGCGGGTTACTGGTGGGGGAAGGGGTGTAACATGCATCCAGTTAATCCTCAGTGTGGAATTTTACATTTTACGAAAGTATCCTGCTGAGATGGGAAGAGAGTACAGTACTCATAGATTAGCACAATCCTGGGACGCAGTATGTGCTTTTGCATTCGTTCAAAAAATATTTATGTGCCTGCCCTTTGCCAGGCCCTGATGTAGGCCCTGGGGAATATAGACATGAACGGGAGGGAGGACAAACAAAATATCGGTGATATGTGCTTTGTAGAGAGTTAAAATAGGATGAAGTGATTGAGAGTAAGCTTAGATTGGCTGCAGTGTGAAGGTCTAGGTGACGAGGTGATGTTTAAGCTCAGATCCAAATGACAAAAAGCCAGCCCTGCAAAGCTAATTGATTCAACCAATTAAGAAGCTATTCCACAAGTGCACGCCAAAAGGTGGCTTGGATATTGGGGGTAGTGGGTAACACTGAAGAAATTAATTTGGAATATTTTGGAAGTAGACTCTACAGCAGGGGTTTCCCCCGCCCCCCCAACACACACACACACACACACACACACACACACACACACACACAGCAGGAGCTGAGCAGCAAGCGAGGGAAGCTTCATCTGCCGCTCCCCATCGCTAGCATTACTGCCTCAACCATTCCCCCCGCCCCCCGACCCCCTTGAAAAATTATCTTCCACGAAACTGGTCCCTGGTGCCAGAAAGGTTGGGGACCGCTGCTCTACAGGACTTGCTAATGGATTGGATGTTGAGTTTGTTAGGGAGAGAACACTCAAGGATAATTTCTAGATTTTTGACTTCAGAAATTGTGTGGATGGTGGTGCCATTCATAAGATGGGAAAATTGTGAAGAACAGGTTGGGAAGAGGGAAATCAGGAGTTTTGGTTTGGTCTTGTTAAGTTGGAGATATCATTTAGACATCCATGATGTCAAGTAGGCATTTGGATAAACTGGAGTCATGGCCATGATAAATGGACTCTAAAGCCTTAGGACTGACTGGATGACTTAGGAAAATGTGTAGCTTGGAAAAGGTAAAGGGGTCAAAGACAAAGATCTAGAACCCATCATGTAGAGGAGGAAGAGGAATCACAGAGGCAGGAGGAGTACATGGTAGCACAGAAGCTGTAAGTATTAGATTCAGCAGTATGGAGGTCACTGGTAGCATTGACATGAGCAGTGTCAGGGGAGGAGTGGGATCCAGAGAATATTTGGAATGGTTTGAGGGGTGAGTGTATAGTGAAGAAATGGAGACTGTAGGCAACTTGGGGCAATAGTGGGATAAGGCTGTGTGGTCAATGGAGGACATTTTAAAGATGAGAGATACTAAAGTATACTTGTATGTAAAAAGAGAGAAATTGATGATGTAGGAGAGAGAGGGGATTTCCATGGGCAAGGTAAGAAGGGGAAGAGATCCAGTGCATAAGTGAGGGTTTGGCCTTTAGTAGGAGGGATGCTTTATCTGTAGTGACAGCATATAAGGTAGATGCAAGTGCATAGTGATGGTATGGAAAGTATAGAAGACAAATGAGGGCAGTTCTTTTCTGATTTGTTTTGATTTTCTCAATGAATAAGAGGCAAGATCACTGGAAAGTTGGGGAGGGGTGGGGTGTAGGGAATTGGAAGACAGAGGAGAAGGTGTAACATAGGGAATACAAATATACCAGGGAAGTAGGGTTGAATTGCCAGGCAGTGTTGAGTGACAGTAAATGCTGTGTGCATGATTGTTCTTTGACTTATCCTCAGGTTGTGGACAAAGTTCTAAAGTTCATTTTTGGTGTACCCAGCTGCTTTGCTTCCCTTCCCCACTGTGGCCTTCATTTCCTCCTAACCCAACTGAACAAACTACAGGTGTGGGGAAAGGCAGGCACTCTCCATTAACACGTCATAACCCCTCCTACTGAGGGCTCAAGCTACTGGTTCATTTCACCTCTTACTCTAAACACTCCCTTTGCTCTTTGTGATCTCAGCTACTGGTTCATTTCACCTCTTACTCTAAACACTCCCTTTGCTCTTTGTGATCTCAGCTACTCTGTCAGCTGAGTAAGGATCACCTGTAAGCTGAAAAGTCTGAGGCCCCCCATCTCCAATCCCTGTATCTCTCTTGAGCACTAGGCCAGTATAATCTGGAGCCTATTAGACGTCTCCACCAGGTGTATTAGTTTCCTATTGCTGCTGTAACAAATGACCACAAACTTAGCGGTTTGAAACAACACTACACGTTTATTACCTTACAGTTCTAGAGATCAGAAGTCCGAAATGGGTCTCCCTGGACTAAAATCAAGGGCTATGTTCTTTCTGGAGGCTCCAGGAGAGAATCTGCTTCCTTGCCTTTCTTATTCATCTCCTAGAGGCTGCTCTCATTCCTTGACTCATGGTCACATCACCCTGACCTGTTTCCGTCGTATCTTCTCTGACTCTCCTGCCTCCTTCTTTCACTTACGAGGACCCTTGTGGTTACTTTAGGCCCACCTGGATAATCAAGGATAATGTCATCTCAAGATCCTTAACCTAATCACATCGGCAAAGTCTTTTTTCCTATGTAGAGTAATATATTTGCACGTTCTGGGGAACTGGAATGTGGACATCTTTGGGGAGCTATTATCCTGCCCACCATACAGGATGTCCCAAGGTCACTTCAAATTAACCAGTTACAAAATTGAATTCACTGTCTGATGATGAATTGAGTTGTATTGCTCATGTAATTTAGGTACTGATCTGCCAGTAACTGAAATTATCCATCATTCATTCATTCATTCACTGAGCAAGTATTAAAGCCCTCATGAAGCTTACTAACGAGTGGAAGACAGGAAAAAAGTTATGTATTCATTAATTTTTAATTTAAACTGAAGGGCACAAGCAGTAGTAGAGCATAATAGGAGACTTATTTGGGGTGGTTGTCAGGAGACAGTAATATTAACAAAGAAAATGCAATTAAATAGTTGTAAATGGGGTACTGGAGGCTGAAAAAGACAAAAAAAGGAACACTAAGGTATCAGAGAGGTAGTAAGCACCAGAAGCAGCTATCACCCTAGGCCTGGAGGCACAAAGAGGCTGGGGTTTAAACAGTTTTAAAGCTTGGAGGAGAGAGTCCTGTGGAGGTGGAATCCAGAGCTCTGAAGGGGGAAGTTTGGCAGGCTGGTGCTGCTGGTGCCTCTGAGCGGCACGGTGACATGGGTCCTGGAAAGTTTTAAAAACTTCAAGCTGGAAATTAACCACTGCTCCTGAAATCTGCTACCACTGCTGGGATGAAGAAGCATGACTAAGCTCACGCTGACAGGAAAGGTGGGAAACAGGAAGTACTTTTCTTCCTCCTGTTGCTGGTGTCCCTCCAGTACCTGGTACTAGAGAAAGCTCCCAGGGAGCTAGGTCTGGGGCAGAAATGTGGTTTGCAGAGTCCTGGCCTCAGCAAGGAAAGGCAGATTTGAAACTAGAAAGGCAGATTTGAAACTGAGAGATAGTAGCCTCATTACAACCTACCACAAACAATTTCTTAGGCCACCTGAAGGATCTGAAGCATTATAAAGGAAAATACATTTTAAAGCTTATTGCTGCCTGAACCGTGTTGTAGCGATGAACTGAGTCCAAGCGTGTTTTTTCAATTACTTGAAGTATAACTGACAATATTATATTAGTTTCAGGTGTACAACACAGTGATTCAATATTTTTATAAATTACAAAATGATCACCACAAGAAGTCTAGTTACCATCTCTCACCATAAAAAATGATTCCAGTATTATTGACTATATTCCCTATGCTGTACATTACACCCCTGCAACTCATTTATTTTATAGCTGGAAGTTTGTACCTCTTAATCCCCTTCATCTATTTTGTCCTTCCCCCAACCCCCTCCCCTTTGACAACCACCCATTTATTCCCTGTCCCTATGAATCTGTTTTTTGTTTTGTTTTGTTCATTTGTTTGTTTTCACATGTAAGTGAAAACAAACTATTTGTCTTTCTCTGTCTGACTTATTTCACTAGGCATAATACCTTCCAGGTCCATCCATGTTTCACAAATGCCAAGATTTGTATATATATTTTAGTTTTCATTCTCTATTTCATTAGAAAAAACAAAGCCACTTTGAATCCTTCTTAAGAGGTGTACATACATTTTAAAATACAAAAGATGAAATAAAGTTTAAAATCTAAATAAATAGAAACAATAATGGTATGCTATTTATTTTATTTTTATTTTTTAATTTTTCTCTCTCTGTTAAAAAAAGTTGGGTTTTCTTCCTGTTTGATGTTTGTTTCTCTGACTTTTAAAAAACTAAAGTATATATATTTTTTCTATTGTCAACTTGCTGTTAACAATTTTTGCTTTAAGATATGAATTACATTAATACCTCACATTACATATATGAAGCCAAATTACACTAACTTAGTTGTTTACAACCTCAAATCTTCCTCCCAGTACACATTCCAATAAAGTTATTCTGTAAAAACAATACTTTTTTTGTTTTTGATTTTTTTTACAGTAAAGTTTTCAACTACAAACCTTGAATACGTGAAAGATGTTCCAAGGACAAGCATAACAGGATTGATAAAACCCAAACTGACTAAATGTGTTCTCACAATATGAGCTGGCATAAAAATAAATAAAATTTTCTTTTATCACAATTGCAACAATAATGTACAGATAATAATGGTTTGTGGATGAATATTAACTATTCTAATTCTAGTTCCAAAAGAAAACAACAGATCATTTTAAAAGTCTATATTTAAAAGGCAATGCTTTGTCTTACTTCCCATAGGGCTACTGCTGATTCCAGCTTTAAAATGTAAAGTATCCAGCTTGAGTGATTAGCTCAAATTGTATTGAGATTGGGAAAAAATAAATCATTGCCTTTGTTTTGGAGTAACACAAAAGACTCACTAACTTCACATACAGAAACTGTGTTTGTGTACATTAACAACATGAGTTTTGAGAAGTATAAGCTGTCAACTAGCTATTTCTAATACGGAATAGATATTTTACAATATGATTAAACTTTACACATGGCCTCAAAACTGAAGAACAATTTTAAGTTCATCTTCAATATACCAACATTATGTATCTAGGAATTGGTTCCTGGGTTCTGTCACGGAGAGGAAATCCCTTAAGCATTATGTTGAGTGGTCATTTTAAAAAATGCTAACTTATATTTCACTGAGTGTTTGGTGATGGTGGAGTAAAGGCAGGAGAGTGATGAACATAACTGCCTTGATAAAGGATCCTAGACTTGTATAAGCTTGTGCAAAAATCTGGATACTCCTTAGTGGTTAAGGGCAACTTCATGCAACCAAATAACATGAAATTAAATCAATAACCTTAAACTAGGCTAAAATGTCTTTTTCCCCCAAACACAGCAGAGAGGAATGTGAATAATGTACATACAAACTGGGGTTCTGTCAATGACAAGGACTATGTGTTGGTTCATATCAAATCCAAGAATATTAGACAACCAAACGTATAACCTTCTTGTAGTTTTCTTAATATGCAGCATTCATTACGGTAGTTAGGTCCCTTCACTGGTTTTTTTGCAAGTCTGAAGTTGTGTTTCTTGTGTCATTGCCGGCATCTCCACCCTCAGAGCTGCTTTTATTTTCTTCTTCTTTGCAGTCCTTGTCATCTTCATCTCCTGGAGATTTCCGGGACTGTTTAGAGGATTTCTTTGAAGTGTATGACTTCTTCCGTTTCGAGCCTGCTTTTTCATTCTTTCTTTTACCTTCTCCATCTTCTTCCACGCTATCACCTTCTTCCTCACTGCTTGCCTCTGCAGTATTCCCGCCTTCTCCCTCGGTTTCTGAAGAGCTCTGTTGCTGAATGGCCTGGTACCCAGTAAACTTTACTCCTGGGTTATTTTCCATCTCCCACAATCCTTCATTAAATCCTTTCCGTTTGTTTGCCTTCCCAAACTTGTCTTTGTATTCCTTATAAGGGAAAAGGTCTTTGGGACCTAGAAATGCAGTTTCACGGGTGCCAAAAAAGAAGATAGGATACTTATTTGCTGGAGGCTTCACAGCTCCCTCCGGGAGTTCCTCAATCCGGGCCGGCCACTGCGGGTAGCCCTTCATCTTGGCGAAGACCAGGTCGCCCGCCTTGTACTGGCGGGGCCGCGGACGCGCCACCCCGGCTGCTCCGCTTCCTGGTCGTCCTTTGGCGCCGCGAAGATTCCGGGAGGCCGCCCCCTGTGGGCCAACGGACTGCGCTGCGCTCCCCGCGGGCCGGGCGGGAGGGCGGGCGGGCGGACTAGGGGCCGCTCGGATCAGGGGAAGGGCGAGGCGGCGGCTGGGGCGAGGGGTGGGCGGGGGGCGCAGCAGGCCCCGCGCCTCACAGCCCGGCAGCGGGGGAGGGGAGTCCCTGGGCGCTCGGCTCTCGCCCGCGCCGCCGGCCTCTTTCCCCCAGAACTAAACTATAGTTGATTTACAATATTGTGTTAGCTCAGGTGAAAAGCAAAGTGACTCAGTTATAGTTTTTGCTAGATTATATTCCGTTACAGATTACATGATATTGAATATAATTCCCTGTGCTATATAGTAAATCCTTGTTGCTTATCTATTGATATTTTACGTATACAGTAGTATCTGTTAATCCCATACTCCTAATTTGTCCTTCCCACCCTCTCCCCTTTGGTAACCATAAGTTTGTTTTCCTACTTCTAGTTGTGGCCTTTTCTTTGCCATTTAAAGAAGTCCCTTTAACATTTCTTGTAAGGCCAGTTTAGTGGTGATGAACGCCTTTAGCGTTTACTTTTCTGGAAAACTCTTTATCTCTCCTTCAATTCTGAATGCTAACCTTGTAGGATAGAGTATCCTTATAGGTTATAAGTTTTTTTCTTTCAGCATTTTTAATACATTGTGCCACTTCCTTCTAAACTGCAAAGTTACTGCTGAAAAATCAACTGATAGTCTTCTGGTGTTTCCCTTGTATGTAGCTAGTTGTTTTTCTCTTGCTGCTTTTAAGATTCTCTCTTTAACTTTTGACATCTTAATTATAATGTGTCTGGGGGTGGCCTCTTTGGTTCATTTTGTTTGGGGCTCTCTGTGCTTCCTGGACTTGGATGTCTGATTCCTTCACCTGTTTAGGGAAATTTTCAGCTATTATTTCTTCAAATAGGTTTTCTGTCCCTTACTCTCTCTTCTCCTGTGTTCTCTATGAGTGTTAGCACACTTGATGTTGTGCCAAAAGTCTCTTAAACTATTTTCAGTTTTTTGGTTTCTTTTTCTTTTTGCTGTTTCAGTTGGGTAATTTCTGCTAGCCTGTCTTCCAGATTGCTGATCTGTTCTTCTGCATCCTCTAATCTGCTACTGATTCCTTCTAGTGTATTTTTCATTTCAGTTATTGTTTCTTCAGTTCTGATTTGTTCTTTTTTATATTTTCTATCTCTGTTGAAGTTCTCACTGAATGCATCCATTCTTCTCCCAAGTTCAGTGAGCATCTTTATAACTATTACTTTAAACTCTTTATCTGGTAAATTGCTTATCTCTTTTTTGTTTAGTTCTTTTTGGAGGTTTTTGTCTTGTTCTTTCATCTGGAAGATATTTCTTTGTCTTATTCTGTGTTTGTTTCTATGTATTAGGTATATCAGTTATGTCCCAGTTTCAAGCCTGGGAGCAGTCTTGAAAGAGTGGCCTTATGTAGAAGGCCTATGTGGCCAGTGCCACACCTGTGGTCACCAGAGCCAAGTGCTCCAGAGACATCCCCTGTATGGGCTGCAGACACCCACATGTTGTGGTTGGGCTGTGATTGCTTCAGGCACAGTGGTGGGCAGGGCTGGCTCCCGCGACTGGGAGCCACTTTGGAGGGGTGCTGGTGTAGGCTGAAACTGCATGCTGGGTGGAGTGGGGCAGGAGCTGCTTTGGAGGGGCTGGCTGGGGTGGGTCCTCAGGAAAATGGTGGGGTGGGGCACATGGTGTTATCTAGGTTGATTGAGAGTGACAGAAATGGTGCCTGTCAGCTAAATGGAAGAACTAAAAAAAAAAAAAAAAAAGAAAGTTCTACCAGATCCCTGCCCATCTGGCACACATCCTAAAATTAGTCAATGAATCTTCTTCTTGTATGACCCAGGTGCTTTTCAAGCTGCTACCTCTGGGCTGGGACTTGGAGCCAACAAGTTTGAGGGCGAACCCTTCAGGAGTGGAGCCTCAGCTTCCCACAGCCCTCCAGGTCTCCCAGATGTAAACCCTGCTGCTTTTCAAAGCCAGACATTATGGGGGCTCATCTTCCTGGTGCAGGTCCCCTAGGCTGGAACCTCTTGTTCCTCAGGGGGACCTCCGCAGTTGTGATATCCCTCCCTCTTGTGGGTGTGGGGTTGTGGGTTTTGACTAGACGTCTCTACCCCTCCTACTCGTCTTGATGTGGCCTTCTCTTTATATTCTTATCTGTAGAAAGTCTGTTTAGTCTTCAGGTCATTCTCAGATATAAGTGTTCTATATCTAGTGGCAGTTTTGGTGTGTAGGGAGGAGGTGAGCTCAGGATCTTCCTACTCTGCCATCTTGATCTGGAACAGCTGTTTCATTCTTAACTGGTACAATGTGACCTGGGGCCCACAACAGCATTGCTTCCCAGGCACTGGGATTGGACCAGAAATGAGGTTGGTTTGTTATTTCGGTTATCTGTATGAGGATATACCCTTGGGAATTTCATAGGATGGGCAGATAATTTAATATTGTTGTTCATGTGAAAAAAGTGAACTGTTTCTGATATTCTTTTCTTGTGGGATGGAAAAGAATGCATTTTCCAAGTCAGTAGTTGCATACCATATACCTGAGGCCTGATTAACCTGCCCTAGCACTGATTCCACACCTGGCATACTGGATGCAATTGGCACCACTACTTGATTAAATCTGCAGTATTCTACTGTCATTCTCTAGGATTCATCCATTTTCTGCGTGGGCCAGACTGGTTATTAAATGAAGATCTGACAGAGACCACCAACCCTGCATCTTTTAGGTCCTTAATTGTGGCACTAATCTGTGCTATTCCCTGGAAAATGATAATGATTTTCTAACTTTCTCAGGGGTGTGTGTGGGGACGGTTTCAGAGGTTTCATTTGTCCTTTCCCACTATTATTGATCCTACTCCACAAACTGGGGGCTCAGTGTGGGCTTCATTCCAACTGCCAAGTATATCAATTTCAATTATGCACTCGGGGACTGAGGTAAAGACCCCCGGCATGCCCAAAGCCACTTTGGCCCTCATAGGTCCCTACTCTAAAGGGGGGGCTTGATGACACTTTAGGTATCAATGTTACTCTAGGTATCAATGTTAACTCAGACCTGCATCAAATAGTCCTCAAAACATCTGATTATTCCCCGTTCCTCAGTATAGTCACCTGAGTAAATGACCATAGGTCTGAGGGGGAATTGTCACGGTATAGACTTGCCACACGGTTGCAGGGTCCTTCTTCCTAGGGACCTGGCCACTTCTTCAGGTAACAGATTCTGGATCTGAAAATCTACTCAGGTCTGGGGACTGGAGCAAAGGATTGTGACTTTTTATAGGGACAACTGCCCTCAACCTCCTCCTCCATTCTTTTTTTTTTCCTAGATGTTATCATCCAACAGCCTTGTTGACTGCTTGATAATTTTGCCACTAACACCACTATGTTCTATCTTCACAACTCCCTGTAGGTCAAGCCCCCATAGCTGCACCTTTCCTGTCATTATGGTAACTGTGGCCTCCTGGCTTCAGGAAGTAAAGTGCCACTACCAAGCCTCTCTTACTTCAGGGCCTCATCCACCCAATGAGTCCTGTGGCCACCTCACCTATTGTCATCCCTAGCTGCAGAGGAGAGACACCACTGGACGTTTTAGTGATGCTGGTGTTCTTCTCATCAAAATGCCCTTGGTGATTAGTGTGCCATCTGGACCCTTTCATGGGACATAATCCTCTGCTGGGTCTTCTGGGCTTGTATAATGCCTCCATTCCAGCCCCTCCACCTCCCTGAGCCTTTTCATTCCTTCCTCTACCAACTGCCAGGACACCAGGTTTTTTTTTTTTTTTTACTTTGCAGAGAGTTGGCCAGCATTTTTTCTAGGCTTCTAAGACTCACTGGGTCTTTGCTAGGGCATTAGTTAAATCCCATATCCTGAGAAAATGGCTCAAACTCAACAAATTCTTGCTTATCCAGTTTTAAAGAGGCCTCAGAATCCAGTCCCAGGCATACTTCCCTGGTTCCTGCCAGTGCAGGCAGGTTCATTTTTGTACTTCTTCCTTCCCTTATCAGGCCCAGCACCAGCTGGATTACGCTGGGATTTAACCCATCAGAGGAGGTGGCGGGGGACCTATTGTCTTGTGGGTGAGAAGCTTCTGCAGAACCTTCCAGCCCAGCAGAAGTGGTAGCTCTTTCTAGAGGTAGACAGGCCATGTCTGCATACCCAGAGGGTGGGTGTGGGGTGGAGTGGCTGTGGAGAGACAACGTATTCAGAGGCATCCATCCAGATGACTCTGTCCCAGTTTTTACAATTCCAGGTTTTCCCTACCAGCGCCTCGACCTTTGCATAACAGACCTGCCTTGATTGAGTGTTCAAACATCTGTAGAGCCCTGTGATTCCCGGGTCTTCAGCCTACTGTTAAATTGTGTCTACCCTTTCTTTACTGGTGATGCTGGTCTCTATATATGCTACCACTGAGGCACTCTGGTTCCCACACTTAACCTTTAACTGCTGTGGTTCTTTTTTTCACTAACCTTCTGCAGATTGTCAAGGGATAACAAGTGTTGGTGAGGATGTGGAAGTAAGGGAACACTTGTACTCTGTTGGCAGGAATTTAAATTGGTTCAGCTGCTATGGAAAACAGTATGGAGTTTCCTCAAAAAATTAAAAATAGAACTGCCATATGATCCAGCAATTCTGAGTATATATTCAAAGGAAATGAAAACAGGATTTCAAAGAGATACATGCACTCTCATGTTTATTGCAGATTACTATTATTATTATTCACAATAGCCAAGATGTGGAAACAACCTAAGTATCTGTCAACAGATGAATGGATAAAAAAGATGTGAGATAGCTATATCTATATTTATATATAGAGAGAGATATGAATATTATTCACCCATGAGAAACAAGGAAATTCAGACATTTGAGACGACATGGATGAAACTTGAGGGTATTATGCTACATGAAATAAACCAGACAAAGACAAATACTGTATGATATCACTTATATATGGAATCCAAAAAAGACTTAAAAAAAAAAAAAGCCTAACTTCTAAAAACAGAGTAGAATGGTGGCTACTAGATGCTGGGGGGTGGGGTGTGTGTGGGAGAATTAGGGAGATGTTGAAGGCTACAAACTTGCAACTAGTAGGTGAATAAATCTGGAAGAGCTAATGCACAGCATAGTGATTGTAGTCAACAATTCTGTATTATAAACTTCAAAGTTGCTAAGAGAATAGATCTTAATTGTTCCCAGCACAAAAAAGAAATGACAATTATGCGACATGATAGAAGTGTTACCTAACACCGTGGTGGTAATCATATTGCAACAGATAAATGTATCAAATCAACTCATGTATACCTTAAACTTACACAATGTTGTATGTCAATTATATATATTACATATGTTTCATATATATGTGTGTATATATGTATACACTTAGCAGTAACCAGCAACCTTCACTGTCTTTGTTAGCCCCATGGTTTTCAAATGTTTGCTCCATTGTACCTGCATAACACTCCCCTCCATCAGGACATTTCCCCAGGTCACTACCAATAAAAACTTTAACAATTAAACTACCACCTTGAGCCAGGAACGGTTGGTGCCTTGCATACCCTTCAGGATGGTGCCCTCTTTGCCTGCTGGGTACTGACTGAGCCAGTCTCAAATCCTCTCCCACTTCCTGTTTTCTCAGACCACTCACATTACCCCTGGTGTTAGTCCAGGTCCTCTGGAAACTGTCACCAACATTGGATTAAGTGTGCAATAGTTTTATTAGGTAAATGCTTGTCTGAAAGGAAATAGGACATTGTGGAAGGTAGGCGGAGTCAGAGAGAGAGAGAGATCGGGTGGAGGTGCCCTCAACTGCCATGCAATATGAAGGAGGTTTGGTAAAGCCTTCAGGAGTCCTTGAAGGCAGGCTGGCAGGAGTCTTGTGTTTACCTAGGATCCAGGCTGCTTAAGTATCCCCACCACACTCAGTCACTGGAGAGGGAGCGACTTGAGGGCGGGTTGGAGGTGTGGCCTTGGTGCAAATGTGGTGGTGGATTTCAGGGGGCAGCAGCTGATGACCTGGGTCAATTACACTCCTGCAGTAGGAGTCCTGCAAGGAGCACCCTCATGGCTGCCACAAACCACTCATCTTCACCAGCCCACCTACATCAACACACATGAACTCTGGCTTCCCTCCTATAACAGTGGGTGAAATGTTCAATTTCAGCGCTGAATCACATCTTATCTTGCCTACTCAAAGATTTTGATCCAGCAGTTACCCCTTTCTCTCCTGGATCATCAATTTTCCCTAGTCACTGGATTATTCCTATTAACACTCAATAGCACCTTCCTGACCTCACCTCTGCCTCCAGTTGCCCTCCATTTCTTTGCTTCTTATAGAAAAAAAGGAACTCCTCGAAAGAGTTGTTTACACTTGCTGTCTCCACTGCTTAAATTCTCAGTCTTTTGTTCAAAGTGAGAAGAGTTTTCCTCAGTATGATTAATTAAGTAGTATAAGTTCAGTGTGGTAAGAAACAACAGTAAGAAAGCAAACATCACCTGGAACTACATCATTTTAAGTTTGGTGACGATCACCCTTTCATTTGTCATTATGCACAGACACATCGTTTTACATAAAGAGAAGAATTAATATGCTATGTTCTTTTTTAAAAAATCATCTTTTTTTCTTTTTTTCTTTTGGCCACGCCAAGTGGCTTGTGGGATCCTAGTTCCCTGACCAGGGATCCAACCCAGATCCTCGGCAGTGAAAGCACAGAGTCCTAACCACTGGAACTCCCTGCTATTTTTCTATTGTTTCCTTATTCCCCAGTTTTGAGGGTTTTGTTTATATCCTTCCCTCTCTACATCTCTTGCTACATAACCTCTCCCCCTCCTGCAGTGTACAGACATACACATGCACACATGCACATGATGTACACAAAATGCTACACGATACATTCCATACTTTTCTCTGTGTTGTCACACACAGAGCTTTTGTTTTGTTTATATAATGGGATCATACTATAAATACTTCCTTGCAGCTTGTTTTTCTCATTTAACAAAACCTTGTGGAAAATCTTTTAAATCAACTAATACAGACTGATCCGTATGATTAATGACCAATCATTTATTCAACCATTCACCTAGTGATAGACATTAATTCTCCTTCTAGAGTTCTGTCACACTATCTTTCTATCTATCTATCTATCTATCTATCTATCTATCTATCTATACACACACACATATATGTATATAATAGTTATATATAACTATTATATATATATAAAACTATTTGAATATTATGTATACATTGGTCCTCCCATCTCATGGATAGACTCCTAATTCCCAAGAGTGGGATTTCTGGGTCCAAGAGAATGAATATTTCAAATTTTAATCGATCTTGCCAGATTGCTTTCCAAAAAATCTTTAAAAATTCATGTTTCCTTCAGAAATGCAAGATAATTTTTTCTCATTCCTGATTCTTATTCCTTCCCAAGAGTATTACCCTTCTGAGTTTTTGCCAACAGGTGAGAAAGGTAGCTTCATTGTAACTTTGGTTTGTATCTTTCTGACTGCTGGTGTGGTTGAGCATCCTCAGTGGATGAGCACCTGATTTTGGAGCCAGTTTGCCTGATACTTCACCTACCAGCTGTGTGACCTTAGAAAAATTATTTACCCTCTCTGTGCCAGTTTCCTCATCTCTATAATGGGATAAAAATAGTTCCAATTGCATAGTGTTGTTGAAGAGGATTAGATAAATTATTAGAACAATTTCTGGCACATAGTAAACCCTAAAAAAAAGTTGTTTTTAATATGTTTATTGGCTATGTTCTTCTGTGAAATGACTGTATTTTTTGCTCATTTTATATCGGGTCATTTTCTTTTTTTTCCATCAAATATTTCTATCAGATCTTGTTTCACCTCTTTTGATAAAGATTTTAAAGATGTTTTTCATGTATGGCATACACCTTTCATATTAAATTTAATTCTATGTAATTTGTCACTACAATAAATAGATTATTTTTTATTATTTCTATTGCTGTTAAACTGTCATATAAATAGTATAGAGAAAAAGTATTAAATTTTAAATATTTGTCTTATATTGAGCCATCAAATGCTCTTATTCTAATAATTCTTGTTCCTAATTTTGGGTTTCCTAGACATATAATCTTATTATTGAAAGAGAGTATTTTATCTCCTTTCCCCTAGCATTTATAATGGTTATTTTATTTTCCTCTTGTAATGTCAGAACCTTCAAAACAGTGATGAATAGCAGGTATCCCTGTTTTGTTCCTGATCTTAGTAAAATGAGAAATTCTACTTGTGGACAATAGCTTTGATCTGTGCCCAAGGAGTCCCATCTTGCTCCTGACCTTCCATTCTTTATGTCTGTGCTGTGGATTTCAGACTTGTTTACCCAGCCTCCACAATCACATAAGCCAATTCTTCTTCTTTTTTTTGTTCTTCTTCTTTGTTTTCTTTTTTGGTGAGGGGAAAGGAGCCAATTTATGAAATTAAATAAAGTTCAATGAGGGAGTGAAGAACATGAGCTAGGATACCACCGCCCTGGCTGGGCCCAGCACAGCTAAAGCTCAGCACACCATGTATCTCCGGCTTTTCCTCCCCATAAGCCAATTCTTTTAAATAAATCTCTTTATACACACACAGATACACAAAAACACACACAAAATCTCCTGCTGGTTCTCCTCTAGGTGGATCCTGATTGTTCAAATACTAATTGTTTAGAAAGCTGTGGTCACATTTGGACAAGTTAAGAAGCTTATTTTGAGCGTCAAAATCAAATTTGAAAACTTAAAATTAAGACAGAGTATTAGCCTCCTATTTTCAATATGATAAGTTATATTTCATATGTGAATCTACCATTAGAAAAACTTCTGAAATATCTTTGACAGACTATTTAAATTCACATATTTATTAAGTCTTTTATACATTAACTACAGCCATATAAGGTTCATATGAAAAGTTTTGTGCAAAATAATAATATTTGACACATTTAAATGTATTTTCAAAAATTTTCTTTCATTCTTAGGAAGGATTGTAATGGCCAAACTTAGGTGGTTTTTAAACTTTTTAATTTTTTTTTAAAAGCCATGTAAGAGTATACAGACTACCTTAAGATAAAAGTGAACACATTAAGGATTAATTTAATAACATACATTATATATTAAAATAGTTCTGTTTTGGGTAATTTAAGAACATTTTTGAGATTTTGAATTTGATGATACTTACTATGAGCTTATACTTAGTGTTTGTTGGTCAAACACACACACTCTCAATATGAGTATATATACACACTCTTTCTACATACATATATGCATAGTAAATAAACTTTCATTTTTCTAATTATTCTTTTGTTTTCTTTCAGATTTGTGCAGTGGTTCATAAATATATTCTCTGTAAATCCTCAAATAGTGAAAGTAGCTCAGAACAAGAATACTGAAGAACAGTAGCATCAGGAGAAAGAGGAAAGCTGCAACCATGTAAGCACTTGGACTGAAATAAGAAAAGAAAAGCCATTAGAAGTCATTGTTCACTTTGGTTGTTAACTTTTTTAGTCAAATAATTTTTGAACAGCTAGCTGCTATGCCATTGTTCTCTGTTAATAACTAATAAGATTTATAAGACATCTTGTCTACCCTCAAGATGTTTACCACTTAGTGTTTGAGGCTGACCAGGGAGGAAGATAGACAGTGTGATTGATCAATATAATGAGAGAAGGAAGTATAAAGTTCTATGGGAGCCAGGCATCAGGAAGAACTTCCAGTGGAGTTGACTTTTGAACTGAGTATAAAGTAAGGGTTAGCTAGATATAAGTAGGATTAGGAGTATCAGTATGAGTTAGTTAGATAGAAATGTCTGGGAGTGGAGAAGAAGACTAAAGTGGGCGTAACATTTTAGGCAAAGGGAGATGCATTTGCAAAGACACGGAAGCACGAGAAAACTTTAAGATCAGCCCCAGACATTCTGGAACTAAAACTAGTTTAATGTGATTAGAATTTAGGTGGTGGGCTCAGTGGTTAGAGATGAGGAATCATAGGTTGTTCAAGGTGAGAAAGACAGCTTTTATCAAGCTACAGGGTATGAATTTTAGTCTAAGGGCAAGAGGGAGTTTCAGACATGTGATACAGCATTCTCATTTTAGAAGGATGATTCTGACTGTAGCGTGAAGAACGGATGAATGGGAGGCATGAGTGTGGAGGGAGAAAATCAGTTATGAGGTTTTTGTAATAACCAAATATGGTGAGAGTTTTAATTAATTACTGGCTGTAGAAATGGGGAGAGATGGATAGATCTAAGATATATTTAGAAGTTAGATTGGATTGATCTTGGTGATTGTTAAGATGTGGGGTTTGAGAAATATGTTAGAATAAAGGATGCCACCTAAATTTGGGGATGGGGTAACTCTGAGGATGGTAGCACCATTCACTGACATAGGAAATTCACAGGGAAGAACACTTTAGAGGGTATGTGTGAATACGGTTGGTTTACTTTTGGGCATATCAAATTTGAGGTACATGAGGGTCAACCAGGTATGTGTGTGTGTGTGTGTGTACACTTATGAGATACTACTTTCAGCTGGGATCCAGACATCTGCCTCTTCACCTCATGTTCCTCCCATCAGAGTAGATTTATTTCTTAAGCCAAACACTGTGCTGTTTTTTATTTCGTGTCTTGGTACCTGACTTTAGTTTTTAGTTCCCTTTTAAACCATATTTATTTGTTTGCAGTATTACACTTTCCCCAGTTCCCCAGTCTCTTCCTCCTCTGTGGATACAAGCTTAATAAGCTTAATCTAGCTCTAGTGAATCATTTCCTTCTTAGAAATTAATTAACTAACTTAATAAACACTCTGATATATGCCAAGTACTGTGCTAGGTGCTGCGAAAACAATAATGAGTAAAAATAGATATGGTCTTCATCCTTAGAGAACTTACATTTTAGTGGGGACATAATCATTAATCAGATAATGAGAAAATAAATATAAAATTGAACTTGTGATAAAAACTAAGTAGGAGAGGTATACAATGCAATGAAAGCTTTCTATAACAGGATATAGCCTGGTGAATTGGCCAAGAAATGACCCCATGGGGAAAAGAAAATTATTCTAAAATTTGAAGAATTAAATAGAAGTGGATTTGGTAAAGTTAAATCGGTAAAGAGGGGAAGGAAGAGATTTCAGATAGAGAAAATAGCATGTGCAAAGCTCCTGCTATGGAACAGAGTATGGAGAAGACTGGGGATTGAAAGAAGGTTGATAGGTCTGGAGCTGAGAAAATGAGGGGAACATGATGCAAGATGAGACTGGAGACATAGGTAGGGGCTAGAGCAGAAAAGGTCTTGTAGGCCATGTTAAGAAGTTCCCATTTTAAGGAAAGAAACTTAAGGGTTTTAAGCTACTAAAATTAGCATTATGAGTCTATTGCAGTAATTTGGATCAGAGATAACGGCAACTTGGATTCGAGTGGTGTGGTGGTGATGGGTTTGGTAAGAAGTGGATTCATTTAAGGGCAGTTTAAGAGGTTAAATGAATGGGAGGCAGTGACTGGATGAGCTGGAGGAGAGAGAGAGAGAGAAATGAATGTGATCCCTAGGTTTTTGTTTTTCATTTTTGACTGCTAGATGTTTGGCTTGTACAGTTTGATGTGCTATTTCCTGAGTGAGGGAACATTGGAAAATAGGGTCGCCATATTTTTCAACTCCAGAGGGCACCATTCACATTATAGCCTATGTGAATGAATTCTCCTTGAGCTGTGCAATGACAATTCATAGGGCTGAATGCAATTACCTTGATAAGTTATTTTACAGTGGTACAAATAATGGGGTAAGGGAATGGGTGGTAAGATCATGAGTTCATTTCTGGACATGTCCAGTTTGACCAGTCTTTGAGATATCTAAGAGAAGAGGTTAAGTAGAGAGTGGGATATATGGCCCTGGACTGGGCTGGAGATATGATTTGGGAGTTGTGTGTTTATAGATACTAACTGAAATCATGGGTATGGATGAGCTTGCCAGAATGAGCAGCTCAGAAAACCAGGACTGAGCCCTAAGGAAGGTCACTATTTAATGGCTGGTGATATACGTTGAGGCTCTCTTTACTAGAGAGAAAGAGAATGGCTACAGAAGGCTAGGAAAACCTACAGAGCAATATGGCAGCCAAAGGGAAAGTCAACACTAATGGAAGCTCAAATAAAATGTGGACTGAAAAATATCTGTCAGATTTAGTGTAGGCCAGTTCCAGCTCAAGATGGTGACAAAGGAGGCTCCTGAACTAACCTCCTTCCATGGACACACCTATCCTACAGCTACATATAGAACAACTCCCTCTGAAAGAAATCCAGAAACTAGCTGAGCAACTCCTACACATTGGGTGAACGAGAAAAACCCACTCACATAAAAACGAGTAGGAGAGACTGAGGCACAATCTCACCCAAACTCCCAGCCCCAGCACAGCAACATACAATGAGGAGGGAACTCACAAATCCTAGCTTCTCCCTAAGGAGTTTGGATCCAATATCCAGTACCCCAACTTTTAAAACTTCCACCTGAGGGATGGGACCCCCGAACACCTAGCTCTGAAAGCCAGCTAGGCTTTCATCCATGAGACCCACAAGGCTGTAGCAAACAAATGGGCTCCTGAGGACTCTTGGTGGCTAACCTCCTCTCTCACTCCCCGCTCAGCACAGAGCCAGCAGACTGAAATGCCCATCTCCCAGTCTTTCCATGAAAGAGACCTAGTTGCCTATCTTAAAAGCTGAAATCTGAGGGTTAGTCTCCTAATATAACGCAAATCTAGGGGCCAACTGCAGTCTCCTGCAGAGACTGGGAAGCTGGCAGATGCCATCTTTGCGCTCTCCCTCTGCCTCTCCCCAGGTCACTGGTATCTCCCTGAAACGATGTTGTGCACACTTCTGATGCTCCAGTTCCTACAGCTGCTGCTCAGGGGGACACACCACTTGATCGCCTGGCTCTGGTGGCTAGCAGAGCTTATGTTCACCAGCCCCACAGGACTGTAACAACTGTTCTTAACTGGCTATTCCCTTAAGGCTCAGCACGGAGGGAAGAGAAAGAAAGGCAATCTTCTGGTCTTTCTCTGAAAGAGGCCTACATGCATACTTTAAAAGCTGCTGCTTGAGGGTCCAGCTTCCAGCCAGGCTGCATCTAGGTTCTGACTGAGATCCTCCTCTTTGGGACACTGACAGATCTTGGTACACCCTCAACTACTTGGAGACACTAAGAACTAAGAAGGCAGCTTGGACAATCACAGAGGTTTAAAAGACAAACGACAGCTAGGGCTGGGCTGAACAGTAAGTTCCATCTGGGAAAAGTGGCTGTTTTATCTATTGCATAGAAACCAACACAGAAAATCTAGGAAAATGAAGAAACAGAGAAATACATTCCAAACAAAAGAACAAGATAAAACTTCAGAAACAGACCTTAATGAAATGGAGATAAGTAATTGACCTGATAGAGTTCAAAATAATGGTCATAAAGATGCTCAGTGAAGTCAGGAGAACAATGCATGAACAAATGAGAATTTCAACAGAGAGACAGAATATATTAGAAAGTACCAAACAGATTTAGTGCAGGCCAAAGCTATTCTAATGAAAAGTAATTGGTGAAGGGATAACAGAGAAAGCAGGCTGGATGGATTAGCAAAATAGGGATGGAATATAGGGAAATGAGAACTATGAGTGTAAACAAGCCTTTTAAGGAGTTTCTCTTGCAAAAGGGTGGTAGCTGGAAGGGGATATAGTTGTTGTTGTTTTATTTGCTTAAAAAACTTGAGGGTGATTAAAAGCCTATTGGAAGGATCTAGTTGTGAGGGAAAGTTGAATATATAGAAGAGAGAAGTAATAACTGATTTGGAATTTTCCTTAGAAAGTGGGAAGGAATAGGGTTCAAGGCATAGGTAGAAGAATTATATTTAAAGAGGATGTAGAAGGATAGAAAGAGGAGAGAATGGGTATAGATGTTAGTTGGTTTATATGTTTGGAATCAGAAATAAAGGTTTGATGGCTTCTAATTTCCTGTCTGATGGCTTCTAATTTCTCTGTAAAGGTGAAAAAAAAAGTTCATTTGATGATTGTTAAGGAAAGGAGGTCCAAGGAGCAAGCTAATTAGATAAGGTCTGAAGCAGTTGTTATGGAGAGTGGAAACGCTGGCTGACCAGAGAAAGAAAG
Source organism: Eubalaena glacialis (assembly GCF_028564815.1). Taxonomy (NCBI): domain Eukaryota; kingdom Metazoa; phylum Chordata; class Mammalia; order Artiodactyla; family Balaenidae; genus Eubalaena; species Eubalaena glacialis. The sequence continues at coordinate 27,621,863 of NC_083718.1, forward strand.
TAGGATTTCCGGGTAGTGTTGGCGACGTATTTGAAGTTGGTGATCAATTTGCCCTGTTGTGTAACTTTCTTTACGGGGCTGCTCAGATGTAATCACAAAGAAAGAAGGTAGTTGGGGGCTTGCCAGAGGGGTTGCCAAATTCCAGAAAGGTAAGGGAGTACTAGAAAATGTCATTGAAATAATAGACTTTGTTTGAAATGTAAGGAAATAGTAAGTAAAAAAGGGGAGAATGAAAGTAGAGGTGGAGGTCCCAATGAGGATGAAGAAGAACTGTAGCAGGTGTAGTTGAATTAGCAAGCTGGGAAGGTCCGAGAATGAGATGTCTGAACTGATTCTTAGGAAGCAGAGAAGTTATGATAGTATTGAGAAGTTATGAGAGTATTGACAGTGTCCAAGGCATGACTGTGGGAGTGGATGGCCAGAGTACAGTGCAGGAGGGGGACACCAAGGATTAGGAAAGGCCACGATGGTGGGGCTTGATGTGGAGATGAAAACAGGATGGCATTGAATGAAGTGGAGTTTGGAGAGGATGAAGCAATGAGGACAGAGAAAGGACAGGGGTATAGCAGATTATATGAACCTCAAAGGGTAAGTGTTTAAAAAAATTGGGGGGGGTTGTTTTTGTTTTTTTAGAAGAACCAGAATAAATAATAATCTGGGAGTGGTAATGGTGCTCTGAGGCACAGACAGAGAGCTCAGAGGACAGGATTTAGGTGAGTTTGCTGCTTAAATGGTGGCAACTCCAAAGAACACAGTGGAAAATTGAGGAAGTGGTTGAGCACTGGGCCAGAAAGCAAAGAAAGAGGAAGATCTTTGCCTCCTACAAACTGATCTTCAGCCACTGTTTGCTCATGAAAAGGTCTCTTTTACTAGGAAGATGTTCACCACCAGCTAACCCCTGCTCTGCCTCTGGACCCTTCAGGGCTCAGGTGTAACAGAGACTGAACTGCAGTCACTAACCTAATGGACTATCCCCTATGCTGCACCATATTCTCTGGCTGCTAAAATCCAGCTATAGGGGGGCTTCCCTGGTGGCACAGTGGTTAAGAATCCGCCTGCCAATGCAGGGGACACGGGTTCAAGCCCTGGTCCAGGAAGATCCCACATGCCCCGGAGCAACTAAGCCCGTGTGCCACAACTAGTGAGCCCACACTCTAGAACCCGCGAGCCACAACTACTGAGCCTGCGTGCCACAACTACTGAAGCCCGTGCACCTAGAGCCCGCGCTCCACAACAAGAGAAGCCACCGCAATGAGAAGCCTGCATACCACAATGAAGAGTAGCCCCCCCGCACGCCGCAACTAGAGAAAAACCCGCGCGCAGCAACGAAGACCCAACGCAGCCAAAAAATAAATAAATAAATAAATAAATAATAAATAAATAAATAAATAAATTAATTAAATAAGTTGCATGTTTAAAAAGAAAAATCCAGCTACTGGGAGGTGAGCTGGAGCAAATAGGTGAGATGCCCCTTTACTCCCTCCTCTCCTCCCTAACTCACCAACTCCCCCCTTCTATTGGTGGATACTTGGGTGGATGTATGTTCTTAATATTCATCTAAATCAAACATACAAATCTAATGAGAAAGAGAAGTTCTTGCAAAAAGGCTATGCATGTTTCCTAAAGTTTCCTAGAAACCAGGCATGGCTTATCTCATTTGCAGATTATTCACACCATTAACCTCCGATTAGCACAAAAAATTGAGGAGTCAGTAATATTCAAAGTAGGGCCATAAGTAACTTAAGTGTTTGTGGTCCGCTCTTGTTTAACATTTTCCAAAACAGAAAACAAAATAAAAACACAGCACAGAGAAGCAGAGTCATCTGCCGTTCCAACATTTGTATTACGACTTTTTACTCTGCTCGCCAAGGAAACTAAAGCTGAGTCCAGGGAAATGCTTTTACTACCCGTTTCCTGTATGTATTGGAATGATGGCCAGTGGTCAAGGGCTGACTCAGGGTCATTGGGGCACAGCCACTGTCTCCTCCCTGTCCCCACTGCTGCAGTCTACCATCTGCCCTTAGGTGGAGTTGAAAGACGCTTTTGATTGGGAAGACAATGGCTGTTGAAGGGGATGAACAAAAGGCGACCCAACTGCAGCAACAATTTTCAGGAATTCCTACTTGCTGTATCCCTGGTTTAGTAGATACGTACAATTTTTAGGATGTCAAATATAGGACAGAAGTATTAGTGTCCCAGGAAGATAGGGGAGACGTGTTTCCGTTTTAGCTGCCACCATATCCATTACAACTTCCCTCATTAAAGCCTGATTAGGCACCAGTCATTACCTGGGAATCACTCCAAAGGTCTCTATTGCAAATATAGTGGTGAGGTTACAGAAACTGCAAATTAGAAAAAAAAATTAAAGATTAAATTAAATACAGAGTATTACAAGACTCCCTGCACATCTCTATGGTAACAACCAAATCATGTATAATCTTAGTTAAGGTGTCATTTTCTTTTTTATTTTTTCTTTCAAGATAGTTAATAATTTTATTATTACTAAAAGAAATTTATATCAAACTGAGCATTACCTTCCATTTTACAGAGAAAAATCTCCACTACAGAGTAAGGAATGAGAATTATTAATGATGAATTGTGTAATTTCATTTAAATCACATCTATATGACAAACTATCAAGTTGGTTATTTAGTCTATGAAGAATTTGATATATTTATAAATCAAAGGCCTTTATAATTAAGAAAATTACTATATTTAAATATATACTCCCTTCTTTGTTCTGCTGATAATTTCACTGCAAAATCACGGTTGGTAGACTGACATCAAAGAAGACTTGCTAAGAATTTTGTTCCCTTAAGTGGACAACTTCACTAATTTCATTAGCTTTTTTTTTTTTTTGAGTCTTTTTTTTAAATTGAAGTACAGTATAGCTAATTTACAAGGTTGTGTTAATTTCAGTGTAAAGCAAAGTGATTCAGTTATACATATATCTATTCATTTCAGATTCTTTTCCCTTATAGGTTATTATAAAATATCTAGTATAGTTCCTTGTGCTAAACAATAAGTTGGTTTTTGGGTATCTATTTTGTATATAGTAGTGTGTATATGTTAATCCCAACCTCCTAATTTATCCCTCCTGGCTCTTTCCTCTTTGGTAACCATAAATTTGTTTTCTATGTCTGTGAGTCTATTTCTATGTTGTAAATATGTTCATTTTTATCTTTTCTTTTTTTTCTTTTTTTTTTTTTTTGGATTCCACATATAAGTGGTAGCAATATGATATTTGTCTTTCTCTGTCTGGCTTACTTCACATAGTATGATAATCTCTAGGTCCATCCATGTTGCTGCAAATGGATATGACATCTTTATCCATTCATCTGTCAATGGACATTTAAGTTGCTTCCATGTCTTGGCTATTGTAAATAGTGCTGCAGTGAACATTAGGGCACATGTGTCTTTTCAAATTATGGTTTTCTCCAGATATGCCCCTGAGTGGGACCCCTTGATCATATGGTAACTCTATTTTTAGTTTTTATAGAAACCTCCATACTGTTCTCCATAGTGGCTGTACCAATTTACATTCCCACCAACAGTGCAAGAGGGTTCCCTTTTCTCCACACCCTCTCCAACATTGTTATTTGTAGACTTTCTGATGATGGCCATTCTGACCAGTGTGAGGTGATACATCAGTGTAGTTTTGATTTGCATTTCTCTGATAATTAGTGATGTTGAACATTTTTTTCACGTGCCTATTCGCCATCTGTGTGTCTTCTTTGGAGAAATGTCTATTTAGATCTTCTGCTCTTTTTTTTTTTTTTGTGGCTTATTCCTTTTTTTTTTTTTTAAAGAGCTCCTGACTTATTTATTTTTATTTTTTTGGCTGTGTTGGGTCTTTGTTTCTATGCAAGGGCTTCCTCTAGTTGCGGCAAGCGGGGGCCACTCTTCATCGCGGTGCGCGGGCCTCTCACTATCGCGGCCTCTCTTGTTGCGGAGCACAGGCTCCAGATGCGCAGGCTCAGCAGCTGTGGCTCACGGGCCCAGTTGCTCCGCGGCATGTGGGATCTTCCCAGACCAGGGCTCGAACCCGTGTCCCCTGCATTGGCAGGCAGATTCTCAACCACTGCACCACCAGGGAAGCCCTTCTGCTCATTTTTTGATTGGGTTGTTTGTATTTTTAATATTGAGCTGCATGAGCTGTTTATATATTTTGGAGATTAATCCTTTGTCCATTGATTCATTTGCAAATATTTTCTCCCATTCTGAGGGTTGTCTTTTCGTCTTGTTTGTAGTTACCTTTGCTTTGCAAAAGCTTTTAAGTTTCACTAGGTCCCATTTGTTTATTTTTGTTTTTATTTCCATTACTCTAGGAGGTGGATCAAAAAAGATCTTGCTGTGATTTATGTCAAAGTGTGTTCTTCCTATGTTTTCCTCTAAGAGTTTTATAGTGTCTGGTCTTACATTTAGGTCTCTAATCTATTTTGAGTTTATTTTTATGTATGGTGTTAGGGAGTGTTCTAATTTCATTCTTTTACATGTGGCTGTCCAGTTTTCCCAGCACCACTTAGTGAAGAGACTGTCTTTTCTCCATTGTATATCCTTGCCTCCTTTATCATAGATTAGTTGACCATAGGTGTGTGGGTTTTCTCTGCGCTTTCTATCCTGTTCCATTGATCTATATTTCTCTTTTTGTTCCAGTACCATATTGTCTTGATTACTGTACCTTTGTAGTATAGTCTGAAGTCAGGGACTCTGAGTCCTCCAGCTCGCTTTTCTTCCCTCAAGACTGCTTTGGCTATTCGGGGTCGTTTGTGTCTCCATACAAACTTTAAGATTTTTTGTTCTAGTTCTGTAAAAAATGCCACTGGTAATTTGATAGGGATTGCATTGAATCTGTAGATTGCTTTGGGTAGTATAGTCATTTTCACAATATTGATTCTTCCAATCCAAGAACATGGTATATCTCTCCATCTGTTTGTATCATCTTTAATTTCTTTCATCAGTGTCTTATAGTTTTCTGCCTACAGGTCTTTTGTCTCCCTAGGTAGGTTTATTCCTAGGTATTTTATTTTTTTTGTTGCAATGGTAAATGGGAGTGTTTCCTTAATTTCTCTTTCACATTTTTCATCATTAGTGGATAGGAATGCAAGAGATTTCTGTGCATTAATTTTGTATCCTGCAACTTTACCAGATTCATTGATTAGCTCTAGTAGTTTTCTGGTGGCATCTTTAGGATTCTCTATGTATAGTATCATGTCATCTGCAAACAGTGACAGTTTTACTTCTTCTTTTCCAATTTGTATTCCTTTTATTTCTTTTTCTTCTCTGATTGCCGTGGCTAGGAAATCCAAAACGATGTTGAATAATAGTGGTGAGAGTGGACATCCTTGTCTTTTTCCTGATCTTAGAGGAAATGCTTTCAGTTTTTCACCATTGAGAACGATATTTGTTGTGGGTTTGTCATATATGGCCTTTATTATGTTGAGGTAGGTTCCCCCTATGCCCACTTTCTGGAGAGTTTTTATCATAAATGGGTGTTGAAATTTGTTGAAAGCTTTTTCTGCATCTATTGAGATGATCATATGGTTTTTATCCTTCAATTTGTTAATATGGTGTATCACATTGATTGATTTGTGTATATTGAAGAATCCTTGCATCCCTGGGATAAATCCCACTTGATCATGGTGCATGACCCTTTTAATGTGTTGTTGGATTCTGTTTGCTAGTATTTTGTTGAGGATTTTTGCATCTATATTCATCAGTGATATTGGTCTGTAATTTTCTTTTTTTGTAGTATCTTTGTCTGGTTTTGGTATCAGGGTGATGGTGGCCTCATAGAATGAGCTTGGGAGTGTTCCTTCCTCTGCAGTTTTTTGGAAGAGTTTGAGAAGGATGGGTGTTAGCTCTTCTCTAAATGTTTGATAGAATTCACCTGTGAAGCCATCTGGTCCTGGACTTTTGTTTGTTGGGAGATTTTTAATCACAGTTTCAATTTCATTACTTGTGATCGGTCTGTTCATATTTTCTATTTCTTCCTGGTTCAGCCTTGGAAGGTTATACCTTTCTAAGAATTTGTCCATTTCTTCCAGGTTGTCCATTTTATTGGCATAGAGTTGCCTGTAGTACTCTCTTAGGATGATTTGTATTTCTGCGGTGTCTGTTGTAACTTCTCCTTTTCCATGTCTAATTTTATTGATTTGAGTCCTCTCCCTCTTTTTCTTGATGAGTCTGGCTAATGGTTTATCCATTTTGTTTATCTTCTCAAAGAACCAGCTTTTAGTTTTATTGATCTTTGCTATTGTTTTCTTTGTTTCTATTTCATTTATTTTTGCTCTGATATTTATGGTTTCTTTCCTTCTGTTAACTTTGGGTTTCATTTGTTCTTCTTTCTCTAGTTCCTTTAGGTGTAAAGGAACCTGCATCCCATACGTTTTGGATCATCGTGTTTTCATTGTCATTTGTCTCTAGGTATTTTTTGATTTCCTCTTTGATTTCTTCAGTGATCTCTTGGTTATTTAGTAATGTATTGTTTAGCCTCCATGTTTTTGTGTTCTTTATGTTTTTTTCCCTGTAATTGATTTCTAATCTCATAGCGCTGTGGTCAGAAAAGATGCTTGATATTATTTCAATTTTCTTAAATTTACTGAGGCTTGATTTGTGACCCAAGATGTGATCTATACTGGAGAATGTTCCGTGTGCACTTGAGAAGAAAGTGTATTCTGTTGTTTTGGGATGGAATGTCCTATAAATATCAATTAAGTCCATCTTGTTTAATGTATCATTTAAAGCTTGTGTTTCCTTATTTATTTTCATTTTGGATGATCTGTCCATTGGTGAAAGTGGGGTGCTAAAGTCCCCTACTATGATTGTGTTACTGTCAATTTCCACTTTTATGGCTGTTAGCATTTGCCTTATGTATTGAGGTGCTCCTATGTTGGGTGCATAAATAATTACAATTGTTATATCTTCTTCTTGGATTGATCCCTTGATCATTATGTAGTGTCCTTCTTTGTATCCTGTAATAGTCTTTATTTTAAAGTCTTTTTTTTCTGATATGAGTATTGTTACTCCAGCTTTGTTTTGATTTCCATTTGCATGGAATATCTTTTTCCATCCCCTCACTTTCAGTCTGTATGTGTCCCTAGGTCTGAAGTAGGTCTCTTATAGACAGCATATGTATGGGTCTTGTTTTTGTATCCATTCAGCAAGCCTGTGTCTTTGGTTAGAGCATTTAATTCATTCACGTTTAAGGTAATTATCGATATGTATGTTCCTATGACCATTTTCTTAATTGTTTTGGGTTTGTTTTTGTAGGTCCTTTTCTTCTCTTGTGTTTCCCACTTAGAGAAGTTCCTGTAGCATTTGTTGTAGAGCTGGTTTGGTGGTGCTGAATTCTCTTAGCTTTTGCTTGTCTGTAAAGCTTTTGATTTCTCCATCGAATCTGAATGAGATCCTTGCCAGGTAGAGTAATCTTGGTTGTAGGTTCTTCCCTTTCATCACTTTAAATATGTCATGCCACCCCCTTCTGGCTTGTAGAGTTTCTGCTGAGAAATCAGCTGTTAACCTTATGGGAGTTCTCTTGTATGTTATTTGTCGTTTTTCCCTTGCTGCTTTCAATAATTTTTCTTTGTCTTTAATTTTTGCCACTTTGATTACTGTGTGCCTCAGCGTGTTTCTCCTGGGTTTATCCTGTATTGGACTCTCTGTGCTTCCTGGAATTGGGTGGCTATTTCCTTTCCCATGTTAGGGAAGTTTTTGACTATAATCTCTTCAAACATTTTCTCGAGTCCTTTCTCTCTCTCTTCTCCTTCTGGGACCCCTATAATGCAAATGTTGTTGTGTTTAATGTTGTCCCAGAGGTCTCTTAGGCTGTCTTCATTTCTTTTCATTCTTTTTTCTTTATTTTGTTCTGCAGCAGTGAATTCCACCATTCTGTCTTCCAGGTCACTTATCCGTTCTTCTGCCTCAGTTATTCTGCTATTGATCCCTTGTAGTGTATTTTTCACTTCAGTTATTGTATTGCTCATCTCTGTTTGTTTGTTCTTTAATTCTTCTAGGTCTTTGTTAAACATTTCTTGCATCTTCTCGATCTTTGCCTCCATTCTTTTTCCGAGGTCCTGGATCATCTTCACTATCATTATTCTGAATTCTTTTTCTGGAAGGTTGCCTATCTCCACTTCATTTAGTTGTTTATCTGGGATTTTATCTTGCTCCTTCATCTGGTACATAGCCCTCTGCCTTTTCATCTTCTCTGTCTTTCTGTGAACATGGTTTTTGTCCCACGGGCTGCCGGATTCTAGTTCTTCTTGCTTCTGCTGTCTGCCCTCTGGTGGATGAGGCTATCTAAGAGGTTTGTGCAAATTTCCTGATGGAAGGGACTGGTGGTAGGTAGAGCTGCATGTTGCTCTGGTGGGCAGAGCTCAGTAAAACTTTAATCTGCTTGTCTGCTGATGGCTGGGGTTGGGTTCCCTCCCTGTTGGTTGTTTGGCCTTAGGCGACCCAACACTAGAGCCTACCCGGGCTCTTTGGTGGGGCTAATGGTGGACTCTGGGAGGGCTCACTCCAAGGAGTACTTCCAAAAACTTCTGCTGCCAGTGTCCTTGTCCTCATGGTGAGACACAGCCAGCCCCCGCCTCTGCAGGAGACCCTCCAACACTAGCAGGTAGGTCTGGTTCAGTCTCCTCTGTGGTCACTGCTCCTTCCCCTGGGTCCTGATGTGCACACTACTCTGTGTGTGCCCTCCAAGAATGGAGTCTCTTTTCCCCCCAGTCCTGTCAAAGTCCTGCAATCAAATCCCTCTAGCCTTCAAAGTCTGGTTCTCTAGGAATTCCTCCTCCTGTTGCTGGACCCCCCAGGTTGGGAACCCTGACGTGGGGCTCAGAACCTTCACTCCAGTGGGTGGACTTCTGTGGTATAAATGTTCTCCTGTTTGTGAGTCACCCACCCAGCAGTTATGGGATTTGATTTTATTGTGATTACGCCCCTCCTACTGTCTCATTGTGGCTTCTCTTTTGTCTTTGGATGTGGGATATCTTTTCTGGTGAGTTCTAGTGTCTTCCTGTCAATGATTGTTCAGCAGTTAGTTGTGGTTCCGGTGCTCTCGCAAGAAGGAGTGAGAGCACGTCCTTCTACTCCTCCATCTTGACCCAATCTCCCTTCCTATGCTTTCTTCTAGGAGTTTTACAGTATCCAGTCTTACATTTAGGTCTTTAATCCAGTTTGGGTTTATTTTTGTATATGGTGTTAGAGAATGTTCTAATTTCATTATTTTACATGTAACTATCCAGTTTTCCCAGCACCACTTATTGAAAAGACTGTCTTTTTTCCATTGTATATTCTTGCCTCCTTTGTCATAGATTAGTTGAGCATAGGTGTGTGGGTTTACCTCTGGGCTTTCTATCCCGTTCCACTGATCTATATTTCTCTTTTTGTGCCAGTACCATATTGTCTTGATTACTGTAGCTTTGTAGTATAGTCTGAAGTCAGGGAGCCTGATTCTGCCAGCTCCATTTTTCTTTCTCAAGATTGCTTTGGCTAATTGGGATCTTTTGTGTTTCCATACAAATTGTAAAATTTTTTGTTCTCATTCTGTGAAAAATGCCATTGATAATTTGATAGGGATTGCATTGAATCTGTAGATTGTCTTGGGTAGTATAGTCATTTTGACAATATTTACTCTTCCAACCCAAGAACCCACTATATCTTTCTATCTGTTTGTATCATCTTTGATTTCTTTCATTAGTATCTTATAGTTTTCAGAGTACAGGTCTTTTGCCTCCTTAGGTTGGTTCATCCCTAGGTATTTTATCTCTCATAATTTAGCATATTGCTTGGAATGAGACAGGATTTAACTAAATAAACATTAATAATATGATTTCACCTATCTTCATGTGGGAGAAGAGACAGGAAAAGAACTTAGTTTTATTGAGTCCTTGCTATGTGCCCAGCAAAGTTAGGGATTTTTATCCAAGTTCTTCATTTAATCCTCTGGATACTATAAGATAGCTATTACTGACTCCTTTCACAGATAAATAAGCTCAAAGAGACTAAACAATTTGCTTAAGACTAGATGTTACTAGTAGCAAAATTAAGACTCAAACCAAAGTAGACTCTCTAGCATAGTGTTCTCAAGGTCCATCGATGTTGTCTCAAGTGGTAAGATTTCCTTCTTTTTATGGCCAGATAATATTCCATACCACATTTTCTTTGTCCATTCATCCATCCTTGGACACATGTTATTTCCATATACTGGCAATTGTAAATAATGCTGCAATGAACATGGGGGTGCATATATCTTTTTAAGTTAGTGTTTTTGTTTTCTTTAGATAAATATGCAGAGGTGGAATAGTTGGATCATATGGTAGTTCTATTTTTAATATTTTGGGGAACCTCCATACTGTTTTCCATAGTAGCTGCATAAATTTACATTCCTACCAACAGTGCACAAGTGTTCCCTTTTCTTCACATCCTCATCAACACTTATCTCTTGTCTTTTTGATAATAGCCATTCCAACAGGTGGTTTTGAGTTGTATTTCTCTGATGATTACTGATGTTGGGCACCCTTTTATGTATGTCTTCATGTATGTCTTCTTTGGAAAAATGTCCTTGGCCCATCAGGTCCTTGGCCCATTTTTAAATTGTTTTGTGTTTTGTGTTTTTTTTTTTGCTATTGAGTTGTATGAGTTCTTTATATATTTAGATATTAACCCCTTATCAGATATATGATTTGTAAATATTTTCTCCTGTTCTGTAGGTTTCCTTCTCATTTTGTTGATGGTTTCCTTTGCTGTGCAGAAGCTTTTTAGTTTGATGTAGTCCCACATGTTTAATTTTGCTTTTGTTGCCTTTGCTTTTGGTGTCAAATAAAAACAAAGTGCTGCAAAGACTGACATCAGGGAGCTTACCACCTATGTTTTCTTCTAGGAATTTTATGGTTTCAGGGCTTATGTTCAAGTTTTTAATCCATTTGGAGTTAATTTTTTGTATGGTGTAAGATAGTGGTCTAGTATCAATCTTTCACAGGTGGCTGTCCAATTTTCCCAACACCATTTATTGAAGAGAATGTCCTTTCCCCACTGTATATTCTTGGCTCTTTTGTCATAAATTAAGTGACTGTATATGTGTGAGTTTATTTCTAGGGATTTCTATTTTGTTCCATTGATCTATGTGTCTGTTTTTATGTCAATACCATACTGTTTTGATTACTGCAGCTTTGCAATATAGTTTGGAAACAGGGCGTGTGATGCTTCCAACTTTGGTCTTCTTTCTTAAGACTGCTTTGGCTTTTTGGGGTCTTTTGCAGTTCCATACACATTTTAGGATGGTTTGTTCTATTTCTGTGAAAAATGTCATCGGAATTTTGATAGGGATTGCTTTGAATCTGTAGATTGCTTGGGTAATATGGAACTTTATTTTTCTCTTCATTTTTTCTTTTATTTGAGGAGTTTTCTGCTCAGCCCCTTTTCTCATCACCCTCAATTCCTTCACTGTGGGTATCTCCTAAAAGCTCTTTTCTTCTCATAAGTCAGTTAACTTATGTGTGCTCATGGAGTCACTATAGGAGATGCCCACGTTTGTGTTTTGAAAACTCTTTATCATCAGCTATTCCCTCCAACTCAAGGCCCAAATTAAAATTTTTAACTGTTTATAGGACATCTTCACTCAGATATGTCATTGTCCTCTCAAATGCAAAGTCAGAACTCTTAGAAAAAGAAAGACCTCAAAGAAAAACCACCTCAGTATCTACAGTGGTCAAAGAAAATACCATAATTTTTAATCACCTAGTCTAGAAAACTTGAGACCATATCAGTTCCTTCTTTTCCTTCATTTGCCACACTAGATCAATATAATATCTCTTTTCCTGATAAATATTTATTAGACTTTTTCCTTTCTTTCCACTCCTCCTGCCAACAGGGCTTCCTTTGACCCTTGTCTTGTTAATTCTACTCCTCTCATTTATCTGCAATTTATTTTCCTTTTATAAGATTCTTTATTCTCAGGCTAATTTTCCTAGAACTATACTCTCATCACAACACTTCCCTAGTAAAGATACTAAAGAGGCTCTCTAGGACATGGTTTGAAATTGAATTCAACATTATGAATTGCCTCAAATCAGTCTGCACCCTTTGTTTTTTACCTTCCTCACTCAAGGTATTTTCCACCTTCTTTCATGACTCCACAAGCCATATGTTAATATTCAGTTCCATTCCATTATTAGTGTGATTTCTTTCATCTGAAGGGTCTATCTTAGTTCTCTGGCAATATAAATTCTTAATGCTCCCTATCCTCCAGGAAGTTTTCTCCTGATGCTCAAGATAGCATTGATTTTTCCCATCTCTGAATTATTATTATGCCTATCAATAATACAAATAATTATATTTGAAAAATATATCATGTGTTTGCTCTGATTTAACCTCCCTTGGTTTTATGTGTACCCTCCTCTCCTCCTTCCCCAACCAGTTTAATTACAAGTATCTTAAAGGCTGAGATTATCCTTATGCTCTATTTGCATCTATCACAGCAATGAAACATAGTAAAGTACTCAGAATGTAATTGTGAATCGATTAATTTAATTAATGTTTAACATGAAATCTTATCTCCCACTCCCATAGAATGTTTAACAGGATTGCTCCAAAATGAAAAAACAAATATGACAGGCATACCTTGGAGATGTGGGTTCAGTTTCAAACCACCGCAATAAAATGAATACTGCAATAAAGTGAGTCACACAAACTTTTTGCTTTCCCAGTGGGTATAAAAGTTATTTTTACACTATACTGTAGTCTATTAAGTGTGCAATAGCATTATGTCTAAAAAGAGACTGTGCATACCTTAATTAAAAAATACTTTATTTCTCAAAAAATGCTAACCATCATCAGAGCCTTCAACAAATCATAATCTTTTTGCTGGTGGAGGGTTTGAAATATTGCAGGAATTACTAAAATGTGACACAGAGACATGAAGTGAGCAAATGCTGTTAGAAAAACGGCATTGATAAACCTGCTTGATCAAGGGTTGCTACAAACCTTCAATTTGTAAATTGAAGCACAATAAAGTGAGGTGTAATAAAATGAGGTATGCCTTTAATTGGATAGCTGGGGGGTATCAAATTAAATCAAGAAAATAAAAATTTAATTTTTAGGAACTAATGCTAAAACTATTATAATGGAACATTTATATTCACCTATAGTTTGGATCCAGGATCTTCACACGAAACACATACATTCCGGAATGGTCCAAGGGCCAAACTAAATGGTTATGGTTAGACTTGTTGATAATCTCATATGGTTGATTTAAGTCTCCTGGTTTTCCAATAGCATAAGAAAAACAGTGCTTATAGTTCTGAATAGAAAACAAAGACAAAAACCTTAAGGTCATTAGCTGACTTTAATAAACAAAATTATATACTCATATATTTATTTTGGAAAATTATTTAGAGATATAATAGTTATTTCTATCTCTTCTATCATTTTAGTGTAGTATAGTATTTTTAGAGGCTATCTTGGGTTAAAGTTTGATAAAAAGTGAAGCTTAGTGAAAGAAAATGTTGTGTTTATATATTTGCAAACAATAATACATTAGGGTGTTGAGAATCTGTAAGCATTTAATTTCCCTAAATCGAAAACCACAAAATCCTTCAAGGATGCTTAATTTGGGACAGACACTATTTTGATCATAAGGTATGGATACAGTAGTCAAATCTTCCCCTAAGACTTTTATTTATCCCCATTACCACTGCTGTCTCTCTGTGGGTCTCATTTATTTATCTCCTGTTCCCTTTTTTAAAAGCATAAACACTATATATTTTCAAAGTCACTTTATTAAAGCTAAGGTAATAAAATAAAATCCAAAAATAATACATGGCATTTCTTCTGGATTCTTGTAGGTCCTGTATGCTTTCACACCCTACTTAAAGTCTTGCTTGTCTCTCTGTCATGTATTCTCAGTGAGGCTGAATTCTTTCTATAGCTTTTGAGTAAGTAACTCCCATTTATTCAAGTGATATTTATTTCTTGTTCTTTCCTTCATATTCTCCCTACATTTTGACATTTTTCAATATGCAGATATTGTATTCTTTCTTAACTCTACTTGGTTTTGGAGATAATCAGGAACAGTTCATATAGGTCCCTTATTTGGCTATGTATACATAGAAGTCCCTTCTATAGCGCTCTCATTTTATCTTTATTTATATATACTCCAGTATTTACCCTCCCGTTTGAGAATTTTTTTTGAAGGTGAGTATTGTCTTCACACTGAAAATTCCTCTACTTTCCTTCTTAACAGGTCATTTTCTTTTACAAAGGTGAATCATTCCATAATTATATTTTAATTATAAGTCCCATCCCTAAAACTCTTAATGATTTTTTACAATTTCATGAAGTGTTACTGTATGTCTTGATAAACTGCAAAATAATTCTTCTATCTCTCTCCTTTATCACATTTACTATTATTTCTTCCCTTTGTCTGCCTTTCTACTACTTTACTCTCTGGCACATTTATAAAGCAATATGTTAGGTGTAGATTAATGAAAAACAAGTAAGAGACTCATCATTATTATTTTTTTCTTTTGAACATCAAAAAATTCATTTCTGCCTTTATTTGTATGTATGTACTTGTTTATTTATTTTTGAGATATAATTGACGTATAACATTATATTAATTTCAGGTGTACAACATAATAATTCAATATTTGTATATATTGCAAAATGATAACCACAATATGTCTAGTTAACATCTATCACCATACATAGTTAAAATTTTTTTCTTATGATGGGAACTTCTAAGATGTGTTCTCTTAGCAACTTTCAAATATACAATACAGTATTATTAACTACAGTCACCATGCTGTACATTGCACACTGATGACATTTATTTTATAACTGTAAGTTTGTACCTTTTGACCACCTTCACCCATTTCACCCCCTACCTGTGGCAACCAATCATTTTTTGATGTACCCTAACTTGAAAACATGATATGTCTTATTGTTATTATTTTTTTGTTGGTGGAGTTTCTTGTAGGCCAACACGGGCCTGGGAACTTCTTGTTCTACCAAGTGAGTTAATACATGAAACCATGAACTTAATTGAAAGAATATGTGGCACATACTAAATATGTGCAGGAACTGGACACATATCCTCACAGCAATGTATTGCTGATAAGGACACATTCATCTTCTATCATTACATGTATTTTTTGTGTATAGACACCTGGGAATATTTATATTGTTTCCAACTTTCTACCTAGTTACTTCCTAATGTGAAAGATGATTCCCACTGATTGTTGCTCCTATTTTTGTCATGCCTGATATTTCCTATTGTAGTAACAGACTTTTTTCCCCCCAATTATTGTGTTTTTCCCTTTTCTTTTTAAGTTGAAAGCCCACTTGATCAAGCTATATAGCCTCTAAGAAAACACATCAGCCCTGGCCTCATGAATTACAATTCTTTTTTTTTTTTTTAACATCTTTATTGGAGTGTAATTGCTTTACAATGGTGTGTTAGTTTCTGCTTTATAACAAAGTGAATCAGCTATACATATACATATATCCTCATATCTCCTCCCTCTTGTGTCTCTCTCCCACCCTCCCTATCCTATCCCTCTAGATGGTCACAAAGCACTGAGCTGATCTCCCTGTGCTATGTGGCTGCTTCCAACTAGCTATCTATTTTACATTTGGTAGTATGTATATATCCATGCCACTCTCTCACTTAGTCCCATCTTACCCTTCCCCCTCCCCATGTCCTCAAGTCCATTCTTTATGTCTGTATCTTTATTCCTGTCCTGCCCCTAGGTTTTTCGGAACCTTTTTTTTTTTTAGATTCCATATATATGTGTTAGCATACGGTGTTTGTTTTTCTATTTACAATAGCCAGAACATGGAATCAACCTAAATGTCCATCGACAGATGAATGGATAAAGAAGATGTGGCACATATATACAATGGAATACTACTCAGCCATATAAAGAAATGAAATTGAGTTATTTGTAGTGAGGTGGATGGACCTAGAGTCTGTCATACAGAGTGAAGTAAGTCAGAAAGAGAAATACAATTCATCTTTAGCCAAGGACTTCTCGGATTACTATGTCAGTCATGTCCAGAAACTCAATTCACATCCTGAGTTATAAGTATGTAGCTAGCCATTCATAACCCACATTCTCCCTTTCCTTCTCAAACTCCAACATTAACTTGGAAGAACCTGTGAAAATGCCACTTTTGTTTATGAGTCCTTCAGATTTTCTCTTGAGAATTTACAGTCTCTAGAGCTACTTCACAGATTTTTATGCAAGTGTCATTCATCCTTGTAGAATCAGGACTATGTAGCAATCAGTGCAGCTCCAAGAATTGGAAGGCTATTTCATTTCAGGTATATGTTTCAGGAAGAGAGCACCTCTGATTGCCATGTTGAATAAATATACAGTGACACTCTTCAGTAAGCATAGCCTTACTCACTAGGACATAAATAGTCTTTGCAGATACCTGCCTTCTACTATATTCAGACTCCAGACTGAATCCACCCTTTTAGTGGTGAGCTTTTTGTCTCTCATATGGTAGAACTGAACACTTAGGGCCTGGTGTGGGCACTCCAGAATCTTTATAGAATGTAAGCCACTACTTCAATGTTTCTTAAATGTGGTCCCCAGATCAGCAGTATCAGCATCACCTGGGAACTTGTTAGAAATGCAAATTCGGGGGCTTAGCCCCAGATCTGATGAATCAGAAACTTTGGAGGTAGGACCCAGAGATTTGTTTTAGCAAGTCCTCTAGGTGATTCTGATGACACCTCGAGGTGATTCTAAAATTTGAGAACTAGTGCACTGTATCATACCGATTGAGACAATCTCCAAGACTGTTAATTATCAGGTAGCTCATTCCTTCCTAGGACTATGTTATTTTGTCATATCTTATAACATTTGGGTGCCCTTTGTGAGATTCTGAGTAAGAAGGTCACTTACATTTACCCTCAACCCCAGATTCTTGGATGTCCTTCAACAAGAAGTTAGAGGGTAAGTTTTGTTTTTAACGGATTCCATTACTAGATTACTTCCTTATGATTTTTTAAATAGCAGAATAATACTCTTTGTAATAGGTGGGTGACCTATAATTAATGAATTAGTTCCACAAATATTTATTGAGCACCCGTAATGGGTTAGATGCTGGGGATACACCAGTGAACAAAACAAACAAAATTCCCTCCCCTTATGGAGCCTACATTTTAGTTGGGGAGCCAGATAATAAATAGGATAAATAAATAGACTATATAATGTGTTGGAGAGTTATAAATGCTAATGACGTTAAAGAAAATAGGGAAGGGAGATAGCAACTGTCACGGGGTGATGTTTAACTTTTTCGGTAGAGTGGCTGGGGAAGTCTTCATTGACCAATTGATTTTTAAGTAAAGACCTGAAGAAAGGCATTAGCTAGTCATGATGGGGGTGTGGTGGGGATGGGGTGCAGTGAGTCCTGCTGGCTTTGTCATAACTCTAAGTGACATGGGAACCATTGCATGGTTTTGAGCAGAAGAGTGGCACGTTCTGATTTATGTCTTAGGAGGATCAGTCTTGGTGCTGTGTTGTGGATAGGTTCATGGCGGGCAAGCCTGAAGCAGGGAAACCATTTAGGATGCTATGGTTATAACCCAGATGGTTGGTGATGGTGGCTTGAAACACTGTGGTGGCAGTTGGGGTGGCACAGGGTGACCAAATTCAGAATATACTTTGAAGAAAGAGCCAACAAGATTTGCTGAAAGACCAAATGTGGAGCATAAGATGACATTTAGCTTTTATCCTGAGCAAACTGGGAGGATGGAATTTTTATTAACTGAGGTGGGGAAGAATGTTGGGGGAGTATGTTTGGAGGATGGATATCAGAAACTCAGTTTCAGACATGTTAAGTTTGAAGCATCATCAGTTTTCTTGTTTGTTGGAATATTCCCATCAGTAAACATGTGGTTATTTTTTCTCAATTATTAAAAAAAAAAAAAGACCCTTTCTTCAACCCATTGCTCTCCCGACACTACACTATTTCTCTCCTTACTGCAAAACTCCTCTGCAGAGACGTCTATTCTTGCTGCTTTGAGTTCTTTTTTTCCATACTAATTAAACCCACTTCAGTAAGGTTTTGTCTCTCACTATCCTACGAAAACTGATCCTGTCAAGGTTACCTGTTACCTCCATGCTGCTGAAGTAAATGATCAAGTTTCAATCCTCATCATAGTTGACCTATTTAAGTAGTGAATTTAACACACTTGATCCCTCCCTCCTTCTGGTGAGACTTGCTTTACATGAGGTCCAAAACATCATACTTGCCTGGATCTTCTCTTGCTTCTTGGATTATTCCTTTTTCACCTCCTTTGCCTCTCCTCATTTCCCCCATCTCTAAATACTGAAATGACCCAAGATTTAGTCCTTTTCTTTTTATACCTATATCAGGGGTTCATAACCTCATAGTGAGTGTGTATAAATATATAAAAATAGATTTTAAAATATATATAAAGTTGTATTTTATTTTTATATGGGCCCCTTTGGCAATCTGGTGAAGCCTATGGACTACTATGGGCCCCTCTCAGAATAATGTTTTTAAAAATAATAACATAAAATATGTTGCATTACAAAGGAAACTAGTTATAAGGAATTTCAGTTGTCAAAATATTAAAAACAATATGGCAACATGTTGCACATTTAAAAATATGTGCTTCTTTAAATAAAATTAGATAGAAGGGTCTTGCCCATGTTTAATAACTACCTTAATTTTCTTGATAAAGTAGAAAGCAAGTTCATTAGATAAGAACGAGGATGGGGGAAGAGGAGAAAGCATGCAATAACTATTTATGAGAGGGGAGGAGAGAATGAGGTAAAGAAATATTTGTTGGGCAGTATTATGGGACCATTTTAATCATGAGATGAAAGTGAAACAAGTCAGCATGGGTATGTTTTTCTCTGGCCACAGTCAGATGCTAAGGTGGACAGTTGAACTTAACTAAGGTTGTGATTTAGCTATACAACATAAAGAAGTGGGGGGGGGCAAAAGAATTGAGGGTCATATTAATAGAGTGATATGACTATTGACAGTGGAATTTAAGCTGGATAAAGAGGGAAAAGAGAACCGGGGGGTGGGGTGAGGGTGGTAGGATCAATGAATTGAAGGTTATGTTGAGCCGGAAGAATTATTCAAAGGATTGTTGGAGTAAAGCTCCTAGAATTATGTTACTAGGAAGATAGGGAGTGGTGGTTGGAAAATGGATGGTTTGGAGTTGGGAATACAGAGGGAGATACATATCGTTTGTATATATCTCTATCTTGACATGTATAGGTTCTGACGTAGAAGCGAAATAACATTCTTATTGTAGGGTTTACATTTTACAGGCTGAAGTACCTTATATGTCACATTTTATTCATGAGATATGATTTGATTTGCCAAATAACATAAATTAATTTCAATTTAAGAAAATTTACTTGAAAACAGTATAGGCTTGATTACTGGCATTCAGAAATGATCTTTTAGTTACACAAGATTGAAACTTCAGGCATTCTTTAGAAAGACTCAGTCTCAATGCTTTAACATGTTTGTCAGATATTTAATAATCTGCAAACAGATTTTCAGAAGAGAAAATTAAAACAAAATTGTTAGTAATGCAGTGGCAACAGAAGATCAAATAGAATTAAGATGAAGCATTTTAGAAATCATAATATAATCCAATAGAAAAATTGGATTTGATTTACAAAATCAAATTTAAACCCAAAGTGTTTCGATTAACTACTTAATACTAAAACGCCAAGTTAGTTATTATAAATAAACAATTTGCAAGGTAATATTTTTCTTACCTCAGGTCCCCAGGCTTCTTCTAACGGGAGGTGCTTGTTAAGCTCAGTCATTGACTTCCATGTCTGAGCTTCGTGCAAACAACCACTCTGTCAAAAGGTTTTATATATATAGAAAGATTTTATATATATATATGTTTTGTATATCAATTTATTTCTAAGTATTTAATATAGTTTAGTGCTGTTGAAAATTATATATCTAATTTTTAAATTATTTAAATGTTTGCTGACATACAGAAAAACAATGGACTTTTGTATATTGACCTTGTACAGAGAGAACTTCTTAAACTCACTTATTAACTTTGTTTCAGATGAACAGTCATGTTATCTGTGAATATGAGTTTTATTTCTTCCTTTCCAATCCTTATACTTTTAATTTATTTGTATTGTTTATTGTTTACCTTATTACAGACATCAGGAACAATGTTGTATAGAAATGGTTAGAACATGCCTCCTTGTTTCATTCCTGATTTCAGAGGGAAGGCTTTCACATTTTCACCATTAAGTATGATGTTTTATACAGGTTTTTTGTAACGACATTTTATTAGGTTAAGGAAGTTACCATTTATTTATAATTTTCTAAGATTTATTTTAAAAATAATGTTATGTATGGGTGATAAATTTTTAATCAGATGACTTTTCATCAACTGTTGTAATAATCTTATGTCTTTTCTTCTTTATACTGTTAATATAGTGGATTACTTTGATTTTCAAATGATATCCCCAACCCTTAATTTATGAAATAAAGAAAAGTTGGCCTGGATGGATTATTATTATTATTATATTTATTTGTTTTTATTTTTGTCTGTGTTGGGTCTTCGTTGCTGTGCGCGGGCTTTCTCTAGTTGTGGCGAGTTGGGGCTACTCTTCCTTGCAGTGCACAGACTTATTATCATGGCTTCTCTTGTTTCAGAGCACGGGCTCTAGGCACGCAGGCTTCAGTAGTTGTGGCTTGTGGGCTCTAGATCGCAGGCTCAGTAGTTGTGGTGCATAGGCTTAGCTGCTCCGCGACATGTGGGATCTTCCCGGGCCAGGGCTCAAACCCATGACCCTGCATTGGCAGGCGGATTCTTAACCACTGGGCCACCAGGGAAGACCTGGATTATTTTTTAATAAGTTGCTGTATTTGATTTGCTAGAATTTTGTTCAGGTGTTTTGTATCTATGGTTATGAGTCAGATTGGCTCATCATTCTCTTCTCTTAAGGTCCTCATCAGGTCCTCCTGGATTCACAAAATGAGTTGAAAGTGTTTCCTCCCACCCTTATACTCTGGAAGAGTTTTTATAAAGCTGAAGTAAAATTTTTCTTAAATATTTGGTAGACTTCATCAGGAAAGCCATCTGAGATTAGAGTTTTCTATTTTTAGGAGGGGGGGAATACAAGAAATTTTGGTGTATCTTTCAAGGCATTTGTCCATTTTATCCACTTGTCCATTGCCAAATTTGTTGATATAAATTTGTTTATAAAAACCTCTATTATTTGGATTATAAAATGGTGATATTTCAATTCTATTTTTTCATTTGTCAACTGGAATAATTTTATAAAGAGATGCTTCCCCTCATCTACTGCTTGGTTGTGCATTGGTAGAGTTCATTTGAAGAAAATAGGATAAATATTTGTTTCTCTTTATTTACCAGTTTTCAAAATAAGGAATTGGTTTCCTCTCATTCTATAAAGGTGATTTAAAAAAAAATCATCATGAATTCATTGATTTAATATATTTAATGAGTTTTACCCCATTGCAATAATTATTCTCCACGAAGCTCAAACTGTCCCATCTTTGGCCAGTAGAAACCTCTTGATGTTGATTTCTGATTACTTTTATTTATTTATTTTTAATTAATTTAGTTTATTTTTGGCTGTGTTGGGTCTTCATTGCTACGTGCAGGCTTTCTCTAGTTGTGACGAGTGGGGGCTACTCTTCGTTGCGGTGCGCTGGCTTCTCTTGCTGTGGAGCATGGGCTCTAGGCATGCAGGCTCAGTAGCTGTGGCTCACAGGCTCTAGAACGCAGGCTCAGTAGTTGTGGCACACAGGCTTAGTTTCTCCATGGCATGTGGGATCTTCCCGGACCAGGACTCGAACCTGTGTCCCCTGCATTGGCAGGTGGATTCTTAACCACTGCGCCACCAGGGAAGCCCGATTTCTGATTACTTTTAAATGACTCTAGCAGTCCTTGATACTTCCTTGCTATTGGGTATGCCAAACTATTCTAGGCTCATCTTGTACATTTCTTCCTTCAGGCGTGGAATCAGCAATTTATCTAAGAATGCCCAGTACGTTTAGTGGGAAACGGTATTTCAAAACAACAATCTGGCTACTAAGGATACTTTCAGTTACTGATTAGTTATGTTTCTAAGGATTTTAATGGTCAGAATAGGACAATTTTATCTATCTCTCTATTTGATTAATAAATTTATATCCAGAGCAATATCCAATACCTCATGAGTTCATATTGAGTCTTATTAGAATTCAAGATTTTTGTCTAACTTCTTCTATCTTAACATATGTATCTTCTTGCTTTTACAACAGAACACTTGGTGAGGAATGGTAGTATTAGAAAATGTCATTTTTACACATTTGTTTTATCTCACATTATACACCTCAAAACTTTAGAAAAACAATACAAATATTATCACCAGTGTCATGATTACTGAAAGCACTTATATCTTCCCCTTGTATATGCTCTTCACATTCTCCTATCATATTTTATAATTGTACTAGATCTACATTGTCTGAGAATACACCCATTATATATTACATTCTAACCCGTTTAACCCTCATTTTGTTTTAGTCCTGTAAGTAACTATATACTATATTATAATGCTTCCTCCTTGTCCTTATGTTGATATCTCTTTAATATTTTTGGTTTTCTGAAGCTTCTTACTTAGTAAATTATTCAGGAAGGGCTCTTGGAAACAATATTATCAGAGCTTTCTACATACTGTTAGCAGTTTGTGCCATTTACAGTGTAATCAGTTTTGCTGGATATAAAATCCTTGGTTTGTATTTATTTTCCTTTAATATCTTAAATATTTGATTCCACTTTCTCCTGGCATACAACACTGCTATAAAATGTCTGATGATAATTTAATTTTCCTTATAAATTTCTTGCTTTTTTGCCTATATGCCCACATGGGTTGGCTATTCTGATTTGATATTCTGAAGTATATGGTATGTTCTTTCAATAAGAAGTTTGAAATTTTTTTTGGGGGGGTGGTTGTGTTTTGTTGAGTTATTAGTATTTGTTTTGTTCCTTTGCCTTGGTTCTCTTTTTTCAGGAATTCCATTTATTCTTTGCCTATCCTCAATATTTGTCACTTTCTCTCCAATCATTTTTATTTCATCCTTCATTTCTTTTTTACTTAAATTTTTTTCCTCTTTTAATTTCATGTATCTTGTAAGACATTATCTGTCATTCACTTTCATTTTTTTTAATGCTATTTCTATTGTATTCAGAATTTTAGGTTTGGAAATTATTTTCTTTCAGTAACTTAAAAATATTTTTCTTCAAAGACTTCTGGTTTTTATTATTTCTATTGAGAAATAAGCTATAAACCTTATAGTTACTTTTTTGAAGGTAACTTATCTTTTTTGCTCTGAATACTTTAAAGATTTTTCTCTTTGTTTTTGATTTTGGAAATTTTACTGTGACGTTTTTGGATGCAGATTACTTTTTCTGTGCCTTGATGTCTTTCACCAGTTTTGGAAAATGTTGCTTCTAACCAATACTCTCTCTTCTTTTTTTTTAGGACTCCAGTTCTTAGATCTTAGCTTTGGATCTCCTTTATGTTCTTTTTCTATATTTTAAATCAGCTTATCTCTCTATGTGTAATTCTGGATATTTCCCTCTGACCTCTCTTCTAGATGGCTAATTCTCTTTTCAGTCATCACTCCCAATAGTTGAGTTCATACTTCCAGTTATTGAAATTTTAATTTTTTTTCTAGAAGTGATTAGTAGCTCAGATATAGGCATGGATAAGGCAGAAAGATTAATGTTTAAAGTTGCGTAACACTAAACAAGAACAATACCAGGGAAAGTGACATATAGGCATTGGGAAGACAATAGCTGAAGGACTGAACTGTGGAGCTCAAGTTAGATAGGAAATGAAGAGAAGAAAAATGGGAGAAGCAGAGGGTTTCTCTAGATATCTAGAGATATCTAGATTGTGTGAGAAAAATAGGCAGAGGAGTAATGGGAAAGAGAGAGCTAAAGAGTTCAGAGACTGAAATGTTTGCATTTAAATGTAATTTTAATAGGAGGAGCTATATTGGTCGGCTTCGCTGCAATAATAACTCCAACCCTCAGGGGTTTTACACACTGAATTTTAATTCTTGATCACACATAATCCAATGCAGATGTCCCTGGTTAAATGGCTCCTATGGATGACTCTCCTCAAAAAAGTAGATTAAAAACTCAGACTTTTAAAATCTAGTGGCTTCTTGAAGTCCCTTATCCCCTTCATCCAGTTCACATCTACTCCATCTTTAATTGTTGCTGTAATATATTGACATGTGAAGGAAGATGGGAAGCATGGAGGTGCATGTGAAGTTCTTAAGTACTTCGTCCTGGACACATATAACTTCTGCTCATACTCCAGTGATAAGAATCAGTCACATGGTCCGACTTAGTTGTGAATGAGGCAGGAATGTGTGATGGGATGGATTTGTTTGGTCACATAATTGCAGTAATGTGGAGGGGAGTAGCAGGTGGAATTCAGGTCTCTTTGTTGTCACTCGCGTAGGTTCTACTTCTTGGAGAATTAAGGTCTCTGGTAGATGAGAAAGTTATTTTGGAAGGAGTCATCCCTGGTTTTGTATGAGATCTCTGACAAATCTCAGGAATCAATGCTGGTAACTTCTAGAGAGGCTCCATCATGATGGGAGGCCCTCAAGGGCAAAAAGCCCCACGTAGAAGGGATGGGAGTGACGTGTGGTGATTTGGAGTAGGAAGGCCTTTCTGCTGTGGCCTGCAAAGTGAACAGGAAGAATAAAAGGGGATTCACTGTGGAGGCTGAGAATGACCAGTCATGGAGGATGAAGGAAAACCAGGAGAGTGTGGGGACAGTGAAGCCACGGTCAGTGGGTCAAATGCTGCAAAGTCAAAGTGAGATGAAGCCTAGAGTGTGTCCGTTTGATTTAGCACAATTGTGATGAATGTCTGAGAGTGAAATGCAGGCCCATAAATAATCAAACATTAAATACAATGTGGAGAGAAAATAAAATATTAATCAATAATTGCATCATCCTACTATAAACATTATCTTTTCTGACCCCTTTAAGTCCGTTCTATAGGACAGTGATTTCTTTTTTTATAAATGAATTTTCATAGTCATAGAATTCAATATAGAGGTCATATTTTTTTTTCCTACCTACAGCTGACTGGTTCTGTTTTCCTTAGATAATTTATATATAGATTTAAAATGGAAAGACTTGTCTAATTGCATGCTAAATTCTATTTAAATCCAAAATGTCATACCTTCTTCATAGTGTTGTTAAAGCTATAATCATCCCTGCCATGTATTTCCCACACTATGAAATTTACTTCAACATCTTCAACATAGCCACTGTCATTGTATCTGAAAGAGACAGCGAACACAAAAATAATAGTTTAGTGCAGAAGGGCTAAAAGCTCCAGCTCTCAAGACAGATGTGCTTAGGTTTAAATCCTGTCTTTATCACTTAGCTTTGTGACCCTGGGGAGGTTACGTAAACTCTTGAAGCCTCAACTTTCTTATCTGCAAAATAATAACAGTACTTACAGTATAGTTTTCCTTCAGCTCTCAAAATAAATCTCAGGGCTTCCCTGGTGGCGCAGTGGTTGAGAATCCACCTGCCAATGCAGGGGACACGGGTTCGAGCCCTGGTCTGGGAGGATCTCACATGCCGTGGAGCAACTGGGCCTGTGAGCCACAACTACTGAGCCTGCGCATCTGGAGCCTGTGCTCCGCAACAGGAGAGGCCGCGATAGTGAGAGGCCCGCGCACCGCGATGAAGAGTGGCCCCCGCTTGCCGCAACTAGAGAAAGCCCTTGCCCAGAAACGAAGACCCAACACAGCCAAAAATAAATAAATAAATAAATAAATTAAAAAAAAAGAAAAGATGACTACTATCTTAAAAAAAAAAAAAAAAAAATCTCATAGTAACAAAGCAGAAGATTTTCACTTTTTTAACAGTTGGAACCATAAGTTCTCTTCAGTTTGATAGGAACCGTGTATTGATAAGGTGAGTAGGTGAGGCCATGCTGTCATGGCTGGTAGCAGGGAGAAAGATGAAAGGGAGCGATGAATGGAGGAAGGGCAAAGCAAGGATTCTTTGGTGTTACTTAATAAGCAAATACTCTTTGGGTGCCTATTATGTACCAGAGAATTAAAGCACAGAACTACTATGATTAGAACTGAGAAGGTACAGATCTCTCTGGAGGAACCAGCTGGAAGATGTGGCTAAGTGTTAGAAGATCAACAGCATCAGTAAGAGTTGAGATGGGGTTGAGAGGCAGAAACAGTCATAAGCTCCCTGGAGCTATAGTCACGCACAACCCCTGCTCAGAGAATGCAGGATGACTTCCACCAACAGCAGACACCAGCAGACAGTCCAACGTGGACAGGGTGCCCACTCCCCTGATATCAGGACTGGAGGCATAAGCCCCACTGAGCTTACAGTATTTACCCCAAACTCATTACGTTTTAAAAGAGATGTATTACTGGGGCTTCCCTGGTGGCGCAGTGGTTGAGAATCTGCCTGCCAATGCAGGAGACACGGGTTTGAGCCCTGGTCTGGGAAGATTCCACATGCCGCGGAACAACTGGGCCCGTGAGCCACAATTACTGAGCCTGCGCGTCTGGATCCTGTGCTCCACAACAAGAGAGGCCGCGATAGCGAGAAGCCCGCGCACCGCGATGAAGAGTGGCCCCCGCTTGCCGCAACTAGAGAAAGCCCTCACACAGAAACGAAGACCCAACACAGCCATAAAAAAGAAAAAAAAAAACAGTTTATAAAAAAAATTGTTGAAGTCAATTAAAAAAAAAAAAGAGATGTATTACTTCAAATTGTTATGATTTTTTCTGCTACCATATGAAAATAGGGCCTTGAGAAAAAAGCTAAAGGCAGTTACTGATAAAGTCATACCTTTGAATACCAGAGCTTGACTGTTTTAAAAATGGTTACATGCCTTCCTTCTCCATCAGTTATTGCCCATTTTTCTGAATGAAATTGTCCCCCGTACCCCTTGGATGGAAATTTCACTTAGGACCTTGGTCTCAGCCAGGTTGCCTCAGTGTCTGATATATTTTCTTGCTTCACATCTCTGTGTCTATTCATAAAAAACAGCAGATGCTTCGCAGTGTCCCCTTACTCACTGCCCAGGTCTCTGCCTGACTTTGCAGTCATTCTGTCTAGCTTTGCAGGTTGGCTATAACTCACTACTATCCACCCATGGTCATAAAAAACAGTTTTTGTTCCTTTCTCACAAATTGAGAAGAAAACATTTTTAAGTGTCAGAAAGTGTTATCTGAGAAGCTATTTTGTTTCTATCTTTAGTTAGTTTTAAAAATCATAGAGATGAACTCAGGTGTGGTTAAGTGGGGATTGGTGCAGTGGTGCTTCACTTCTTTCTTGGCATGTGATGAGGGTTATAGAGAACTCTAAATTCTAATGAGAGCTCTGGACCCTCCCCACAGGAAAATGCACACGTGTGTGGGCATGCACACAATTTTCTATACAGTTTCAGAGATTTGGGCAAAGCTCTAATTCTAGGAGCTTCGGAAGGTGCAGCATGTTTGACCGCATCTTCTGAAAGCCATCAGATTCTTGAATTAATAAAAACTAGTTGCAAAGCCCTATGTTTTATTTAAATAAAAAAGATCTTAACTGAACTCTGAGCAGGCATCTTTTGACATTCACAAAAGCAATAAGCTACAGTGTCATCTAGTGGCAATAAGGATAAATTACATGACTCATACTTTCTGGGTTTATAATGATCTTTGATGTTCTATGTATTTCATTGAGAATATGGGACCAAAATACTTGCCTGTGTAAGCATGGCTTATTTTCATTAAACTTCATTAATGTGAGATATAATACTAATTAAACCTGAGAGATTCATGAATGTTACTACATTTTGTAACTTCTCCTTACAATTTTGTAACTTCTCTGCTATGGCAGTTCCACTTTGGGAATTGGGAAGGAGAGACCTCTCTGTTGATCCATTAGACACATATGTTTTCAATCCTGTGTGGTCACTCTAGATAGCCCATTGTATTAACCTTGTCTTTTACTTTCTGTAATGTGATGCTTTAATATCTAGGGCCTTGCTTACCTTGGAGGGATGCCCCTCCCAGGGTTAACTCCTAGAGATAGTAAACAGCTGTCCTAGGAATGCCTTTCATATGCAAACCAACCAATCCAGAGCCCATACTCCCAGCCACCTCCTTTATGGGTTGTCACACTGGGCCACTATCTACCTGCCCTAATCACCCCAAGATCAGGTACTAGACAACAAGACAGTACTTATGCCCAGAGCCCACTGAAGTTACTCAAAATAGCCAATCCTAAACCTGCTTACCCTGTCTCATCCATTCCTTCCCACAGAAAACACAATAAAGACTCTTACCTCTGTTTTCCCCTCACTTCCTCTGTCTCCTGACAGACCCTGGTGCTTCCTTCTGAGGCCCTACATGGTGTGCTGTGCCTCCTGTTTCTTGGGATTGGTATTTACCCTTCATTTGTCCTTCATGACAGTCATTTCCACGTCTGTGTGTCTTACCATATCTGATTACAAGAAATCTTGAGTAGCCCTAAAGCACCCCTAATACCTGTTACTGAACTTCCTGCACTACAGTAGAGCAATTATGTCCCACTGTTTCCTCTGGGTTACTTCTGTAGCACCAAATTCTGGTTTAGGATGGGTTGTCATGGGAATTAAGAAAGCAAAGAGGCAGTTGGGATGACATATTCCCAGGTGGATCATACTCCCAGGACTTGCTTTATTCTTATTAATGTTTGATAGTGAATCTATTATTGTTTTATCTGTAAAATTCTGCCCAACCTTGTTCCTGAGCTATCCTCTACAAAGGTAAGGCATTTATCATAATTTAGAGACCTGGTCCACACGCTAATTTCCTAGTGACTACCCATGTCTGCCTGTTTTCTCAAGGCTTAATTAATTAGCACCCAAATTTGTCTCTGATAAATACCTAATTGAACACCGGGTTATCAACTATGTATTGCTATAGTTCAGTTGAATTGAACACTGAGACTTATTGATCTGACTGTCCCTCTGTAGTTAACCTCAACTATTCAATTGATTATCCTAGAAGAATTGGAGGCAACAAGCTTTATCAAGTGATTCCTTGTTGCAGAGATACAAAAAGTTACCCCTAGGGAAAAGTACTGCCACAATAGTCCAAAGGAGTGCTGCTGCAAAAGTCCACCTTCTGACCCCAACATCCTCCATCTTTCACATCCTCTCACCTGCCCCTTGACCTCATAGGTATTTCCAGTCCTCTGTTTCCTTTCTGCTTTCCTGCTACACAGAAGTTCCTTTCTAGCTGCTCTTCCTTCCCCAATCAGCCCAATCTCATGGTTGATCATCTGACCCCCTCTCTCACTAGCATCCTGGATGCACTCAACTGTTCCTCCCCTTGCATGTAATATCTAACCTAAACATTGGATGGTACCTATCACTTCTTCATCTGTGCATGTGCTACTTCAGACATTCAATGTGAGTGAGGATTGGACGCACTCATGGTATCTTACCTCAGTTGTGCCTTTGGTGCTGTCCAGTAATCTTTTTACTGGCCCTTAGCCAGCCCCTTCTCATATTACCCTCAGTGACCTTTGACATTCTCCTCAAAGACCCTCCTCAACCCCGCCCTTCTCTCAGTTTACAGGTGGCCCTCCTTCCTACTTCATGTAAGTAAATCGAGGCTATCAGACATGACCTTTCTCAACCCCTACATTCCTATTTCCAAACCAGTCACTTTCTGCATTTATTTTTACTCCTTCCCTCCAAGTCTCAGAGGATGAATTGTTCTTTCAACTTTGCCATGTGGGCATTTGATTCTACTTCCCCAGTTTTCTTCATGGACCTTGCGCCTGTAGTTTAGGCACTTATTTTTTTTAATTAGGAAATATTTCATATATGCAGAAGAACACAGAGAATAATGTGAAAATTATTACTTATCATTTCCATCCTGGTTTTATACTTTACTTATATGTAAATGTATCCACAAATCATATATAGCATTGATTTATGGGTTTGAAAATATACATACATGATATTATACCGTGAATATCTTTTGGTGATTTTTTTTCCACTCAATATTAGGTTTTGAGATAAAGCCATAGAAATTTCCAGTCTCTTGATCTCTGTTTTCCTCATCAGCAGGTCCTTCTTCGTCTCTCTTCCTTCCCTATCCAACCTGAACTTCATGGCTGATCATTTGATTCCCCCTTACAAGCATCCTAGTTCATTCATTTAAACTGCTATTTGGCATTCCATTGTCTAACTACACAGGGTATTCATCCAAATGTTCACTGTATTTTACCTTACATATATTTCACCACAATTTTTAAAAATCTGTACTTAAAAGATACCATAAATAAACATTTCAACCACCTGTCTTTTTTACTTTGTTTATGGTGTCTTCCACTGCAGATTTTAAAAAATTGAAGTATAGTCGATTTACAATACAGTAAGTCCCCTACATACGAACCTGTTCCGTTCTGAGAGTCTGTTTGTAAGTCCAATTTGTTTGTAAGTCCAACAAAGTTAGCCTAGGTACCCAACTAACACAATTGGCTATATAGTACTGTACTGTAATAGGTTTATAATACTTTTCACACAAATAATACATAAAAGCAAAGAAGCACAAAAAATAAGAAAACATTTTTAATCTTACAGTACAGTACCTTGAAAAGTACAGTAGTACCAGCTACATCACTGCTGGTTTTACACTTGTTTCCGGAATCCTGGGCTTGAAATAAAGATACTGTACTACGGTGCTCTACACAGTACTGCACAGTAAAGTACACAAAAGCACAACCACTTGTAGAGGATGCACACACATGACAAAGTACGCCAGACATGTGAACTAACTTACATGACTGGACATGCGAACACACATTCGCATGTTTGAAAGTTCGTAACTTGAAGGTTCGTATGTAGGGGACTTACTGTATTATATTAGTTTCAGGTGTACAACATAATTGCTGGATCATATGGTAGTTCTACTTTTAGTTTTTTGAGGAACCTCTGTAGTGTTTTCCATAGTGGATGCACCAATTTACATTCCACCAACAGTGTACAAAAGTTCCCTTCTCTCCACATCCTCACCAACATTTACCATTTGTAGACTTTTTGATGATAGCCATTCTGACAGGTGTGAGGTAATATTTCAATATTTTTAGAGATTATTTAACTATTAATCTAAATAATCTTATAGATTAATCTATGATTTTATAGATTATTTAAATAATTCCATTTAGTTATTACAAAGTAATGGCTATACTCCCTGTGCTGTACAATATATCCTTGTTGCTTATTTATTTTATACATTGTAGTTTGTGTCTCTTAATCCCATACCCCTATCTTGCCTCTCCCCTTTTCCCCCTCCACTGAAAAACACAAGTTTTTGTTTTCTATATCTGTGATTGTCTCTGTTTTGTTATATACATTTGTTTCTTTTATTTTTTAGATTCTACATATAAGTGATAACACGGAGTATTTGCCTTTCTCTCTCTGACTTATTTCACTAGGAATAATATTTTCTGGGTCCATCCATGTTGTTGCAAATGACAGAATTTCATTCTTTTTTATGGCTAAGTAATATTCCATTGTGTGTGTGTGTGTGTGTGTGTGTGTGTATACCACTTCTTCATTATCATTTGTTAATGGACACTTAGGTTGCTTCCATATCTTGGCTATTATAAATAATGTTGCTATAAACATTGGGATGCATGTATCTTTTCAAATCAGTGTTTTCATTTTCTTTGGATATATATCCACCAGTGGAATTGCTGGATCATATGGTAGTCTATTTTTAGTTTTTTGAGGAAACTCTGTGCTGTTTTCCATAGTGGATGCACCAATTTACATTCCACCAACAGTGTACAAATGTTCCCTTCTCTCCACATCCTCCCCAACATTTATTATTTGTAGACTTTCTGATGGTAGCCATTCTGACAGGTGTGAGGTGATATTTCATTGTGGCTTTGATTTGCATTTCTCTAATAATTAGCAATGTTGAGCATATTTTCATGTGCCTGTTTACCATCTGTATGTCTTCTTTGGAAAAATGTCTATTCAAGTCTTCTGCCCATTTTCTAATGTGGTTTGTTTTTTGGATATTGAGTTGTATGAATTGTTTATATATTTTGGATACTAACCCCTTATTGGTCATATCATTTGCAAATATTTTCTCCCATTCTGTAGGTTGTATTTTTGTTTTGTCAGTGGTTTCCTTTGCTGTGCAAAAGCTTTTAAGTTTGAATTAGACCCCATATGTTTATTTTTGCTTTTGTTTCTTTTACCTTAGGAGACATATCCAAAAAATATTGCTACTATTCATGTCAAAGAGTGTTCTGCCTATGTTATCTTCTAGAATTTTTATGGTTCAGGTCACATTTAGGTCTTTAATCCATTTTGATTTTATTTATGTATATGGTGTGAGGAAATGTTCTAATTTCATTCTTTTACATGTAGCTGTCCAGTTTTCTCAGCACCACTTCTTGAACAGACGGTCTTTTCTCCATTTGCTTGCCTCCTTTGTCATAGATTAATTGACCATAAGTGTGTGGGTTTATTTCTGGGCTCTCTATTCTGTTTCATTGACCTATATATCTGTTTTTGTGCCAGTACCATCCTGTTTTGATTACTATAGCTCTGTAGTATAGTCTGAAGTGAGGGAGTGTGATCCTTCTAGATTTGTTCATTTTTCTCAAGATTGCTTTGGCTATTATTCAGGGTCTTTTGTGGTTCCATATAAATTTTAGGGTGATTTGGTCTAGTTCTGTGAAAAATGTCATAGGTATTTTGACAGGGATTGCATTAAATATGTAGATTGCTTTGGGTAGTATGAATAGTATGAACATTTTAATATTACTTCTTCCAGTCCAAGAACACAGGATATCTTTCCATTTCTTTGTATCATCCTCAATTTCCTTCATCAATGTTTTATAGGTTTCAGAGTATAGGTCTTTCACCTCCTTGGTTAAGTTTATTCCTAGGTATTTTATTCTTTTTGATATAATTTTAAACTTGATTGTTTTCTTGCTTTTTCTTTCTGATAGTTCATTATTAGTATATAGAAAAACAACAGATTTCTATATATTAATCTTGTACCCCGCAACTTTACTGAATTCATTAATTAGTTCTAATAGCTTTTTTTGATGGAGACATTAGGATTTTCTACATATAGTATCATGTCATCTGCAAATAGTAATAGTTTTATTTCTTCCAATTTGATGTTTTTTGTTTTTTTTCCTTGTCTGATTGTTATGGCTAGGACTTCCAATACTATGTTAAATAGAAGTGTTGAGAGTAGGCATCTTTGTTTTGTTCCTGATTTTAGAGGAAAGGTTTTCATTGAGTGTGATGTTAGCTCTGGGTTTGTCATAAATGGCCTTTATTATTTTGAAATATGTTCCCCCTATACCCACTTTGATGAGAGTTTTTATCATGAATGGATGTTGAATTTTGTCAAATGCTTTTTCTGAGCCTATTGAGATGATTATGTGACCTTTATCTTCCCTTTTGTTAATGTGGTGTTTCACATTGATTGATTTATGAATACTGAACCATTCTTGCATCCCTGGAATAAATCACACTTGATCATTCTATATATTGTTGAATTCATTTTGCTAATATTTTGTTGAGGATTTTTGCATCTAAATTCATCAGAGATATTGGCCTGTAATTCTCTTTTTTGTAGTGTCTTTGTCTGGGGTGGTATCAGGGTACTTGTGGCCATGAACAATGAATTTGGGAGTGTTCCAATTTTTTGGAATAGTTTGAAAAGGATAGATATTAGCTCTTCTTTGTGTGTTTGGTAGAATTCCCCTGTGAAGCTCTTCAGTCCTAGACTTTTGTTTCCTGGGAGTTTTTTTAATTAAAAATTCAATTTCACTACTAGTGATAAGTTGGTTCAGATTGATTGTCTGTTTCTTCCTGATCCAATCATGGAAGGTTGTATGTTTCTACAAATTTGTCCATTTCTTCTAGGTTGTACAATTTGTTGGCATATAACTGTTCATAGTATTCTCTTATGATTTTTTGTATCTCTGTGATATTGGTTGTTGTTGCTTCTCCTTAATTTCTTATTTTATTTGGGTACTCTCTTTTCTTCTAGATGAGCCTGGCTAAAGGTTCATTAATTTTGTTTATGTTTTCCAAAAACCAGCTCTTGGTTTTATTGATCTTTTCTATTTTTTCTTGGTCTCTATTTTATTTATTTTCTCTCTGATCTTTATTATGTTTTTGCTTCTGCTTATTTTGGGCTTTGTTTGTTCCTCTTTTTCTAATTCCTTTAGGTGATAGGTTAGGTTGTTTATTTGAGATTTTTCTTATTTCTTGAGGTAGGCTTGTATTGCTATAAACTTCCCTCTTAGAACTGCTTTTGCTGCATCCCATAGATTTGGGAAAGTTGTTCTTCCATTTTCATTTGTCTCGAGTATTTTTTGATTTCCTCTTTGATTTTTTTCATTGACTCATTGGTTTCTTTAATTGTGTGTTGTTTAGTCTCCACGTGTTTGTGCTTTCCCGCTTTTCTTCCTGTGATTGATTTCTAGTTTCATACTGTTGTGGTCAGAAAAAAATGCTTGATATAATTTCTGTCCTTCTAAATTTGTTGAGACTTGTTTTTTGGCCTAGCATGTGATCTATCCTTGAGAACATTCCATGTGCACTCGAATAGAATGTGTATTCTGCTGGTTTTGAATGGAATGTCCTGTAGATATCTATTAAGTCCAATTGGTCTATTGTGTCATTTAAGACCACTGTTGCCTTATTGATTTTCTGTCTGGTGATTTGTCCATTGATGTAGGTGGGGTGTCAAAGTCCCCTACTCTTATTGTATTATTGTCAATTTCTCCTTTTATGTCTGTTAATATTTGCCTGATATATCTAGGTGCTCCTATATTAGGTGTATGTATGTTGACAAGTGTAACATTCTCTTCTTGTATTGATTCCTTTATCATTATATAATGCCTTTGTTTGTCTTTTATTATAGACCTTGTTTTAAAGTCTATTTTGTCTGATATGAGTATTGCCATCCCTGCTTTCTTGTTGTTTCCATTTGCATGAAGTATCTTTTACCATCCCCTCACTTTCAGTTTGTGTGTGTCTTTAGTTCTGAACTGCATGTCTTGTAAGCAGCATATAGATGGGTCTTGTTTTTTAATCCAATCACTGACCTATGTCTTTTGATTAGTGCATTTAGTCCATTGACATTTAAAGTAGTTATTGATAGGTATGTATTAATGTGGTTTTGTTACTTGTTTTCTGGTTGTTTTTGTAGTTCTTCTCTGTTCTTTTCATTTCTTCCCTTGTGATTTGATGATTGTCTTTAGTGGTATATTTTTGTTCCTTTTTCTCTAGTTTCTGTGTATCTAGTATATGTTTCTGATTTGTGGTTGTCACAAGGTTCCAAC
The DNA here is from genome assembly GCF_028564815.1 of Eubalaena glacialis. Taxonomy (NCBI): domain Eukaryota; kingdom Metazoa; phylum Chordata; class Mammalia; order Artiodactyla; family Balaenidae; genus Eubalaena; species Eubalaena glacialis. The sequence goes on from NC_083718.1 coordinate 27,657,287, forward strand.
ATATTGACCTATAACTACATCTGTTTTAAACAGGTAGTCCTTTAAGTTCAAGCACAATCTAAAATATCTACATTTTTTACTCCCTTCCACCACATTTTTGGTTTTGATGTCATATTTTGTATCTTCATGTTTATCCCTTTACTGATTATTGTAGTTATAGTTGATTTTACATTTTTTTTGTTTTTTAATCCTCATACTAGCTTATTTCAGTGGTTGATCCTCAGCCTTTACTATATATTTGCCTTTACTATAGATTCTTCCCTTTTTTTCCTTTCCTATAGATTCTTTCTTCTTGTTATAGCCTATTCTTTTCCACTTAAAGAAGACTCTTTAACATTTCTTTTAGGGTAGATTTAGTATTAATGAACTTTTTTAGTTTTTGCTAGTCTGAGAAGTTCTTTATCTCTCCTTCAATTCTAAATAATAATCACGATGGGCAAAGTATCCTAGATTGAAGATTTTTCCCTTTTAGCACTTTGTATAGATCATGCCACTCCCTTCTGGCCTGCAAAGTTTCTGCAGAAATATCAGCTGATAGCCTTATGGGTGTTCCCTTGTATATGACTTTTTGTTTTTCTCTTGCTACCTTTAGAATTCTCTCTTATCTTTAACCTTTGCTATTTTAATTATGATATGTCTTGGTCTGGGTCTGTTTGAGTTTATTTTGTTTGGGACCCTCTGTACTTTCTGAACCTGGATATCTGTTTCCTTCTTCAGGTTTGGGAATTTTTCAGCCATATTTCATCAAATACATTTTCAACCCTCTTCTCTCTTTCTTCTCCTTCTGGGACCCTTATAATGTGCATGTTGATATGCTTGATGCTGTCTCAAAGATCCCTTAAAACTGTTCTAATTTTTTTTTCCTTTTTGCTCTTCTGATTGGGTGATTTCTATTATTCTATCTTCCAGATCACTTATGCATTCTTCTATATCACCTAGTCTGCTGTTCATTCCTTCTACTCTGTTTTTCATTTCAGTTACCATATTCTTCAGTTCTGACTGGTTCTTTTTCATGTTCTAGTTCCTTGTTAAAACTCTCACTGTGTTCATCTATTCTTTTTCCTAATTTAGTTAGCATTCTTATTACTAATGCTTTGACTCTTTATCTGGTAAATTGTTTACCTCTTTTTCACTGGTTGTTTTTTCAGGGGTTTTCTGTTGCTCTTTCAATTGAAACAAATTCCTCTGTATTCTCATTTTGCTCAACTCTCTGTGTGTGTATGAAATTAGATGAAACAGTTACCTATTGCAGTCTTGAAAGGGTGTCCCTTTATGAGAGCGTCCCTATACAGTGTGCATGTGCCCAGTGGCTTTGGTGGGAGAGCTGGATCTGAAGTGAACACAAGTCCTATCTTTTCACAGGGTGTATTGACAACCATCACCTTGGTAGGAAGTGGGACTGGAGATGGTATGGCCAGAGCCAGGTGTCAGCCAGGGTTTCTCCTCTGCTCTGTGACCATCACCACCCTATAAAGGGAGGGGTCGAGTCCCAAGTTGCTGAAGCAGAAGCCCTGAAGTTTGGGTCTGAGCTGGCTCTGTTCCCTTTAAGTGTGTGCTCTCCCACCTCCCAGCACTGGAACCCTCATCCCAGAGGGAAGCAGTGCTGGAATAAGAGGGGCTGGCATGGATGCTCGGCATGTGTCAGGGTACAGACTGTGGTGGTCTGGCTGGGGTCAGACACCTGGACTGCTTCCAATGTGCTGCCTGTGAAAGTGCCAGTAATGGCTGCCCCCACTCCACTCAGACACTGCTTTGAGTCTGAACCTCCTTTGTCCCTCACAGATGAGCCTCCCTTTGGCCTCTGCCATCCTAGCCAAGGTGTGGAACTGTGTCATGAAACCAGCAGGACTCAAGTGGTCATTTGGCTCAGGCTAGGATGTGCACTGGGGCGTCGTGGGAAACCAGCCAGCCACCTGTGCAGTCTCAATCCACCCTCTCCACCCTGCTTCAGGAGCAAGCAAGTGTGTGCTCCTCATGAGTGGAGTTCAGGCTTCCTACAGTCCTTCTGTTAGTCCCACTGGCCTTCCAACCAGCCAAGGGGGCTCGTCTTCACAGTGTTGGACCCCAGGGCTCGGGCACCCAATAGGTGGTTTGAACTGCTCACTCCCTAGGGAGGATCTTCATCCATGTAACCTCCTTTCTCCTCTGAATCCCCTCCCAGGTTCACAGGTCCTGACCTGATCACTTTTCTTCCCTTCCTACCCAATTCTGTGTGGATCTTTCTGACACCCTTGGTTGTATAGGAGTCTTTCTGCCAGTCTCCAGTTAGTTTTCAGTGAGAATTTTCCACATGTAGCTGCATTTTCAATGTGTTCATGGGGTGGGGGCAGAGGGAGAGTCCATGTCCTTTTACTCCACCATCTTGATCTCCTCTCCCCAGATTTTTTTAATCATGAAAAATATGCACAATGTAAAAATTAGCATTTTAACCATTTAAAAATATACAGTTCAGTGGCATTAAGCATAAAACTTCATTGTATGATCATGACCATCTGTCTCCATAACTCTTTTCATCTTGCAAAACTGAAATTCTAGTTAGCAGACATTTAATCCTGTCCAAAATGTCCATAATATATTTGGTCCATCCCAAAATGTCCTTCTTTGATATTTGCAGGACCACTTGGTCCTGTCCAAAATGTCCATAACACATTTGATCTATGCCAAAATGTTCTTTATATTTGGTCACATTTGGTCCTGTCCAAAACATCTATGGAGACATTTTGTCCACATCAAAAAGTCCTTGATATTTGGTCCTGTCAAAACTATTTGGCATAGACCAAATATTTTCATGAATGTTTTGGACAGAACCACATTTCAAGAACTTTTTGGCATGGACCAAATATCTTTTGGATCAAATGTCTTATGGACATTTTAGACAGGATCAAATGTTCTGCAAGGGAAACTTCTTACCCATTAAATGATAGCTTGCCATTCCCCTTATCCTACAGCCCCTGGAAAGCACCATTCTACTTTCTATGAATTAACTACTCTTGGTACCTCATGAAAGTGGAATCATACAGTATTTGTCCTTTGGTGACTGGCATGTTTCTTTTAGCATAATGTCTTTAAGGTTCATGCATGTTGAGGCATGTGTAAGAATTGCCTTCCTCTTTAAGGCTGAATAATACTCCATTGTAGATATGTATCACATTTTGTTTATCTGTTTATCTGTCAATGGACACTTGGGTTGCTTCCACCTTTTGACTATTATGAATAATGCTGCTTAAGAATATGATGTACAAATATCTGTTCTAGTCCCTCCTTTCACTTCTTTTGGATATATAGCCAGAAGTGAAATTGCTAGATCATAGGATAATACTATGGTTAACTTAATAGTTAACTTGCTAGTTCTTTTATCCTTCAGCACTTAAAAATGCCATTCTATTGTTACTTGACCTCTACTGTTTCTTTTTTTTTAAAGATTTGTAATAAATTTTTATTTTATATTGGAGTATAGTTGATTAATAATAATTAATAATGGAGTATAGTTGATTAATGGAGTATAGCTGATTAATAATAAATTTTTATTTCATATTGGAGTATAGTTGATTAATAATGTTAGTTTCTGGTGTACAGCAAAGTGATTCAGTTATACATATACATGTATCTATTCTTTTTCATATTCTTTTCCCATTTATGTTATAACAGAATATTGAGCAGTGTTCCCTGTGCTATACAGTAGGCCCTTGTTGGTTATCTATTTTAAGTATAGCAGTGTGTACACATCAATCCCAAACTCCCAATCTATTCCTCCCCCTTCTCCACCCCTCCCTCTGGTAACCATAAGTTCATTCTCTAAGTCTGTAAGTCTGTTTCTGTTTTGTAAATAAGTTCATTTGTATAATTTTTTTTTAGATTCCACATATAAGTGACATCATATAATATTTTTCTTTCTCTGTCTGACTTACTTCACTTAGTATGATAATCTCCAGGTTCATCCATGTTGCTGCAAATGGCATTTCATTCTTTTTTTTATGGCTGTAATATTCCATTGTATATATGTACCACATCTTCTTTATCCATTCCTCCACTGATGGACATTTAGGTTGCTTCCATGTCCTGGTATTGTAAATACTGCTGCAATGAACATTGGGGTACATGTATCTTTTCTAATTATGGTTTTCTCCAGATAGATGCCCAGGAGTGGGACTGCTGGATCATATGGTAGCTCTATTTTTAGTTTTTTAAGGAACCTCCATACTGTTCTCCATAGTGGCTGTACCAATTTACATTCCCATCAACAGTGTAGGAGGGTTCCCTTTTCTCCACACCCTCTCCACTATTTATTGTTTGTAGATTTTTTGATGATGGACATTCTGACTGGTGTGAGGTGATATCTCATTGTAGTTTTGGTTTGCATTTCTCTAATGATTAGTGATGTTGAGCATCTTTTCATGTATCTCTTGCCCACCTGTATGTCTTCTTTGGAGAAATATCTATTTAGGTCTTCGGCCTATTTTTTGATTGGGTCATTTGTTTTTTTGATATTGAGCCACATGAACTCTTTGTAAATTTTGAAGACTAATCCCTTGTCGGTCACATCATTTACAAATATTTTCTCCCATTCTGTAGGTTGTCTTTTCACTTTGTTTATGGTTTCCTTTGCCATGTAGAAGCTTTTGAGCTTAATTACTGACCTCTACTATTTCTGGTGAAAAGTTTGCTGTAATTCTTATCTTTGTTCCCCTGCATGTAATGTATCATTTTTTCCCCTGTCTAGCTGCTCTTAAGCATTTCTCTTTATCTTTAGTTTTCAGCATTTGTCTATGTTGTGCCTAGATGTGGTGTTTATTGAGCTTCTGGATCCATGGGCTAATATTTATCACCGACTTTGGATATATTTCAGTCAATATTTCTTCAAAAAATATTTTCCAATTCTATTTAAGTTAGATTGCTTGATATTGTTCCATAGGTCATTGAAGCACATAATTAAAAAAATTTCTTTCCTGTGGTATAATTTGGATAATTTCCATTGAACTATCTTTATTTTCACTAATCTTTTTATCTGCTTTATCTAACTTCCTATTAAGTCTGTCCTATTAATTTTTATTTTTAAATTTCAGATGCTGTATTTGCTTTTATTCTAGCATTCTAAACTGACTCTTTTTAAAATTTATTTATTGTTGGCTGCATTGGGTTTTCATTGTTGCACACGGGTTTTCTCTAGTTGTGGCAAGCGGGGGCTACTCTTCATTGCGGTGAATGGTCTTCTCATTGTGGTGGCTTCTCTTCTTGTGGAGCACAGGCTCTAAGCATGTGGGCTTCAGTAGTTGTGGCTCGCGGGCTCTAGAGCGCAGGCTCAGTGGTTGTGGTGCACAGGCTTAGTTGCTCCGCGGCATGTGGGATCTTCCCGGACCAGGGCTTGAACCCGTGTCCCCTGCATTGGCAGGCTGGTTCTTAACAACTGTGCCACCAGGGAAGTCCCCAAATTGGCTCTTTTAAAAAAATAGTTAGCATTTCTTTACTGAGATTCCCTATCTGTTCACCCATTCTCTACAATTTTCCTGAGAATCTTTTAACATATTTATACTTGCTGAATTAAAGTCCTTGTCTGCTAATGCCAGTCAGAGTCTGGGTCATCTGTAGTCTGCTACTATTAACTCCATTTTATTGATTTGGGGTCATTTTCCTGCTTCTTTGGATGTCTAGTAGTTTTTAATACTGTACTGTACTGAACATTTAAAATTATACATTATTGACACTCTGGGTTTTGTTATTTTCCTCTAAAGAGTTTTGTTGTTGTTGTTATTGTTGTTCTTCTTTTTCTTCTTCTTCCTCCTCTTCCTCTTTTTCCTCTTCCTTCTCTCCTTCTCCTTCTTCTCCTTCTCTTTCTCATTCTCTTTCTTCTTCTTCTTCTGAAGATAAATAATTCGTGGATCACCCTGACCCTGATGAAGATTAGTTTTAGGACTTGGAAGGCTTTACAGTTGTTTAGTTTTGCCTTTAACCCCGGGACATAGCATTTTGTCCTTAGCTAACCCTTTTGGTTTCAGAAGAAAGCCTAAGGTGTTTTCCAATACCCTCTAAGTTGGTGTGACTTTGTCCAGATTTGTCTCCCAGCATTAGGTAACTATTGAAATCTCTGCTTCCTTTCCTTACAAATGCACAGTTCAAGAGTTAGCCAAGAATTTGAGGAAAAAGTTTTCTATACTTTTGTTGCTCCTCCTGCATGATGCTGTCCTTTCCAAGATTTTTCACCTAAATTTACAGCTGTTTCACAGTCACATACTTCACTGTCTGTCTCTTAAGCCCAGTAGATCTGTCATTTTCTGTTAAAGCCCGATTCCCTCATACCCTGCCCAAAACTAGGAAGTGACCTCAGAGGACAGTCTTACTTAGAAATCTTTCCTTCTTTCAAGGATCATGTCTTTTGCAGTTTTTGCTCTCTAATGCGTCTAAAGAATTATTTATTACAGTTTGTCTAGAGCATATATAATTGGTATTGGGCACAGTGTATGTCAAATAAAACTACTTTGCCATTTCTAGAACTTCAATTCTGGAAGATATTTGTCTGGATATTTTTAACCCATTGTTTTTCTATATAAATTTTAGGACCTACTTGTTAAATTCTGCTGAAAACCCTGATGAAATTTATTGGAATTTCATTTAAGTTATGGATAGATTAGAGAAGAACTGATACCTTTATAATACTGAGTCTCTCTATCAAAACATGTGGTATAGTTTTTCAAGTATTATAGTCCTCTTCTATGTATTTAATAATGTTTTATAAATTTTGCTATACAGGTCTTGTACAACTTTTATTAAATCTATTCTACTTTATTTTATTTTTGCTATTGTGAATGGAATAATTTTTCTATTATACAGTTTACCCTCAAAAACCATGGGTTTAAACCGTGTGGGTGTGCTTATATGCAGATTTCTTTCAATAGTAAATACTACAGTACTACACAATCTGTGGTAGGTTTAAATCCGCAGGTGTGGAACAGCAGTATGGAGGAACCACATGTGTGGAGAGCCAACTATAAGTTATATGTGAATTTTATTATTTTTATTATTATTACTATTATTATTTATTATATTTACATGGAGGGTTGTTCAAGGGTCAACTATATATTCTAGTTAGCATTTACTGATGTATAGAGACATTTTAATTTATTGTATTTTGATCTTGAATTCAACTTGCTGAACATTCTTCTAAGGTCTAACAGTTATTGGATATTTCTCTCATAAATTACATATACCTGACTTCATTTAAAAATGCAATCTTAGAATTATTGTCTTTTAATATAGAAGTAAGTGCTTTAAAATTTTGGTCATTATTAATATATTTATATGTATTTCTACTATGTAACTTTTTCTTTTTACTAACTCTATTTTTTTCTCTTTTCATCTATAGCATTGCTCAATAGTGTAAGTTGGTCTAACTTCATTGCTACAACAATCCTCAAAATCTCAGTAAGTTAACACAATAAAGTTTATTCCTTACTCATTTTATGTTCCACTGTGGGTGGAATTAGAGGAGGGGAGATGCTCTGCTCCACATAATCCTTTAGAGACCCAGACTTTTTCCATTTAGTAGACCATAATGCTTCTGAGTCCTTTTTGGATTCTCCAAAACTGGCAGATGATAGAAGATAAAAAGAGATAGCTGAGAGGATCATGCAAAACTTAATTTTTTTTGTGGGGGCAGAGTCCAAGCCTGACTGGTCATGTGACACTTTGGTCCACATTCCACTGTGCAGTATTCAGGCATATGGCCCCACCTAACTGCAAAGCATGCTTAGAAACAGAGTCTAGGTGTGTGCCCTGGAGGAAAAGAAAATGGGATTTTGTATGTTCATTAAGTTTTCTCCTTATCAAGCTTTTTTCAAAAAAACCCACTTTGTTCTTTCTATTCTTCTTTTAGTGACTCTTCACTTTAAAAGTCTTGACCCCACACCTAAACAATACTAAGATTTCAGAATAATTTAACTCTAATCATCTTGCTTCAATTCCACATGTAGAGTAGTATTATTTCATTTCCATCTTGTTTTCACATCCATCAAAGATATTATTCTTAAAATTTATTTCTACAGTTTATCTTTCTTTACTTTAACCAATAATTTCTTTCCTTTTGATTGATTCTTCTACTTTACTATTTTCTTTTTTGGGCTTATTTTTCTTATTGAATAAAATCCTTCAGTAGTTTTTTGTTTTGTTTTTATTAAGGATTTTTTAATGTAAACTCTTTATTTGCATAGGTATTTGTTTCACCCTAACTCTCGAATAAAAGTTTATCTAGATTTACAATCTAAGATTAACATTCTTTTCCCTCAGCTCAATGAAAATATCATTCTATTATTTTTGTCCTATTTTTGCTGATAAGAAATCTCTCAATATAAGTGGCAGTCTATTGTGGGTAATCTATCTTATCTGTATGGCAGCATATAAACATTTTCTCTTTTTCTTTTGTGTTCTATGATTTCATTTTGAGTTACTTAAGACTTTGTGTCAATCTTCACCTTGATGACTTAGCCCTTTAATAAATTATGGAAAGTTTTCAGATTTTATTTGATTGAGTTTCACTTCCCTTCCCAACCCATTTTCTCTAATTTCTTCTTCTGGAGAAAACTATTAGGCACATATTAGAAGAATTTGTCATTCTTTCCTCAATTGTTTCTTAACTTCTTTCTTATTTCTATATCTCCTTAACTATTTGTGCTGCATTCTGGTTGATTTCCATGTCTCTCTCTCTCTTTCTTTCTTTTTTTTTTTTTGTAACCCTCTCTTTACCCATATCTTTAGTGGTTTGTAATCATCTCTAAAATTTTGAATTTAATAACTATGATTTTATATCTAGAATTTCTATCTTTTTAAAGTATGCCTACTTTCTTTTCTTATATATATATATATATATTTTTTTTTTTTAGGCCACACTGTGTGGCATGCAGAATCTTAGTTCTCCAACCTGGGATCAAACCCATGCCCCTTGCATTGGGAGTGTGGAGTCTTAATGACTGGACTGCCAGGGAAGTCCCCCTACTTTCTTTTCATAGTCATATTTTTGTTATAGTTTGTTTTATTTGTCTTCTTTTTTTCTTTATTTTTCTTTAACAATATTTTATGTATTGTTCAGATTGCTTTGTTATTTTTAGTTTTTTTTTGTTTTTTTTGTTTTTTTTTTTGGCTGCATTGGGTCTTCATTGCTGCACGCGGGCTTTCTCTAGTTGTGGCGAGCGGGGGCTACTCTGCATTATGGTGTGCAGGCTTCTTATTGCGGTGGCTTCTCTTGTTGTGGAGCACAGGCTCTAGAACACAGGCTCAGTAGTTGCGGCACACGGGCTTAGTTGCTCCGCGGCATGTGGGATCTTCCTGGACCAGGGCTCGAACCCGTGTCGCCTGCATTGGCAGGCGGATTCTTAACCACTGCGCCACCAGGGAAGTCCTATTTTTAGTTTTGTTGTGCCTATCTTTCAATTTATTTTATCTTCTAACTCTCCCATTTCCTCATATGGTTGGTAAAACTTTATTGACAATTCTTTGGTGGTGGTGATTTTTCCAGTGGGAGTCTTATGCCCTGGATTTGCTTTTTCAGTTGCTTCTGTTGGAGCCTTAGGGATTTTATGTCTACGTGACATGTTTTAAGCTTCTTTTTTCATCTATTGATTTTTATTACTATAGTCTTTTCCTATGTATGTACATTAAATTTAGATCCCTGTCCACAGACAGCCTGAGGTTGACATTTAACATTCTTACAGCAGGTATTTTTTCCCACATTCATGCAGGTAAAACTTTCTTCCTTGTTTCTCTGGTCATTGAGTAGAATTTTCTAGTCTTCATATATCCTGGATTTATGAAAGACCTTCCTGGCCCCACAGAGGCTTTAAAACCCTATTTCCCAATTCCTACTTCCAGTATCCTGGATCAATATTCCTGGACTACAGTAGATCACCTGGAGCTGACTACTCTTAGGTTTCTCTCTTTACTTCTATCACCTAGAGATTGCTCTTTCTTTTTTCAAATTTGGCTATGTATAAAATATTTTGTTATGTTTTATCAAGGATTATGTGTGTCTATGGTGGGTGGGGAGTGATTCAAGTGAGCTCAGTCTGTTATATTACCATATTCAGAATGGCTGATTTTAAACTTTTCTTCCTTTATTAAAGAAAGCTCAACTGTAACATGTAAACTGTAAACTTGAATTGTAAACATGCTCATATATCTTTTATCCTAAAAAAAGAAACCATGATTTTGTGTTTTACTCTATAGGTAAATTTCAACCAAAAGTTGAAAAAGTGTAGGCTACATTTTGCCCCTACATAAAAACCTTTAATTGATTTTGCAAACCCCCTGCAATCTGACTTCTGTCTGTTCTCACCATTTCATAGAAACTACTCTTATAAAGTTCACTAATGCTATTCTAATGTCAAATCCAATGGGCATTTTAGGTAGTGGTTTAGTAGATCTCTCTGAATTTGACTCCTTTACTCATTTTTTCTTAAAAATTCCTATTGTGGGGAGGGGGAAGGGTAAGCTGGGACAAAGTGAGAGAGTGGCATGGACATATATACACTACCAAATGTAAAATAGATAGCTAGTGGGAAGCAGCCGCATAGCACAGGGAGATCAGCTTGGTGCTTTGTGACCACCTAGAGGGGTGGGATAGGGAGGGTGGGAGGGAGGGAGATGCAAGAGCGAAGAGATATAGGGATATATGTATATGTATAACTGATTCACTTTGTTATAAAGCAGAAACTAACACACCATTGCAAAGCAATTATACTCCAATAAAGATGTTAAAAAAACAAAACAAAACAAAACAAAATAAATAAATAAATAAAGACAAAGGCAAAAAAAAAAAAAAATTCCTGTTGTCTTTGCTTCCACAATTCCACATTACCTATGTTGTCCTTGTGTTTCTCTGAATGTTTTTTTCTGGCTCTTATTTCTAGACTCTTTTTTCCTCTCACCACCTTTGAATTTTTTTTGTTGTTGTTGTTGTTTGTTTTTTAGTAGGGTAAATCTTTGGCTCATAACTCTTCTTATTTTCCATATTATAGCTAAAATGAAACACTTACAACTTTTGATACTTCCTTTTACGTGGAGGGAGCTCAATGAGTATAACATTCTTGGTCTATCTTTGCTCTTCTATTCACTTTGCCCCTTGGGAAGTGGGTTGACTTAAATGATTGATAACTTAGAAAAGAATAAGCTGGGCATGCTTGGCTTAGCTTCACATTTTTCTTCTTATGAGTGAATTTCTTGTAGGATAACATGTTCTTTTCTCTTTTATGTTATACATTTAAATGGCTTCCAAGATGAGAGACCAACAGTGGATCAACAATACCTGTGACTGGGGAGATAATTCTTCTTAATCCCGTTAGGTATAGTATTAGTGGTGTAGTATCAGGAAGTTCACTTTCTGCAAATGTAAGCTACATCTATCAATATATATTTTGTGTCAGTAATAAGTGATGAGTAATACCATTCATCTTCTGACTCATATTATTCAATTCACTCAGGATTTGGTCAGGGAAGAGGGGTACAATTGGACCTCCTATGTACCCCAACAATTCTTTATGATCACCCACAACAATTCTTAATATCACAAAATTCTTATTGACTTCCAAATATATATCTCTAGCTCAGACAGTTTACATGAACTTCAGATGCTGCAATTTAACATTTTATTGGACATCTCCTTCTGGATGTCACACAGACTCAAATTCAAAATGTCTAAAAACCAACTAGTCATCTTCCCCTGTAAGCGTACCCTTTATTCTCTATTTTATGTTACAATTGATGGTATTAAAATTTGTCCAGTTTAGGGAAGCCATAAACATAAAATTCATGAGTTCATTCAGCAAATATTTACTGATTGCTTACTGTATGCTAGTCAGTGATCTAGGTGCTGGAGGATATAGCAGTGAACTAAATAAATAAAAAGCTCTTTTCTATGGAACTTCCATTATAGTAGAGGAGAAAAGACAATACACAAGTTAAATAAGTAAGATATATAATTTGTTAGGTGGTAATAAATACTATGAACAAAAAAGACAGGTGAGGAGTGAAGGTGGTGCAGAGGCAGCTTATAATTTTAAACATGACAGTCAGCATAGGTCTCATTAAGAAAGTGACATTTGGGCAAAGACTTGAAAGAAGTGAGAGAAGAAACTAAGTGAACATCTGGGGAAAGAGGACTGCAGGCACAGCAAGAGGCAGGCACAATGGCCCTGAGGTGGGAATCTGCTTGGCTTACCTGAGGGACAATAAGGAGGCCAAGTGAGTAGAATGGAGTAAGTGAGGTGAAGCTCACCAGGAGAAAGGTAACAGGGACAGAAGATCACATAGAGCTTTGTAAATCAGAGTAAGGACTTGGCTTTTACTCAGTGATTATACATTTTGAGCTTAGGAGTGATGTGTTCTAACCATTTAAAATGATTCACTGTTGCTGCTATATAGATGCAAGGGTGGAAGCAGGGAGACCAACAGAAAGGCTATTTTAATAATCCAGGCGAGTAGTGATAGCTTGGATCAGGGTGGTAGCAGTTCAAGTGGTGACAAATAGTCAGATTCTGTATGTATCTTGAAGATAGAGCCAATAGGATTTACTGATGTATTGAATGAAAGATATAAAAGAAAGAACGGATAGGGGTGATTTCAAAATTTGACCCAATCAGCCAGAAGGATAGGGTTGATATCAGTTGAAATGAGGAATGCTATTGATGGAGCAGATTTTGAGGGTAAGATCAGGAGTTCAGTTTTGAACAAGTTAAGTTTGATATATCTAGGCAATATCTAAGTAGAAAAGTGATTTATGTATTCAACATCTAAGTGGATTTATGGGTCTGGAGTTCAAGAGTTTTGCAAACACTGTTAGTGCTCACCAAATAACCCTGTGCCTGTTTACATCTTCTAGCCCACCTTGGAGTTAGATTAGGGCTGTGGCATTAAGTTCCAGTTAATTGGATATGGGTGGAAATGATGTAAATCACTTCTAGGCCTGACCTTGGAGTTAGATTAGGGCTATGGCATTAGATTCCAGATAATTGGATGTGGGTGGAAATGATGTAAACCACTTCTAGGCCTGACCTTGGAGTTAGATTAGGGCTATGGCATTAGGTTCCAGATAATTGGATGTGGGTGGAAATGATGTAAACCACTTCTAGGCCTGACCCTTTAAGTCATCCCAGGAAATCCTCTAGTCTTTTTTTTTTTTTTTCAATTTTCCCCTTTCATAGTGGTAGTCTAGGAGGCTGTGTCAAGATGATGTAGATATGAAATATGTCAGACTATGACATGAAAAAGGTTAAGCACAGAGATGTTAGGGTTTGTTACTGCAGCATAGCCTAGCCGTATTTGACTAATACAATGGAGGATATTCAGGCTGAAGATACAGTTTTGGGGTTTATCAATATACTGAGACATTCGAGTCCATGAGACTGGATGACATCACTGAAAGAGCAAGTTGAAGTGGAGAAAAGAAAAGAAAGCTTTGAGCCTTGGGGCATTCCAACATTAAGAAGTCATGGAGAAAAGGAGAAACTAAGAAATTAAGGAGGAGCTATCAGTGAGGTAGCAGGAAAAGTAGGGAAATGTGATATCCTGGAAACCCAATAAGGAAAATATTTCAAGTAGGAGGAAATAATCAACTGTCAATTCTTGTTAATGAGATCAAGTAAGATGAGACCTGAGAATTGACCACTGAGTTTAGCAATATGGAGGCCAAGGCCGTTGGTCACATTGGCTAACAGTGCCAATGGAGTGGTGGGGTAAGATCCTGACTGAGAAAGATTTGGGAGAGGATAGGAGAAGAGCTAGTGACAGTATAGTAGCGAGAGGGGTAGTGGGGTCAAGAGAGGGTTTTTGTTTTGGTTTAGTTTTTGGTTTTGGTGAGGGAAAGAATTGCATATTTGTATGATGATCCAGTAGACAGGGTAAAGTTGATGATGCAGGAGAAAGAGGGGGCAATTTCAGGAGCAGTGGTTTTAATTAGGAAAGGGGGTAGGTATCCAGTTCACAAATGGAGGGACAGGCCTAAGACACCCATATACTTTATCTACGGTGATAGGAAGACAGACAGAGTTAATGGGCACAGATGCTTGAAGATGGATAGATAACAGTAGTAGAAGTTTGCAGAAAATCTCTCCTGATCGATATTACCTTTGACTCATTCATCTTTCTCATTCTCTCTTTCCCTCATCACTCACATCTATCAATTATCAAGCCCTGCCTGTTATTATGAGTAATTTTCTCATAAGTGATTCCTCTTTTTTGTCTTTGTTGCTATCTCAGTCATTTGTTTTTTTTTTCCTCCCTGGACTACCAGTACAGTTTACTACCTGGTCTCTTTACTTAGACATGTTTCCCCGAAATTCATCTTCTACACTTCCTCCAGAGAGAACTAGCTAAAGCAAATATTTAATCATGCCACTCTACCATAAGAATGGATAGAAAGTCTTCCATGAGCTGGACTCTACCTAGCTAGTTTCCCAGCCTTTTCTCCTGATACATCATGCCTCACTATGTGCTCCGATAACATTATACCATTTGAACTATGAAATTTCTTCCTCTAACTATCACTTTTGCTTGAAAGGTTTACTCAGTGGAATTCCTTGTTACCTTCCCCACTTCTCCTTCTCTCCTCTGCCTTCAGCTAGATATTCATTATCCTTTAAGACTCAGTGACTCAGCTCAAGTGCTCTGGGAACACTTTCCAGAGCCCCTCTCCCTTCCATAGCTCAGTTGGATTCTTTTCTTTTCAGTTTCAATACCAACCACCCATGTCATTCCTTTCTATTGTTCCATTTAGCATATCAGTTCATATCTAATTTATCAGACGCTTGAGCTCTTGAGAGCAGAAATCCTGGGTTATTCATCTTTGAATTCCCAGTACCTAGCACAGTAATTGGTGCAAAGTAGGTGTTTAATAATGATGATATGAACTGAAGAGTGCACTTCTCTGGGAGAGAACATTAAGATTTTTTACCACTGGAGGATTAGGCACTAGATAAAACAAAAAACCAAAACAAACAAAGAAAAAAACTAGGTCTCAGTGGGGGAAGGATTGCCTAGGGTGCCCAAGAAAAGAAGTGGAATGATTAGATGTCTAGAAGATTGAAACTAAAGAAGATAGCAGATTAGCCTGATAGCTCAGAGAACCCATGACAGAGGGATTGTAGGAGGGTAACATAAGAGGGTGAGGGCAGAGCACAGAATCTTAGAACTGCCATGGATGAGAAGTGGGGGGCAGTATGTGCTGGCAGAGGCCTTCTGGATTCCAACAGGGAAAGCTCTGATGGCAAAACTAAATTGGAGTGCCTGATTCATTACTTCACACCTACCCACCCTAAGAGATCTCAGAAGCTGTCTTCAGCCCGAGGGCCCCCAACGCTGAAAGCATTGACTAAAATTTTGATGTTTTGCTCATAGGAATTTCACTTCCAGTAATTTATCTTCATGGCCTATCTGGACTAATGTCCATACATGTACATAAATAGATATTCACCACAATTTTGTTTATAATAGCAAAAAAAAAAAAAAATTAGAAACCTAGGTCACTTGTCTCATATTTCTCTATATTTTAAATTTTGTAACAAGCTTTGTAACTTTTTTATAATCATAAATCTAGAATAAAGTTAGAGAAGCAAGCAAGCTAGCACAAAATCACTTGGAAAAGCCTTCCTTGTAGCATTTTATTCATATTTTTATTATGAAACATTATTTATAAAAATTAAGTTAGAGATAATATTTTTGAAATCTCCCCATGTACGATCCCTTATTAGTAATCTAGTTTCTCTCTTTGTGAGCATTCAGTTATTATTGGCACATGGAAAGAAAAGTCATATGTCACCAGGGGGAGGTAGTTCCTATAACAGGGAGGGGTGCTGGAGGTTGGGGAGAGATTTAGAGAGGATAAAGCAAGGGTTAGGAGACTGTCTGCATCCATGAGAAGAGTCTCAGCTCTCTTATCCACTTATATCTCAGCTCCTAAATTGTAATCTCCCTCAACATGCAGGGACCATGGATCATCCAACTTTCCATAACTAGTACTGAAAACCTAGTGTTGCATATATTTGGGTGCTCAAAAATATTTATTATTAAATGCATGATTAATTAGGCTTCTTTTCATACTTTTATTTTGAAACTTTCAAAGTAAGTTAAAATTTTTAGTGAGAATATACTTACAGTTGAACCACAGGGTGAAACTTTTCTCTGAAATCAACTTTCAGTGGGCAGCCATATTTTTCCCAATTATATTTTACTCTCTAGAAAAGGAAAAATGCTTTAGTTATTTTCTATATTTGGCTGATTGACAAAATTATAGTTTTCTTACCAAGTGCTTAGATGGTCGATCCCTCAGATATGACCTGTAAAAAGACATTTTCATTACTTAGAATCTTTCTGCTTCTCAAACTTAAAAATTAAAACCATTACTTTGTTTGGGTAAAGAGGTATCACAAAAGTCAAACAGATAACCATAATTACAAAATTATGTATCCTAAAATATGTGGAGATTAAACAACATACTTCTAAATAACACACAGATCAAAGACAAAATCTTAAGAGAAGTTAGAAAATATGTTCAACTAAATGAAAATGAAAACACAACTTATCAAAATTTGTGAGGTGCAGCAAAATCAGTGCCTAGAGGTAAATTTATAGCAATAAATGTATATATCAGAAAAGACTGATGATAATAGGAATAAATACTGATTCTAAATTATTGATACTACATTAATATAAAACTCAATGTTTATGTTAAAAAATACTTCTTACTTTTCAATGATGTAAAAAAAATCATGCTGAAGACATTCTTTTTTATCAAATCTACAAAAAATAAAACATAATGAAGTTGTAATATCATCATTCCTTACTTACTAGCACAAACATTTAATCATTTAACTCAGTGATTCTCAAACTCGAAAGTATCACAGAATCATCACTTATTGAATTAGAATCTTTGGGGTTGGTGTGTAGCCCTAGCATTTCTATTTTTAAAACTCAGCTTCACAAATGTTTCTGAAGGTACCAGAATTTGAAATATACTGATTTACCTCTTATATTTGATACATGTGAAAAATTGTAGAAAATCCATCAAAGTAAAGACAAATTTCTTTGGACTGTTTCATTCTTCATAATTTTTTAAAACACAGAGTTCTAATTGCTACTAGAGACTCAGTTGCACAGGTAAGGATCTATTTTAAGAATTCACATAATTTCTAGTTAGGGTTTATGCAGACATAAGGCTATCATGGTCTATAAAATGATAGAGTTTTTAGTAAGTTAAATTATTCATTTGACCATTTTTGCTGGCTGCTTCCAGTGTAACTCAGAAGGAACCCCAGTCACTGCTGTGTTTATATAGATATTGGAAGACTAGGACCACCTCCCACCCTGAATTCAAATTAGACCCCAAGAGATGCCCTCCTTCATTGACAAATCTCCTGTCAGAAGTATCATGGGCCCCATAGGTCTCCTTTGCTGATTGTGAAAACTTAGGCCAACCACAACCTGAATCCAAGAAATTAGCATCATTTTTAGAGTTCCAGAGCAGTGGGTCATTGACTAAGAGATCTGGAAAGAGGTCCTGAAATCTGTGTTTTCAGACATGCTCTCCAGGTGATTCTGATGAGCAACCTAGTTTGACAATTGCTCTCTAAACCTTCCCAGAAATAGATTGATTCAAGCTGTTTTGCATCTCACTGAAGAAGGAAATCTTCATGCAGTGATACTGCATGCAGGGGTACTGGGAATTGATTTTGGTAACATGTTGCTTAGAGCAGTTATTCTCAAATTTTAATGCCCCTACTAATCTTGGAAATTTTGTTAAAACAGAGATTCTGACTCAGCAGGTACAAGGTGAGGCCTAAGATTCTGCATTTCTAGTAAGTTCCCAGGTGATGCCACTGCTGGTCCATAGGTTATACTCTAAGGAGCAAGGATGTAGACCATCCCAGAAATAAGATGCTATAGGCTGTTTAAATCAGTTAGCCTTTGTGTTTTCTGGAAAAGGACTTACGGGAAATGCAAATTCCTTGCTGAATGAGATGGGAATATTTAATTATCTATCCGGCAACTGATTTTAACAATTCACTACTCAAAAGATTATTAGAATGACAGATGAATAGACCTTTGTTTTGGATGAGAGCAAGTCACTTCATAAATAGATTCAGATAAGAGTCAATGTTACCCCACCCTCACCCTAACCACAGGAAAGGAATTGCAATACATTTTTGTCTCCATTATACATTCCACCTCAGTTAAACAGATTTGTGTATGCTGACCTTTATTCTCTCCCATGCAGAAGAAAGAGCTGTGGATGACACAAGTTCCAGTGTGCTTCATTGTGAACCATAGTAAAAATCAATAAAAGTCACACCTTGGGATTCTCTGAAGGAAACACTGGTGGTTCTGTTAGGTTTGCTCTAAAAAACTTTCTCATGGAAAAAGGTGCAGGAAACTGAGGCTTCTCTCTTGTGGTTACAAGCAGTTCTCTGACAGAAATGAAATTATAGCTGGTTTGAGTAGGATGGACAACAGAGGTAAGTTTTTCTCCCTCTCATTTCTCTGGAAATGAGTTGTACACTGAAGAGCTGAGAGAGGTAATGCAAAGGATGGAAACTAGCTTATGAAAAGGGAAGGTAGAGAAAAATGCTGGTAATGGAGACAGAGGTTAAGTCTGTCTGATCCAAATGTAATATTTGAATATGATTCAAATGTAATATTTGACTTGGCAAAAAGTTCAAACAAGTCTGGTTTGGACAAATTATCAACTTATAATGGATTTCATATGGACATGTCAGTCATTGGGCTAATATTATCGCTAGTAATTACCATTTAGTTCACCATTCATTTTTAAACATAAAGAGTAAGACAAGTCAAATGCAAATATACTTGCCCTTTAACAGCAATGAATTTATTAGCATCACAGCCAACAGATATTTGGAACACCTAAAGTAAAGTAATTTAGGTGATGAGTTTAGTGGTTCTAATTCACATGATCTAAAATATTACTACAACTAAAAGCATTACTACAGCTAAAATTACATTTTAGATTTGAAATAACCTTTTAAATGTAGAGTTTTGTTATACTGCTCTGTGCTGTTTTCCCCTTCTTCTTCGATCACTTTTTTCTTTCTTTGCTTCCTTTCACCCTTACTGCTCACAAGGCCCAAAGGTTGGGTCTCTGCTTTCTTACTTCGATGTGATCTTTCACTACTACTTCTACAACCATGACTATCAACTCTGTAGTTCCAGCTTGCACCTGACTCACCTGGCAGGTTTCTGTAATAGTGAGTTGGCCAAAAAGTTTGTCCAGGTTTTTCCGTAAGATATTATGGAAACATGAATTTGACTTTTTTTGAGTCAGAGTCCTGGTTCTTCCTCAACTGGGATAAGCTACTTATATTTCTACCTGGCTCCAGGACACCTTACTCACTACTGTCTACCCTGCCCACCTCTCCAACCCCCACACCAGGCTTTCTAATTGGGATTTAGATACTTGCCTTCTGTTTTAAACATGTCCTGTATGTTGCATATTTCCACAAGGCAAGTCTAAAAACACCCTTGGGGATCAGGAGGGTGGGGTTAGAGAATGATGTCCAACCAAGCTTGATGGATTTAAAGAATTGCACCTGCTAAGCCAAGAGCTTTCAGTCTTCATTTGAAAGGCATCCTCCACAGCAGGAGCTCATGGATTTTATTTCTTGAACTATCTGATCTCACCCATAGGACCTGATTTGTTCTCTCAACAACTCTACCCACAGGCCTTGCTGTCCATCATTATTAAATCTTTTCCCATCAAATGTGTTTAGAGACATGTGTCTGCCCTTTATCTTTACTAAATTATCCATATAAGGTACATGGTTGGCTGAGATCCTCAAGTTTTTCATAGTTAGGACACACCATCACTTGATGATCTTATTTGTAACATCTCTTCTTTTATGGGTCTTAGTTCACAAAAATCATTCCTAGTCTCAGAATTAACAACCATGACTCAGATTAAAATACATGAGTTGACCTGCAGGTGGCTCTTGAACAGGAGCATGGGTACAGAATGTGGGAAGTATGAATAAGACTGTTTTGTAGGGTACCCACTGCTGGAGGACTGACACATTTTCCTTGGGACAGGACACCTAACAGAGAAATTCTGACATATAGCCCAAATGAAAACAATGAATGTAGTAGTTTTCTTTATTTAATATTATTCTCTTAAGTACAGAGACAGGCAAAACTGTTTCTGCCTTAGTTCAGAATCAGACACAGTGTATTCCCTCGAACTGGACAGAACAACTGAACTGAGACAGGAATTCTAAAGGCCTTCAACACAGAAATGTTGGTAGACAATATATCAGACAGAGTGTAGTCATCTCTCCCTGGGAAACTTCATCTTGGAAGGAATTACTAACTCCCGCTGAGGACTGGTTTACTGGGGTGGCCTCATTGCATTCTGGTTCTTGGTGTACAGTTAAAAAACTGAGATGCAGCCCTGTTGGTGCTGTCAGTTCTATTTGCTGCTCTGCTGCAGGCTATGAAGACTAAGTAACAAAGACGGCAGGCTCATGTTCAAATGGCTCAGTCCATGGTCCATTTGGTCCAGCAGGTTTAGCAAGGGCTTAACTTCATCCAACTAGAGAAGAAGTTTGTGGGCCCTCGGTCTATAATATTTATCTGGGAGGGCGATGACTTGCTTACCAGTGGGGACAGGAGCACAAAGAAGGGTCCCTGTGATTGAGAGCATACCTTGTAGTTGTGTACAGGTTTTAATTTTCTTGGCTAGCTAGAGGACCTACCTCCACAAGGCCCCATTTTCCTTTTGCCTAAAGGGCTATGGCATATTCCATTATCTTCTACTATATGGCATACTCTCCATTCTATTTCAGTGGGTGGGTCAATACAAACTACCTGAAATGGGCACAGATGGTGGCTAGATTTGAACAGTCCATGTCTTGGGGTGTGCCAAGGGAGAAACCAGTAATATTAGATAATTACTCTGTGACAGGTAGCATTCTGGGCATTTTACATAAATTATCTTATTTAATACTCTCAACAAAGTAGATAAATACTGTGAGATGGATATTATATTTCCCCTTTTACAAATAAGGCAGCTGAGACTCAGAGTGTTTAGGAGCTTCTTGAAGCCAGTAGGTGGTAGAGCTTGGATTCGAACTCAGGTTAGGTTAACATGTTTTTGTAATGCCTGGGCTGGGCAGGATAGGGTGAATAAGGATCCCTAACAAATCTATAAATTAGACAGGAAGAAGATGGAGGAAACCACGGTGCTTTAGGAAGGCATCTTATATGGAATAGGGTAGAGCAGTCGAGGAGCTGAAGATAGAGAATGCAGACCAAGGCTGGGGCAGGAACTCGCTAGGTTGCTGTTTTTTGCTTCCTCAGCAGATTAAGCTGGGTAGGCAGCATGGTGGGTAAACAGGGGGAGTGGTCAGTATGCATCTGCAGGCAATTTCCTGGGGAAGCAGTGTGTGTCAGCAGTGCTCAAGGATGGATCACGTCTGCCTCAGTTCAAGGCTCCCTTTAAATTCATGGAACCTTGGGACTTCCCTGGTGGTTCAGTGGCTAAGACTACGTGCTCCCAATGTAGGGGCTCTGGGTTAGATCTCTGGTCAGGGAACTAGATCCCACATGCTGCAACTAAGAGTTCCCATGCCACAACTGAAAAGATCCCACATGCTGCAACGAAGATCCTGCATGCAGCGATGAAGATCCTGTGTGTTGCAACTGAGACCTGGTGCAGCCAAATAAATACATTTAAATTCATGGAACCTTGCCCTGGTAGGAAGAGGTTCTTGGTGCTGGGGTCCTGAAGAGCAGGGACTATGTCTCATTTAACTTTGAATTCTTCATGTAGGTATTCCCCATTGTGCTATGCCTGATATATAGTGGGTGCTCAATATATGTTTATTGATTATTAGTTGGAATGAGAAGGAATAAAGAGAGGAGGCATCCCTCAATGTGGAACAAAGACTCAAAGGAGGTGGTGGTGGGTGATTGCCTGAACACGCCACTGCTATATCACATTGCTGTGCTTTTGTATATGCCTCTTCCTGCTCAACTTCTACTTACTCTTCAACAGTCATTTTATGCATCACCTTCTTTTCACCTTTTCCCTCCCAATCAAAATTGCTTACTTTTTCCTCTGGGCTATTTGGTAACTGTATATCTCACATTCTTTTACACTAGTTTATGTTTTCCCCTTTGGAAGGGACTCTTTTCATCTTTGTAACTCCCATTACTTAGCACACAGACTGAAACATAGAAATGTGGTAGGCACACAATAAAATTTTTTGAATGAAGAAATGATCCAATTTTTAAAATAAATAAACATAGCATAAATATGGATATGACTGGCAGTCTTCTCTGACAAACCATATCCAACTTTAGCTGTTCTCATTAATTTCAGTTTTGCTCTACACAATTTTATTTATGTTCAAAAACTAATAATTTTACATCTTTGTAAGTGTTTATATTCTGATGGTAAACTCATGGAGGGCAGTAATCTAATCTTTTTCCAAAGTAAAATAATGGTCTCTCTACAATGAAACATTACAAAATGTTGCTATGTATTAGGGGGAGTGGTATTGAATGGAGTTAATATGTATTATTTAGTTTTACCACCCATGTATTATTGAAATAAAATATTCAGTCTTCTACCCATGTCACTTACCTTTTGGGAGACTGGACACGTTTTTGCATGTTCACTAGGTCTAACGTGAACAAGCAGAAGACCTGTGTTCTGGTATCTAGGAGAAACAACATGTACAGGTGATTATAGAATCACAAGGGAGGTAGCCATGAGTGTGCCTTTGTGCAGAACAGATGAAAAGTCCCATTAACATGTTGTGATTGAACTGCCCCCCCCCCAACCCATGAGGAATTCTAGAGGCCTGGTGGTGGTGGTGGTGACAGTTCGCAGTTTCTGCTAAGGTGCATTGTGGTCATATCCTAAAGTCACTCCCATCTCATGGTATCCCATATTTTGGCCAGCATAGGATAGGCACAAAGGGAAATAAAAATGAGTTTCTATCAGCATTTCAAGCCCTCTGTTTCATTCACACTCTCAGTCTCCTGAGGATGGGGCTTTGCTGCTGACATCTTGCCCTGCTTCCTGACAGTATTACAAGGCCGTAGCCATTGCATAGGCTCCTTCTCTAGCCTCTACAGATTTTTTCCTCCTATTGACAATGCTTTTGGAACAATAGATATTAAGTTATGAAGTTAGTTTTCTGAACCACATTATGCTGCATAATATGATCTGACTGGAAGCAAAAGGGAGATCAGACATAATGCCTTTGTAGATTACAAAATGCAAGTGAATAATTTTGTGCTCAGGCAAAATAGGAGGGCTCAAAAATTACAGAAGAAAAAAATTTGAAAGTATTATTCCTTCCCTGCCCCTAGTAAGGTTTTTACTTTTTGAAAAAACTGGGAAAAAACAAAACACAAACTAACCACAAACAAATGTTCTTTTCCTTCCAATATCATTATATTTTAATATTTATCATATATTAGATATAAAATGTACTAAATAAGTGAGGATACAAATAGCACATTTTTATATTTTTAAATCACTGTACCATATTTCATCAACTCTAAGATACATTTTTTATTTCCTTTAACACCTTTGAAAACAGGGAGCATCTTATAATTATGCCAGTTATGGCTTTTTCCCCCAAATTGATGGATACTTTGAGTTGATATATTCAGTAATATAGTATAGATCTGTAAGAAAAGGACACCAAAGTAGATATTGCATCTTCAATTTTCTACATAATTTTACTTATAGGTAGATTTTTTTTTTTTTCTGCCATGGCTGATTTCAAAGCTTTTGGTATTTTTTCTCAAGTCTCGGACTGACCTAAAGTATCCTGGACAATTTGATATATATTGTACAGCAACAGAATTCTGAGTAAATATCCACAAAATCAAAAATACCCAAAGGAACCCACAACATTAGAAGAATCAAGAGAAAAGTTGGTGAGTTAAGAGGGAAGGGATGTATTGAGCCTCTCTTGACTACTGTGTGTAAAGTAGCATTTTCCCTTACACTTCCTGGTCACTCTCTACTGCTTCTTTCTGCTTTATTTTTCTTAATAGCACTTATAATTATTTGGGACCATCTTGTTTATTTACTTCATTACTTGCTTCTTGTCTTCTCCCACTAGAGATATGTCTCACGACAGCAGTACTCTATCTTTCTTGTTCACCATGTGTTTTGAACACCTAGAGTGCTTGGCATGGAGTGGGTATTCAAACTCATGTGGAGTAGCAGCCTAAAGAAAAATGAACTTTTCCTTAGAAGAACAATGCTACCTTTCCAGAAAATATATTGAGTCAGGACAGAATGATAACCTAAAACCTTAAGATACAATTCCATGTTGGTTACCTTCCTCCAGAAATTAAGTGTTTAGGTGTTACCTTATTCCAAGATTCAGAGATGGTGTTTTATCTGACTCTACTCATAATTAAAGACTTTTTGGGATTAGAGTTCTAGCTTTTGCTTAAGGATAGTATGTAAAGAATTCTGGATGGGAATGAATGATATAAGGTGCTCAAAAATTATTGAATTAAGAAATAGCCTGGTGTTTTTTGCACCTTCAGTTGGATGAATAGCACCATCAGATAGGTCATGTTTTCATTTAATTAAAGGAGTATTTTACATTTTTATACAGAATACTATTTTCACATCTTTCCAGACATTTAAAGGAATTTGAAATCTGGATATTTAAAAGGATATGAAGTCATTTAAATAAAAGAATACATATAAATCAGTAACCTGAATAGCATATTTAATATTGAGTAGGTTCTTTTAAAAGTCTTACTTACTGCAACTTGAAATAATCATCTACTGCCTCATAATTTATATTCTGAGAAAATGTTACTGTCTGAAAAAGAAAATAAAAAAGTTTATGTAAAGTAGGAAAATTGGGAATGGGGACAATGGATAATTTCAAGACAGATATAAATCTTTCTTTAGGCAAGAAAAATAATATATTTAGCACTTTTTTCTAATTTATTTTCTTTCCTATCTCGGAAACTCCAATTACGTAGATATTAGATTTACTTTGTTACATTTCCTTATTTTACTTTTACTTTTATATTATCATAGTTCTTTTATTTATACTGCTTCTCTCTCCCTCCTCATTTGACTTTTGTTGTTGCAATATTCTTATTTTTATTTTTCATTTATAGCAGCAAAGCAAACTTTTCACTTTCTTCTGTTTTCTAATAACCTGTCTCTGGACCTTTTAATTTCTTCTTTGATGTTTTCAAATCATTACAAAATCATATTGTCCGTAATTTTTGAGACTATGGGGAATTATTTGCCAGAATCTTTCTTCTGTTGTTTCTGAGTAATTTTTAAAAATGTCCATTTGCCTTTTGCATACTTCTTGCTATTTTCTTCCCTCCAGGCCATGTTTCATCTCAATTTTCAGTATTCTGTATGGTTGCTATCATCACAGGGTAAAGCCATTTATAGAACATATATGATTATAGAGGCAAAAAATTATAAACCCCACATTTTTAAAGTATGGTAGCTACAATTTCTATACCCCTAAATTACTTTTTTGGTAGTTCTTTGTTATATATATAAATATATATATAAACATATGTATAACTATTCTATATATAAATATTCTCTATATAAATATGCTATATATCTCTAGATCTTTATATATAATATAAATATAATATATATGTATATATATCTGTGTGTATATATATAATATATCTATATATCTATATTGATCTCCAGAGAGAGATGAATTGTGAGGATTGGCTAATTTGTTGTGATGAGAACAGAGACTCTGTGTCTCTAAAACTCCTTAGTAAAAAGTTTTATTTCCAAAACAAAGTTTATTTACTCGTATGCTGGATGCTAAGTGGTGTGACATAAATATGCAATCTTTTATGATAAAGTTGAAGGCTGTGAATGTCATCACATTAAAAATAAATCTAGTTTCATGTTCAAGGAAAGGAACTGTCAAATTTACACCTGTATTCTTTTGT
Organism: Eubalaena glacialis; assembly: GCF_028564815.1. NCBI lineage: Eukaryota > Metazoa > Chordata > Mammalia > Artiodactyla > Balaenidae > Eubalaena > Eubalaena glacialis. The sequence goes on from NC_083718.1 coordinate 27,683,258, forward strand.
ATGCCACGTTTTCCTTCATACGTAATCTTAAAAAAACTTTACAAGAAAGAAATTTGCCAGAGACAGAAATGAATGAACAATAAAGATGACAGTTAAAAACTCATGGGGAAACAGACCAATCACAAGCACTGAAATTGAAGCTGTGATTAAAAATCTTCCAACAGGGAGGGAGGGGCAAGATGGCGGAAGAGTAAGATGCGGAGATCACCTTCCTCCCCACAGATATATGAGAAATACATCTACACGTGGAACTGCTCCTACAGAACACCCACTGAACGCTGGCAGAAGACATCAGACCTCCCAAAAGGCAAGAAAATCCCCGCGTACTTGGGTAGGGCAAAAGAAAAAAGAAATAACAGAGACAAAAGAATAGGGATGGGACCTGCACCAGTGGGAGGGAGCTGTGAAGGAGGAAAGGTTTCCACACACTAGGAAGCCCCTTCGTGGGCAGAGACTGCGGGTGGCACAGGGGGGAAGCTTCAGAGCCAAGGAGGAGAGCGCAGCCACGTTGGTGCGGAGGGCAAAGCGGAGAGATTCCCGCACAGAGGAGCGGTGCCGACCAGCACTCACCAGCCCGAGAGGCTTGTCTGCTCAGCCGCCGGGGCGGGCGGGGGCTGGGAGCTGGGGCTCGGGCTTCGGTGTTAGCCGGGAGGGAGTCCGGGAAAAAGACTGCAGCTGCCGAAGAGGCAAGAGACTTTTTCTTGCCTCTTTGTTTCGCGGCGCGCAAGGAGAGGGGATTCAGAGCGCCGCCTAGACGAGCTCCAGAGACGGGTGCGAGACGCGGCAATCAGCGCGGATCCCACAGCAACAGGGACGCAGAGGGAAAAACGGAGAGATTCCCGCACAGAGGCTCGGCGCCGAGCAGCACTCACCAGCCCGAGAGGCTTGTCTGCTCACCCGCCGGGGCAGGCGGGGGCTGGGAGCTGAGGCACGGGCTTCGGTCGGATCCCAGGGAGAGGACTGGGGTTGGCTGCGTGAACACAGCCTGAAGGGGCTAGCGCACCACAACTAGCCGGGAAGGTGCCCGAGAAAAAGTCTGCAGCTGCCGAAGAGGCAAGAGACTTTTTCTTGCCTCTTTGTTTCGCGGCGTGCAAGGAGAGGGGATTCAGAGCGCCACTTAAACGAGCTCCAGAGACGGGCGCGAGCCGCGGCTATCAGCACGGACCCCAGAGACGGGCATGAGACGCTAAGGCTGCTGCTGCCGCCACCAAAAAGCCTGTGGGCAAGTACAGGTCATTCTCCACACCGCCCCTCCCGGGAGCCTGTGTAGCCCGCCACGGCCAGGCTCCTGTAATCTGGGGACAACTTCCCCGGGAGAGCGCACGGCGCGCCTCAGGCTGCTGCAACGTCACTCTGGCTTCTGCCGCCGCAGGCTCGCCCCGCCTCCTCCGTACCGCTCCCTCCCCCTGGCCTGACTGAGCCAGAGCCCCCGAATCAGCTGCTCCTTTAACCCCGTTTTGTCTGGGCGGGGAACAGACGCCCTCAGGGGACCTACAAGCAGAGGCGGGTCCAAATCCAAAGCTGAACCCCGGGAGCTATACGAACAAAGAAGAGAAAGGGAAATCTCTCCCAGCAGCCTCAGAAGCAGCGGATTAAAGCTCCACAAACAACCTGATGTGCCTGCATCTGTTGAATACCTGAATAGACAACGAATCATCCCAAATTTAGGAGGTGGACTTTGGGAGCAGGATATATTAACTTTTCTCCTTTTCCTTTTTTTGTGAGTGTATATGTGTATGCTTCTGGGTGAGATTTTGTCTGTATAGCTTTGCTCTCACCGTTAGTCCTAGGGTTAGGTCTGTCCGTATTTTTTTTTTGTTGTTTTTTTTGGTTTTTTTTTTTTTTGCTTAAAAAAATTTTTTTTCCCTAATAAATGTTTTCTTAATAATTTTTTCCTTATTTTCTATTTTTAAAAAATTAAAAAAATTTTTTAATAAGTTTTTTCATATTTTTTATTTTAAAAAATTAAAAAAATTATTTTTCTTAATAATTTTTTCTTATTTTTAGTATAAAAATTAACAAATCTGTTTTTAAAAATTAAAAAAAAATTTTTTTTCTTAATAAATTTATTCTTAATAATTTTTTTCTTATTTTTTATTATAATTGCTTTATTTTATTTTATTTTATCCTCTTTCTTTCTTTCTTTCCATTTTTTTCTCCCTTTTATTCTGAGCCGTGTGGATGAAAGGCTCTTGGTGCTCCAGCCAGGCATCAGGGCTGTGCCTCTGAGGTGGGAGAGCCAACTTCAGGACACTGGTCCACAAGAGACCTCCCAGCTCCACGTAATACCAAACGGTGAAAATCTCTCAGAGATCTCCATCTCAACATCAAGACCCAGCTTTACTCAACGACCAGCAAGCGACAGTGCTGGACACCCTATGCCAAACAACTAGCAAGACAGGAACACAGCCCCATCCATTAACAGAGAGGCTGCCTAAAATCATAATAAGGCCACAGACACCCCAAAACACACCACCAGATGTGGACGAGCCCACCAGAAAGACAACATCCAGCCTCATCCACCAGAACACAGGTACTAGTTCCCTCCACCAGGAAACCTACACAACCCACTGAACCAACCTTAGCCACTGGGGACAGATACCAAAAACAACGGGAACTACGAACCTGCAGCCTGTGAAAAGGAGACCCCAAACACAGTAAGATAAGCAAAATGAGACGACAGAAAAACACACAGCAGATGAAGGAGCAGGGTCAAAACACACCAGACCTAACAAATGAAGAGGAAATAGGTAGTCTACCTGAAAAAGAATTCAGAATAATGATAGTAAGGATGATCCAAAATCTTGGAAATAGAATAAACAAAATGCAAGAAACATTTAACAAGGACGTAGAAGAACTAAAGAGGAACCAAGCAACGATGAAAAGCACAATAAATGAAATTAAAAATACTCTAGATGGGATCAATAGCAGAATAACTGAGGCAGAAGAACGGATACGTGACCTGGAAGATAAAATGGTGGAAATAACTACTGCACAGCAGAATAAAGAAAAAAGAATGAAAAGAACTGAGGACAGTCTCAGAGACTTCTGGGACAACATTAAATGCACCAACATTCGAATTATAGGGGTCCCAGAAGAAGAAGAGAAAAAGAAAGGGACTGAGAAAATATTTGAAGAGATTATAGTTGAAAACTTCCCTAATATGGGAAAGGAAATAGTTAATCAAGTCCTGGAAGCACAGAGAGTCCCATACAGGATAAATCCAAGGAGAAACACACCAAGACACATATTAATCAAACTCTCAAAAATTAAATATAAAGAAAACATATTAAAAGCAGCAAGGGAAAAACAACAAATAACACACAAGGGCATCCCCATAAGGTTAACAGCTGATCTTTCAGCAGAAACTCTGCAAGCCAGAAGGGAGTGGCAGGATATACTTAAAGTGATGAAGGAGAAAAACCTACAACCAAGATTACTCTACCCAGCAAGGATCTCATTCAGATTTGATGGAGAAATTAAAACCTTTACAGACAAGCAAAAGCTGAGAGAGTTCAGCACCACCAAGCCAGCTTTACAACAAATGCTAAAGGAACTGCTCTAGGCAAGAAACACAAGAGAAGGAAAACACCTACAATAACAAACCCAAAACATTTAAGAAAATGGGAATAGGAACATACGTATCAATAATTACCTTAAATGTAAATGGATTAAATACTCCCACCAAAAGACACAGACTGGCTGAATGGATACAAAAACAAGACCCATATATATGCTGTCTACAACAGACCCACTTCAGACCTAGAGACACATACAGACTGAAAGTGAGGGGATGGAAAAAGATATTCCATGCAAATGGAAATCAAAAGAAAGCTGGAGTAGCAATTCTCATATCAGACAAAATAGACTTTAAAATAAAGACTATTACAAGAGACAAAGAAGGACACTATATAATGATCAAGGGATCGATCCAAGAGGAAGGTATAACAATTGTAAATATTTATGCACCCAACATAGGAGCACCTCAATACATAAGGCAAATACTAACAGCCATAAAAGAGGAAATCGACAGTAACACAATCATAGTAGGGGACTTTAACACCCCACTTTCACCAATGGACAGATCATCCAAAATGAAAATAAATAAGGAAACACAAGCTTTAAATGATACATTAAACAAGATGGACTTAATTGATATTTATAGGACATTCCACCCAAAAACAACAGAATACACATTTTTCTCAAGTGCTCGTGGAACATTCTCCAGGATAGATCATATCTTGGGTCACAAATCAAGCCTTGGTAAATTTAAAAAAATTGAAATCGTATCAAGTATCTTTTCCGACCACAATGCTATGAGACTAGATATCAATTACAGGAAAAGATCTGTAAAAAATGCAAACACATGGAGGCTACACAATATACTACTTAATAACGAAGTGATCACTGAAGAAATCAAAGGGGAAATCAAAAAATACCTAGAAACAAATGACAATGGAGACACGATGATCCAAAACCTATGGGATGCAGCAAAAGCAGTTCTAAGAGGGAAGTTTATAGCAATACAAGCCTACATCAAGAAACAGGAAACATCTCGAATAAACAACCTAACCTTGCACCTAAAGCAATTAGAGAAAGAAGAACAAAAAAACCCCAAAGCTAGCAGAAGGAAAGAAATCACAAAGATCAGATAAGAAATAAATGAAAAAGAAATGAAGGAAACAATAGCAAAAATCAATGAAACTAAAAGCTGGTTCTTTGAGAAGATAAACAAAATTGATAAACCATTAGCCAGACTCATCAAGAGAAAAAGGGAGAAGACACAAATTAATAGAATTAGAAATGAAAAAGGAGAAGTAACCACTGACACTGCAGAAATACAAACGATCATGAGAGATTACTACAAGCAACTCTATGCCAATAAAATGGACAACCTGGAAGAAATGGACAGATTCTTAGAAATGCACAACCTGCCGAGACTGAACCAGGAAGAAATAGAAAATATGAACAGACCAATCACAAGCACTGAAATTGAAACTGTGATTAAAACTCTTCCAACACACAAAAGCCCAGGACCAGATGGCTTCACAGGCGAATTCTATCAAACATTTAGAGAAGAGCTAACACCTATCCTTCTCAAACTCTTCCAAAATATTGCAGAGGGAGGAACACTCCCCAACTCATTCTACGAGGCCACCATCACCCTGATACCAAAACCAGACAAAGATGTCACAAAGAAAGAAAACTACAGGCCAATATCACTGATGAACATAGATGCAAAAATCCTCAACAAAATACTAGCAAACAGAATCCAACAGCACATTAAAAGGATTATACACCATGATCAAGTGGGGTTTATTCCAGGAATGCAAGGATTCTTCAATATACGCAAATCAATCAACGTGATACATCATATTAACAAATTGAAGGAGAAAAACCATATGATCATCTCAATAGATGCAGAGAAAGCTTTCGACAAAATTCAACACCCATTTATGATAAAAGTCCTGCAGAAAGTAGGCATAGAGGGAACTTTCCTCAACATAATAAAGGCCGTATATGACAAACCCACAGCCAACATTGTCCTCAATGGTGAAAAATTGAAACCATTTCCACTAAGATCAGGAACAAGACAAGGTTGCCCACTCTCACCACTATTATTCAACATAGTTTTGGAAGTGTTAGCCACAGCAATCAGAGAAGAAAAAGAAATAAAAGGAATCCAAATCGGAAAAGAAGAAGTAAAGCTGTCACTGTTTGCAGATGACATGATACTATACATAGAGAATCCAAAAGATGTTACCAGAAAACTACTAGAGCTAATCAATGAATTTGGTAAAGTAGCAGGATACAAAATTAATGCACAGAAATCTCTTGCATTCCTGTATACTAATGATGAAAAATCTGAAAGTGAAATTAAGAAAACACTCCCGTTTACCATTGCAACAAAAAGAATAAAATATCTAGGAATAAACCTACCTAAGGAGACAAAAGACCTGTATGCAGAAAATTATAGGACACTGATGAAAGAAATTAAAGATGATACAAATAGATGGAGAGATATACCATGTTCTTGGATTGGAAGAATAAACATTGTGAAAATGACTCTGCTACCCAAAGCAATCTACAGATTCAATGCAATCCCTATCAAACTACCACTGGCATTTTTCACAGAACTAGAACAAAAAAATTCACAGTTTGTATGGAAACACAAAAGACCCCGAATAGCCAAAGCAATCTTGAGAACGAAAAATGGAGCTGGAGGAATCAGGCTCCCTGACTTCAGACTATATTACAAAGCTACAGTAATCAAGACAGTTTGGTACTGGCACAAAAACAGAAATATAGATCAATGGAACAGGATAGAAAGCCCAGAGATAAGCCCACGCACATATGGTCACCTTTTCTTTGATAAAGGAGGCAAGCATATACAGTGGAGAAAAGACAGCCTCTTCAATAAGTGGTGCTGGGAAAATTGGACAGGTACATGTTAAAGTATGAAATTAGAACACTCCCTGACACCATACACAAAAATAAACTCAAAATGGATTAAAGACCTAAGTGTAAGGCCAGACACTATCAAACTCTTAGAGGAAAACATAGGCAGAACACTCTATGACATAAATCACAGCAAGATCCTTTTTGACCCAGCTCCTAGAGAAATGGAAATAAAAACACAAATAAACAAATGGGACCTAATGAAACTTAAAAGCTTTTGCACACCAAAGGAAACCATAAACAAGACCAAAAGACAACCCTCAGAATGGGAGAAAATATTTGCAAATGAAGCAACTGACAAAGGATTAATCTCCAAGATTTACAAGCAGCTCAAGCAGCTCAATAACAAAAAAACAAACAACCCAATCCAAAAATGGGCAGAAGACCTAAATAGACATTTCTCCAAAGAAGATATACAGATTGCCAACAGACACATGAAAGAATGCTCAACATCATTAATCATTAGAGAAATGCAAATCAAAACTACAATGAGGTATCATCTCACACCGGTCAGAATGGCCATCATCAAAAAATCTAGAAACAATAAATGCTGGAGAGGGTGTGGAGAAAAGGGAACACTCTTGCACTGTTGGTGGGAATGTAAATTGATACAGCCACTATGGAGAACAGTATGGAGGTTCCTTAAAAAACTAAAAGTAGAACTACCATATGACCCAGCAATCCCACTACTGGGCATATACCCTGAGAAAACCATAATTCAGAAAGAGTCATGTACCAAAATATTCATTGCAGCTCTGTTTACAATAGCCAGGACATGGAAGCAACCTAGGTGTCCATCATCGGATGAATGGATAAAGAAGATGTGGCACATATATACAATGGAATATTACTCAGCCATAAAAAGAAATGAAATGGAGGTGTTTGTAATGAGGTGGATGGAGTTAGAGTCTGTCATACAGAGTGAAGTAAGTCAGAAAGAGAAAAACAAATACAGTATGCTAACACATATATATGGAATCTAAGGGAAAAAAAAAGGTCATGAAGAACCTAGTGGCAAGATGGGAATAAAGACTCAGACCTACTAGAGGATGGACTTGAGGATATGGGGAGGGGGAGGGGTGAGATGTGACAGGGTGAGAGAGTGTCATGGACATATATACACTACCAAATGTAAAATAGATAGCTAGTGGGAAGCAGCCACATAACACAGGGAGATCAGCTTGGTGCTTTGTGACCACCTAGAGGGGTGGGATAGGGAGGGTGGGAGGGAGGGAGATGCAAGAGGGAAGAGATATGGGAACATATGTATATGTATAACTGATTCACTTTGTTATAAAGCAGAAGCTAACACACCATTGTAAAGCAATTATACTTCAATAAAGATGTTTAAAAAAAAAAAAATCTTCCAACAAACAAAAGCTCAGGACCAGATGGCTTCACAGGTGAATTCTATCAAACATTTAGAGAAGAGCTAACACCTATCCTTCTCAAACTCTTCCAAAATATAGCACAGGGAGGAACACTCCCAAACTCATTCTACGAGGCCACCATCACCCTGATACGAAAAGCAGACAAAGATGTCACAAAAAAAGAAAACTACAGGCCGATATCACTGATGAACATAGATGCAAAAATCCTCAACAAAATACTAGCAAACAGAATCCAACAGCACATTAAAAGGATCATACACCATGATCAAGTGGGGTTTATCCCAGGAATGCAAGGATTCTTCAACATACACAAATCAATCAGTGTTATAAACTATATTTAAAAAGTGAATGAGAAAAACCATATGATCATCTCAATAGATGCAGAAAAAGCTTTTGACAAAATTCAACACCCATTTATGATAAAAACCCTCTAGAAAGTAGGCATAGAGGGAACTTACCTCAACATAATAAAGGCCATATATGACAAACCCACAGCCAACATCTTTCTCAATGGTGAAAAACTGAAACCATTTCCACTAATATCAGGAACAAGACAATGTTGCCCCCTCTCACCACTTTTATTCAACATAGTTTTGGAATTTTTACCCACAGCAATCAGAGAAGAAAAAGAAATAAAAGGAATCCAAATCAGAAAAGAAGAAGTAAAGCTGTCACTGTTTGCAGATGACATGATATTATACATAGAGAATCCTAAAGATGCTACCAGAAAACTACTAGAGCTAATCAATGAATTTGGTAAAGTAGCAGGATACAAAATTAATGCACAGAAATCCCTTGCATTCCTCTACACTAATGATGAAAAACCTGAAAGAGGAATTAAGGAAACACTTCCATTTACCATTGCAACAAAAAGAATAAAATACCTGGGAATAAACCTACGTATGGAGGCAAAAGACCTGTACTCAGAAAACTATAAGACACTGATGAAAGAAATTAAAGATGATACAAACAGATGGAGAGATATATCATGTTCTTGGATTGGAGCAATCAACATTGTGAAAATGACTATACTACTCAAATCAATCTATAGATTCAGTGCAATCCCTATCAAATTAGCAATGGCATTTTTCACAGTACTAGAACAAAAAATATCACAATTTGTATGGAAACACAAAAAACCCTGAATAGCCAAAGCAATCTTGAGAAAGAAAAATGGAGCTGGAGGAATCAGGCTCCCTGACTTCAGACTATACTACAAAGGTACAGTAATCAAGACAGTATGGTACTGGCACAAAAACAGAACTATAGATCAGTGGAACAGGATAGAAAGCCCAGAGATAAACCCATGCACATATGGTCACCTTATCTTTGATAAAGGAGGCAAGCATATACAGTGGAGAAAAGACAGCCTCTTCAATAAGTGGTGCTGGGAAAGCTGGAAAGCTACATGTAAAAGAATGAAATTAGAACACTCCCTAACACCATACACAAAAATAAACTCAAAATGGGTTAAAGACCTAAATATAAGGCCAGATACTATAAAACTCTTAGAGGAAAACATAGGCAGAACACTATATGACATAAATCACAGCAAGATCCTGTTTGACCCACCTCCTAGAGAAATGGAAATAAAAACACAAATAAACAAATGGGACCTAATGAAACGTACAAGCTTTTGCACAGCAAAGGAAACCATAAACAAGAAGAAAAGACAACCCTCAGAATGGGAGAAATTATTTGCAAATGAAGCAATTGACAAAGGATTCATCTCCAAAATATACAAGCAGCTCATGCAGCTCAATATCAAAAAAACAAATAACCCAATCCAAAATTGGACAGAAGGCCTATATAGACATTTCTCCAAAGAAGATATACAAATTGCCAACAAACACATGAAAGGATGCTCAACATCACTAATCATTAAAGAAATGCAAATCAAAACTACAATGAGGTATCACCTCACACCAGTCAGAATGGCCATCATCAAAACATCTACAAACAGTAAATGCTGGAGAGGGTGCAGAGAAAAGGGAACCCTCTTGTACTGTTGGTGGGAATGTAAATTTATACAGCCACTATGGAGAACAGTATGGAGGTTTCTTAAAAAACTAAAAGTAGAACTAACATGCGACCCAGCAATCCCATTACTGGGCAAATACCCTGAGAAAACCATAATTCAAAAAGAGTCATGCGGGAATAAAGACGCAGACCTACTAGAGAATGGACTTGATGACATTGGGAGGGGGAAGGGTAAGCTGGGACAAAGTGAGAGAGTGGTAGTTTATATATGGACATATATACACTACCAAATGTAAAATAGACAGCTAATGGGAAGCAGTCACATAGCACAGGGAGATCAGCTCGGTGCTTTGTGACCAGCTAGAAGGGTGGGATAGGGAGGGTGAGAGGGAGGGAGATGCAAGAGGGAAGAGATATGAGGATATATGTATATGTATAACTGATTCACTTTGTTATAAAGCAGAAACTAACACACCATTGCAAAGCAATTATACTCCAATTAAAAAGTTTAAAAAAACAAAAAAAACAAAACAAAAAGAGTCATGTACCACAATGTTCATTGCAGCTCTATTTACAATAGCCAGGACATGGAAGCAACCTAAGTGTCCATCGACAGATGAATGGATAAAGAAGATGTGGCACATATATACAATGGAATATTACTCAGCCATAAAAAGAAACGAAATTGAGTTATTTGTAGTGAGGTGGATGGACCTAGAGTCTGTCATACAGAATGAAGTAAGTCAGAAAGAGAAAAACAAATACCGTATGCTAACACATGTATATGGAACCTAAAAAAATAAAAAAATGGTTCTGAAGAACCTAGGGGCAGGACGGGAATAAAGACGCAGACGTAGAGAATGGACTTGAGGACACGGGGTGGAAGGGTAAACTGGGACAAAGTGAGAGAGTGGCATGGACATATGTACACTACCAAATGTAAAATAGATAGCTAGTGGGAAGCAGCCACGTAGCACAGGGAGATCAGCTCGGTGCTTTGTGTCCACCTAGAGGGGTGGGATAGGGAGGGTGGGACAGAGACACAAGAGGGAGGAGATATGGGGATATATGTATATGTATAGCTGATTCACTTTGTTATACAGCAGAAACTAATTTACCATTGCAAAGCAATTGTACTCCAATAAAGATGTTAAAAAAAAAACTCATGGGGAATAGATTGAGAAAGTTTAACATATGTTTAATCAGTGTTACAGAAGAAGAGAAGATAGAGAAGAGGTATAGACAATATTTGCAAGATACCTGATGAAGACAATTATTCAGAGATGTATGAGGCCCAAGAAATCCCAAGCAAAGAAAGAAGTAAAGAAACCTGCATTTAGACACCTCAGAGTGAAAGTGAAGAAAGCAAAGAATAAAATCTTAAAAGCAACCAGAGGCATAGGTGTTAAAATTGCAAGTGACTTCTCAATGGGAACAATGGAAGCCAAAAACCAATAGAATAATATTTTTAATGCCATTTAAGAAAATCATCACCAAACTAGATTTCTATATCTGGAGAAAATATTTTTCAAGAACAAAAATGAAATATAGATGTTTTCAGATGAACAAAAATTGAGTATATAATCACCAGTAGCCTCTCACTAAAAGAAATGTTAAGGAATGTACCTAAATCAGAAGGAAAAGAATACAAGATGGAAGCACTTATGATAAAAAGGAAAAAAGATAAAGATAGGGTAAATACACATTGCTGTATAAAATAGTAATAACACTGCCTAATAGTGAATCTATGAATTCAATTACATGTGAGTTGGGGAAGGAATAAAGTATTTAATTAAATTTAGTCTTGTATAAATTAAACATTCAGGTTATAATTTCAAAGGAAAACTGACTAGAAATACAAACAGAATGTAAAACTGCTGAACCAGTGGAAGGGGGAAAATGGAATGATAAAAAGTATGCAACTAAACCTAAAAAGGCAAGAAACTAGAGGAAAAAACATAGAAAGAATGGGAAAATAAAAGTACAAAGCAAGATGGAAGGCAAAACCTCAAACATATTATTAATTCCAATAAATGTAAATAGACTAAATGTTCCAATTAAAGGACAAAGATTTTCAGACTAGACAAAAATAACAAAAATTTTAAAACTCAAATATATGGTGCTTATAGAAAACATAGCTAAAACATAAGGCAATAGAAAGATTGAAATTAAAAGGGTAGAAATTGTATGGAAATATTAAGTAAAAGAAAACCTGATATGGCTATATTAAATATGAAACAAAGTAGACTTAAAAGCAAAAAGTATTACTATAGAGAAAGATGGTCATTTCATAATGTTTAAAGTTTCAATTCATCAGGAAGAGAATTTAAAAACTTGAATGCATCTAATAATATGCTTTCAAATATATAAAGTAAAAATTGACAATCAGATTGAAAATGATACCAGATGAAAATCTGTATCTTCACAAAAAATGAAGAGCACTGGAAATGATAAATATGTGTATAAATATAAAATGCCTTTTTATTATTTAAATCTCTTTTAAAAGATAATTGATTATTTAAAGCAACAATAATAGCAATTCATTGTAAGGTTTATAAAATATGTAGAAGTAAAAGGTATAGCAACAATAGTACAAAAGCTATGTGAGGGAATATAGAAGTATACTACTATAAGGTTATTATACTATAAATGAAATGATACAATATTGAAGGCAAACCAAGATAAGTTACAGATGTGTACAATAAACCCTAAAGCATCCAATAAAAAAACAAAATGAATAAGGAATAGCTAAAAAAGCCAACAAAGATGCAAAATGGAATCATATAAAAATAATCAAAAAGAAGGCAGAGAAAGTGGAAAAAAATTTTAAAAACAGAAGGGACAAATAGAAATCAAATAGTTAAATGGTAGATTTAAACCCAACAATACCAAAAAAAAAAAAAAAAATCACGTTGAATGTACCCAATAAAAAGGCAAAAATGTTCAGAATAGATAAGCAAGTAAGATCCAACTTAAAAAAAATTGAAAGACACAAATGATTTTCCATACTAAAAGGTTGGAAAAAAAAGATATGTTGTGCTAACATTAATCTAAAGAAGGCTGGAATGGCTATATTAATATCACACAAAGTAGATTTCAGAGCAAAAATTATCTCCAGAGTAAAAGGCATCATGTTTTAAAGTGCACATGAAACACTTACCAAAATAGACCATATTTAGAGCTATAAAACAATTCTCTATAAATTTAAAGGGATTCAAATAAAAAATATCTTTTGTTACTATAATGGTATTTATTTAGAAATCAGTAACAGAGAGCTATCTGGAAAATCACTGTCCTTCTATATAACCCATAGGTCAAAGAAGAAATCACAAAGAAAATGAGAAAGTATTTTGAACTGAATGAAAATGAAACCACAAAATATCAAAATTTGGGTATACAGCTAAAGCAGTTCTTTTTTTTTTTAATTGTGGTAACATTGGTTTATAACATTATATGTTTCATGTATACATTATGAAAAATAGACTTCTGTATACACTACAGTATGTTCACCACCAAAAGTTTAGTTTCTATCTGCCAGCGTACAGTTGACCACCTTTACCCATTTTGCCCTCCCCCTACACACCTTCCTCTCTGGTAACTCTAATCTGTTCTCTGTATCTATGTTTACTTTGGTTTGGTTGTTTATTTTAGGTTTTTAAATATATATATTCCACATGTAAGTGAAATCATATGGTATTTGTCTTTCTCTATCTGATTCATTTCGCATAATATCCTCAAGCTCCATTCATATTGTCCTAAATGGCAACATTTCTCCTTTTTTCATGCTGAGCAGTATTTTATTGTTTATACATGGTTTTTTCCCACGGTTTTTCGTGGTGCTTGATGAGTTTTTTCTCTGCCTGAGAATTTGAAGTAGCGAACACCAAACACCCCTCTTCTTTAGGTAGAGTTTTTTTTTTTTAACTTGATTTTGACAATTCGATAGATTGGTAATTACGGCCTTTCTTTTGTTTTTTGGTAGGTGGTGCTATTGCACAAGTTTTTGGTTTTTCTAACGTGAGCTGCCTCTGGCTATGTTTAAGAATCAGCATTTTCCACCCACCTCTGCCTCTCCTGGAGGTGTCACCCTATGCCCTAGTTGTCACTGCTTGTGCCTCCAGGGTCACTGGTGCCTTGCTGTTGCTGCTGGTCTTGCTGCTGTTGCTGGTGTTGCCACCTGGGGCACTGCGTTGGTGTGGCCTCCACTAAGTCTGGAGTTGCCTGAGTTACAGGAACTGCTGCTGTGAGGGGAGGGGGAAGACAGGGAGGCAGCCACAGTCATGGGCACCTCTGCCACATCTGGAGTTGTTGGGTTTTTGGGCACTGCCTCTGTGAGTGGTGGAGGGCTCGAGTCACAGGTACCTCTGTAGCTAGAGAGACAGGGTCACAAGCCATGCTGCTGCTGCTGGCCATTTCCCTGTGGCATTTCCCTATGGCAGTGGGCACCGCTGTGGCAAGAAGGTCGGAGTAATGTGTGCCACCTCCCCTCTGCAACCAGCAGACTCAGCCACTGGAGCTGGGGACTGGGATTACTGGTATAGCCTCTGCTCTTCCTCCAGTCCCCCTCCTCTATGTGTTCCAGTCCTCCCACATTTAGATGTACACATGTGTGTCCTGGTGTGTTGGACAGAGGCACCTTTGTTGAGTTATGGATTTTTACTGGTTGTAAATTGAAGGGGAGAGACAAAGAGAGTGTCTCATGCCACTATGATGCTGATGTCACTCCTCTAACTAAAGTAGTTATTAGAGAAAAATTTATAGCATTAAAGTCCACATTAGAAAAGAAGAAAGGCCTTAAGTGAATGACTTAAGCTTCCATATTCAGAAACTGTAAGAAGAGAAACAAATTAAACCCAAAGTAAGTGGCAGAAAGGAAATAATAAAAAATAAATAATTTTGGGACTTCCCTTCTGGTGCAGTGGGTAAGACTCTGCGCTCCCAGTGCAGGGGGCCTGCCTTCAATCCCTGGTCAGGGAACTAGCTCCCATGTGCATGCTGCAACTAAGAGTTCATATGCCACAACTAAGGAGCCTGCCTGCCACAACTAAGACCCAGCACAACCAAATAAATAAATCAATCAATATTTTAAAAAAAGAAACTCAAGGAGTGGTGTTGCAAGATTAAAATAAAATAATTTTCTCAATAAAATCAAAAATAGAACATCATTACAGAAAATCAATAAAACCAAAAGCTGATTCTTGGAGAAAATCAATACAGTTGTTAAGTTCCAGCCAGGCTGACTTGGTAAAAAGGAGAGAAGAAACAAATTACTAATATCAAGAATGAGAAAGTGGATATCACTACAAATTCTACAGCCACTAAAAGGATAATAAGGAGACATTATGAATACCTTGTGCCTATAAATTTGACAAGATAGATGAAATGGACAATTCCTTGAAAGATAAAAACTACTAAAATTCACTCAAGAATAAGCAGATAACCCAAACACCCCTATATCAATTTAAAAGATTGAAGTTCTAATTAAAAACAAAAAACACCAGGCCAAGAGGTCTTCACTGGTGAATTCTACCAAACATTAAAGAAGAAATAATACAATTTATTCATCAATTTTTCTATAAAATAGAGGAGGACCTCTCCCCAAAACATCTTAAGAGGTCAGCATTGTTGATACCATAACCAGAAGAAGACGTTACAGGAAAACTATAGACTAATAACTCTTATGAATTAATAACCCTCATGAAGCAAAACTTCTTAACAATATTTTAGCAAATTGAATCCAATGTTATATGAGGATAAAGCATTATGACCAAGTGGGATTATTCTAGCAGTGAAAATAAATTATTGGAATTCACCATATTAACAGATTAAAAAACATGATCATTTCTATAGATGCTGAAAAAGCATTTTATGGAAACCAATATCTATAAATGACAGAAACTCAGCAAACTAGGAATAGAGGAGACCGTCATCATCCTAGTAAAGGGCATATATTAAAACCCTCGAGGGGGCTTCCCTGGTAGCGCAGTGGTTGAGAATCTGCCTGCCAGTGCAGGGGACACGGGTTCGAGCCCTGGTCTGGGAAGATCCCACATGCCGCAGAGCAATTAGGCCCGTGAGCCACAACTACTGAGCCTGCGCATCTGGAGCCTGTGCTCCGCAACAAGAGAGGCCACGATAGTGAGAGGCCCGCGCACCACGATGAAGAGTGGCCCCCGCTTGCCACAACTAGAGAAAGCCCTCGCACAGAAATGAAGACCCAACACAGCCAAAAAAAAAAAAAAAAAAAAAAAACCCTCGAGGTAACATCATGCTTAATTGTGAAAGACTGAATAATTTCTTTCTGATTGAGAACAAGGCAAAGATCTCCACTCTCATTTCTTCTAATCACCACTGCACTGGAGGCTCAAGATGGTGCAAAAAGGAAAGAAAAAGAAAGTCACATATATTGGAAAGGAAAACTGTATGTGTACACAGATGACATGATCACCTATGTAGAAACTAGGGAATTTACAAAAAAAGCTACTTGAAATAATAACTGAGTTTAGCAAAGCTGTGGGATACATCATTGATACATAAAATAAATTATATTACTATATACTAACAATGAACAATCAGAATGATACCATTTATAATAGCAGCAAAATATGAAATACTTTAAAAATATGAAATACTTAGGGATAATCTGACCAAAAATGGACAAACTTGTACACTAAAAAGAAGAATATATTTGGAGTACTTACACAACCTGATTTCAAGAATTATAAAGGTACAGTAATCAAGACATTGTGTTATTGACATCAAGATAGACATATAAGTTAACAGAACAGAATTCAGAAATAGATTCCCACATATATGGCCAGTTGATTTTTTACAAACGTGCCAAGGCGATTAAATGGGGGAAGGATAGTCTTTTCAACAAATGCTGTTGGAAGAGCTGGCTTCGGATTAAAAAAATAAAAGTATCTTGACCTTTACCTCACAGTGCATGCAAACATTAATTTGAAGTAGATCATAGACCTTAAAGTAAGAGCTACAACTATAAAACTTCTAGAAAGAAAAATGAGGAAAGCTTAGTGACCTTGAGTTTGGAAAGATTTCTTAATTACAACCCAAAGTAAAACTATAAAAGAGAAAAGCAATAAATTGGACTTCATCAAAATAAATAAAACACATTTTCAAAAGACATTGTTATGAAAATGAAAACACAAGCCACAGACTGGGAGAAAATATTTGCAAAACACGTATCCAACAATGAATTTATATCTAGAGTTTATAAAAAACTCTTACTACTTAATTATAAGAAGACAATCCCTTAAAGTTAGGCTTACAAGTTGAACAGACACTTCACCAGAGAAGATCTACAAATAGCAAATAAGCACTTGAAACAGTGCTCAGTATCATTAGTTATTAGAAAAGCATCAGGGAAATGTTAATTAAAACCACAATGAGATATCACTATATATTAACTAAAATAGCTAAAACTAAAAAATCCAAAACAAAACAATAACAACAACAAAACCAAAACACAGATCACACCAACTGTTAGCAAAAATGTGTGAAGCAAGTAAAACTACTGGTGGTGGGGCTTCCCTGGTGGTGCAGTGGTTGGGAGTCCGCCTGCCGGTGCAGGGGACGTGGGTTCGGGCCCTGGTCCGGGAGCATCCCACATGCCGCGGAGCAGCTGGGCCCGTGCGTCACAGCTGCTGAGACTGCGCTCTAGAGC
The DNA here is from genome assembly GCF_028564815.1 of Eubalaena glacialis. Lineage (NCBI taxonomy): Eukaryota > Metazoa > Chordata > Mammalia > Artiodactyla > Balaenidae > Eubalaena > Eubalaena glacialis. The sequence goes on from NC_083718.1 coordinate 27,700,772, forward strand.
CCATGATCCACAGCTGCTGGGCCCGTGTGCTGCAGCTACTGAGGCCGGCATGCCTGGAGCCTGCACACCGTGGCGAGGAGTAGCCCCTACTCGCCGCAACTAGAGAGGGCCGTGCACAGCAGCGGAGACCCAACACAGCCAAAAATATATAAATAAATAATAATAATTTTTAAAAAGACTGATATTGCTTTAAAAAAAACACAAACTACTGGTGGCAATGTAAAATGGTACAAAAAATTTGGAATACAAATTAGCAGTTTGTAAAAAATTAAACATACGTCTACTTATGATCCAGCCAGTCTGTTCCTATGTATTTACCCAGGAGAAATGAAAACATAGGTCAACACAAAGAGTTGTACACAAGTGTTCATAGCCATTTTACTTGTAATATCCCTAAACTGGAATCAATCCAAATGTTCATAAACAAATGTGGTTAGACAAATTGTGGTGTATCCATATCATGGAATACTACTCAACAACAAAAGGGAGCAAACTATTAATGACCACAATGTAATAGATAAACCACAAAATGATTATACTGAAAGAAGGAAGAAAACATATTATATGGTTCCATTTATGTAAAATTCTAGAAAAAGTAAACTAACCTATACTGATAGCAATCAGATCAGTGTTTGCCTAGCAATGGGGACTAGAAGGAGGAATGCATTACTAAGGAGCATGAGGAAATTTTGGGGGGTGATGGACATGTACATTAGTTTGATTTTGGCTATTATTTCATGGGTATATACATATGTCAAATTTTATCAAATTGTACACTTTCAATGTATGCAATTTATTGTATACCAATCACATCAATAAAGCTCTTTAAAAAGACAATTTGAGAGAATGAAAAAAAAATTCAATGAGAAAAAGGCACACAACCTAATAGAAAAAGTGACAAAAATTGGAATTTCACAGAAATGGGAATCCAAAAGCCAATAAATATATGAAAAGTTATTCAACCTCATTAATAAGAAGAGAATAGCAAACAAAATATAATACACACACACTCATCAGGCAAAAATTAAAGTTTGACTATACCAGTTATTGGCAAGTATATTAGTCTGCTAGGGTTGTCATATCAAAATACCACAGACTGGGTGGCTTAGACAACAGGAGTTTGTTTTCTCATAGTTTTGGAAACTGGAAAGTCTAAGATCAAGGTGCCAGCAGATAGATTTCATTCTGAGACCTCTTCTCTTGGTTTATAGGTGACTGCCATCTTGCTGTATGCTGACATGACCTCCTTTGTGCATGCAGGAAGAGAGAGAAAGAGACAAGCTCTCTGGTGCCTCGTCTTATAATGACACTAATCCCATTAGACTAGGGCCCCACCTTCACAAACTCATCTAACCCTAATTATCTTTCAAAGTCCCCATCTCCAAATACCACCACTTTGGAAGTTAGGGCTTCAACATATGAATTTGGGGGTACACAAACATTCAGCCCATAACTGCAATGATGTGGAGCAGCAGGATCTTTCAAACAGTGTTGGGGGTGTAAATTGTTTTAACTGTTAAAATTCACCATACACATACTCTATGTGCTGGTTATTAAACTATTGTCTTTCGGCTCCAAACCCACTATTCTATACGCAGCTTTTTGGTGCAGGGTTTGAGATTCTGCAAATCACATTTTTTCCTTTGTTAGTTGACTCTCTTTTAGATATTGCAAATACGGGGTACTGGAGAGCATCTAGAAGATAAAGATAGGAGAAAATATGTTATTCCTTGTTTTTCTCATTATTCCCATCAGTGTCAACCTGGCAACTCTTCATCCTGGCAGTAGCAGTTGGTAAAGGAACTGATAAGTGAGAAACACACTCCCAGAACAAGCTTCGCTCATGACCCCCCTTTGAGGTACAAGCACTAGCTGGCTGGCGCCCGTTTCAGAGACTAGAGTTTCAGCAGCACCAGCACCAGTCATATTGTCCCCTTCTCAGAGATCTGGATCCCAGAGCTGTGGAGTCCCTTCCTCGGAGCTTCTGAGACGACATATCAGGTGAGCAGTACCCTCTCCTTCAAGGTGTGGGTTCTAGGTCTGTGGAACACTTCCCCTAACTTTCTAGTTTGTAATAACCCAAATTTCTTCCCTCTGTTCCCTCTATTCCAGCCCTAGAGGTGGAACAGTCACTTCTTGTAGTTACTAGCTCTGTGTAATCTCAGTGTTCCTTTTTTTTCTTTTCATTTCTCTCATATATCCAGTTCTACTAATTCCCTATATTGATTTACCTCTGCTAAGACAATTGGTTTGATTTCTGTTTTTCTGGCCAGTGACTTACTGATACGGTTCTTGGTATGGAAGTAGTATCAAGAAACCAACCCACAAAGATGGAATCCTGGGATTGACTTCATTGTGTCCTTGGCCTTGAACACAGTATTAATCTCTTTGCCAATGGGAAAGGAATTCTATTATTTCACGGTATGCAGAAACATTACAAATAATCAAATTATCACCTGTTGTTGATTGTGATATAGTATTTACTGAGGCAAATGCCTTAGGTGACAAAGTAGCCATTGAATTTAACCATTAATGACAGTGAAGATGGCTAAAATGATGGCTGCTTCTGAGTGTCCTAGAACATTTCCAAAAAGAAAGGTTAGATCCTTACACTACAAGCTCAATTTATTATTATAGAAACAAGGTTTTATGGTATTCCTAAAAGAATCTCTTACTTATTGTAACCACAGAGTTGACCTCACTGAAAATTAGATACAAAATTTAAGTTTGCCGGTAATTAAGATAGTGTGGTACTACCATAGGATTGACAAATAGATCAATGGAACAGAATAGAGCACCCAGAAATAGGCCTACACTTGTATGAATATTTGATTTTCAATAAAGATGCTAAGTAATACAATAGGGGAAAAAAAGCTTTTCAAGAACACTGAAGTAACTAGGTATTCAAATGGAAAATAACTTTGTTGTTTCCTTGATCAAAAGTCACCATACATGAAAATTAATTTGAGATTGATCATGGACTTCAACATAAATGCTAAAACAATAAAGCTTTGAGAAGACATCATAGAAGAATATTTTTTGTGACTTAGGGATAAGCAAAGGTATCTTAGAACACAAAAAACAATAACCATAAATGAAGAAACTTTATCAAAATTAAAATTTTCTACTCATTAACAGTCACCATTAAGAAAATGAATAGGCAGGTTCTGGTTCGTGATGATAACACAGGAGGATCCTGAAATCACCTCCTCCCATGGACAACACTGAATTTACAGCTACGTACAAAATAATTTCCTCTGAAAGAAGCCCTAAAACTAGCTGAGCAACTCCTATACATCAGGTGAACAAGAGAAAAACCCACATTGAAACAGGTAGGAGAGACTGAGTCACAGTCTTGCCACAAACCCCAGCCCCAGGATGGTAACCCACGAACGGGAGGGAGAGAATTCAAAACCCCACACTTCTCCTTGAGGAGTAAACAGCTTGAACCCCACATCTGTCACCCCAACTTTTAAGACCTGCACTATAGAACTGAGCCCCCAAAACATATGGCTTCAAAAGCCAGTGGGGCTTGTGTCCATTTGACCCACAATGCTATAGCAAACTGAGAAACAGTTCTTAAAGGCTCTCATTGAGGACTCATGGACCCCAAGGCCCAGTGTAAAGAAGCCAACTGAAAAGTGCCCAGACTTTCTGTGAGAGAGGCTTAATTGCTTATCTTAAAGCATCGGCCTGGGAGTTCCCTGGTGGTCTAGTGGTTAGGATTTGGTGCTTTCACTGCTGTGGCCTGGGCTGGGGAACTGACATACCACAAGCCACGTGGCACAGCCAAAAAAATAAAAAGTAAACTTTGATTATTTAAAAATAAAATAAAATAAGCTTTGATTATTTAAAAAGAAAGAAAAATAAAGCATTGGCCTGAGGGGCAGGTATCTAATTTAACAGATATCTAGGGTGTGGCCTACTGAAATACTCCAAAGACAGAGGATGATGGGCTCCATGTTTGTGCTCTCCCTCTGCCTCACTCCAGTTGCTGGTATCACCCAGAAAACAGCTTCTACACTCATCTTGCACCCTGGTTTTTGTGGCTGCCATCCATGGGTTGCCTCTTGATTGACTGGCTCTGGTGGCCAGTGGGGCTTGCACTCACTAGACCGGTAGGACTGTAATAGATGGAAGAGGAGGTCTTAGCTGGCTGCACCTCCAGGGCATAGCAGGCACAGTCTTTCTGTAAAAGAGGACTATCAGCTTATCTTCATAGCTATGGCCTGAGAGGCAGGCTTCTAATTAAAACTATATCTAAGGGCTGACTGTAATTCTCTTCAGAGACCTCATAGGGGCATAGGGGAAGTGTTACCTTCGTAGTCTCCCTCTGCCTTGCTCCAGGTTGCTCCAGCTCCCGAAAAGCAGCTTGTACACACGTCTGGTGCTTTTTTGTGGTTGCTGACTGGGGAATGCCCCTGGATCACCTGGCTCTGGTAGCCAGCAGGGCTCATGTTTGCAGGTCTCATAAGATTGTTAAAAAGTGATAAATAGTTCTTAACTGGCTGTTCCTTCCAGAGAACAGCACAGAGATGGTAGACTGAAATACACCCCAAGTCTTTCTGTGAAAGAGGCCTGTTAGCTTACTTTTATAGATGTGGCCTGAGGGGCAGGCTTCTAACTAAACACACATCTAGGTGCTGACTATAATTCTCTCCAGAGACTGGGGAGGCTGGCAGGTGCACCATCATTGCACTCTCCCTTTGCCCCACTCCAGGTTGTCAGTATCTCAGAGAAGGTAGCTGTTATACACATCTGGTGCCCCAGTTTTTGTGTTGGCCACCCAGAGAACACATCCCTCAATAGTCTGGCTCTGGTGACCAATGTGGCTTGTTCTTACAGGTTCAAAGGTATGGTAGCAAACAAAGAAACATTTCTCAAATGGCTATCAGCCTAAGGCTCAGCACTGAGGCAGCAGACAGAAATGCCAACTCCCTGAAAGAGGTACATTTGCATAGTTTAAAAGCTATTCCCTTAGTGTCTGGCTTCCAATCAACTTGCATCTGAGTGCTGAGATACTCTCCCCACTTTGAGAGACTGACACATCTTAGCACACCCTAAAATGCTGGGAGCCACTAAGAATAATGTAGGTGGCTTGGACAATCACAAAGTCTTGAGAGACAACTAAGAGCTCAGGCAGTGTTGAATGATAAGGTTCATCTCCTACATAAAATGACTCCTTCAAGACTAGAAGAAGTAGCTGTTTTATTTACTGCATAGAAACCAATGCAGAGAATCAAGGAAAATGAAGAAACAGAAATATATTCTAAATGAAAGAATGAAATAACATCACATAAAAAAAGGTCTTAATAAAATAGTGATAAGTAATTTACCTGATAAAGAGTTCAAAATAATGGTTGCAGTGATGCTCACTGAACTCAGAAGAATGGATGAACAAAGTGAGAATTTCAACAAAGAGATAGAAAATATAAGAAAGTATTAAATAGAAGTCACAGAGCTGAAGAATACATTAACTCAACTGATACATACAATAGAGGAGTTCAACAGCAGAATAGATGAAGTGGAAGAAAGAATGAGTGAACTCAAAGACAGGGCAATGGAACTCACCAAAAACAGAGCAGGAAAAAGCAAAGTGAAGATAGCTTAAGGAACTTATGGAACATCATGTGGACCAACATTTGCATTATAGGAGTCCCAGAAGGAAAAGGGAGTGAGAAAGGGGCAGAAAAATTGTTTGAAGAAATAATGACTAAAAAAACTTTTTTAACCTGGGGAAGGAAACAGACACCCAGATCCAGGAAGCTCAGAGAGTTCCAAATAAGATAAACTCCAAAAGACCCACACCAAGACACATTGTAATTAAATATCAAAAGTTAAAGACAAGGAGAAAGCCTTAAAAGCATCTTGTTGTACACAAGGGAACTACATGAGACTATCAGCAGATTTTTCAGTAATAACTTTGCAGGACAGAAGGAAGTGGTATGATATATTCAAGGTGCTCAAAGTAGAAAACTGTCCTTCAGAATTGAAAGAGAGATAAAGCGTTTTCCAGACAAGCACAAGCTAAAGGAGTTCAACATCACTAAACCCACCTTACAAGAAATATTAAAGGCAATTCTTAAACAGAACGAAAGGGTGCTGTTAGTAACAGGAAATATGAAAGTATAAACCCAAGTGGTAAAGGTAAATATATAGTAAAATTCAGAATAATCTAATATGTGGACATGGTGAGTTAATCACTTATAAAGCTATGAAAGTATGAAAGTTAAAGACAAAATAGTAAAAATAACTACAATAATTTGTTCATAGATACATAAGATAAAAAGATGTAAATTGTGACATCAAAATGTAAAATATGGGAGGGGGAATAAAAATGTAGAGCTTTAGACTATGATCAAATTTAAGTTGTTATCAACTTAAAATAGACTATTATAAATATAAGTAATATGTTTTATATGTAAGCCACATGGTAACCATAAAGGAAAAACTTATAGGAGATACAGATAAGATAAAAGAAATGAATCAAAGCAAACCACTAAAAAAGTCATTAAACCAGAAAGGAAGAGATCAGAGAAGACAAAAGGAGCACAGAAGAACTACAAAACAGCCAGAAACAATTAACAAAATGGCAATAAGTACATACCTATCAATAACTAATTTAAATGTAAATGGATTAAATTCTCTAATTAAAAGACATAGAGTGGCTAAATGGATAAAAGAAAACAAGCCTTCTGTATGCTGTCTACAAGAGACTCACTTCAGATGTAAAATTACACACAGATTGAAACTGAAGGGATGGAAAAAATATTTTATGAAAATGGAAATCAAAAGAAAACTAGGGTAGCTATAGCTATCAGACAAAATAGACTTTAAAACAAAGACTAATATAGACAAAGAAGGTCATTATATAATGATAAAGGGGTCAATCCAACATGATATAACACATATGCACCCAACATAGGAGTACCTGCATATATAAAGCAAATATTAACAGAGTTAAAATGAGAAATAGATAGCAATACAATAATAGTAAGGGACTTTAATTCCCTACTTTCATCAATAGATTATCCAGACAGAAAATCAATGAGGAAACATTGGCCTTAAACAACACATTATACCGAATGACTTAACAGACATATCCAGAACATTCCATCCAAAAGCAATATATATTCCTCTCAAATGCACATGAAATATTCTCTAGGATAGATTATATGTTAGGCCACAAAACAAGTCCTAATAAATTTAAGAAGATTGAAATCATATTAAACATCTTTTCTGACCATGTGGTATGAAGCTAGAAAGCAATTATAAGAAGAAAACTGGAAAATTCACAAATATTTAGATATTAAACCTTCTGCTGAACAAACAATGGGTCAAAGAAGAAATCAAAAAATACTTTGAGGCAAATGAAAATGGAAACTCAACATACCAAAATTTATGGGATGCAGCAAAAACAGTTCTAAGAGGGAAGCTCATAGTGATAAATGGCCTACATCAAGAAATAAGAAATATTAACAACAAAATCTAATTTTACACCTCGAAGAACTAGAAAAAGAAGAATAAACAAAGCCCAAAGTCAGTAGAAGGAAGGAAATAACAAAGATCAGAGCAGAAATAAATAATTAGAGACTGAAAAAACAATGGAAAAGATCAATGAAACTAAGAGCTTTTTTAAAAAAATATAAATAATATTTACAAACCCTTATCTAGACTCACAGACCAAAAAAAAAAAAAAAAACGAGAGAGGACTCAAATAAATAAAAACAGACATGAAAGAGAAGACATTACAATTCATACTACAGACATAAAAATGATCATAAGAGACTACGATGAACAATTATATGCCAACAAATTGGACAACTTAGAAGAAATGGATAAATTCCTAGAAACATGCAACCTACAAGACTGAATCATTGAGAAGTAGAAAATCTGAACAGACAAATTACTAGTGAGGAGACCAAATCAGTAATCAAACACCTCCAGAAAAACTTAAGTCCATGACCAGAATGACTTCACTAGTGAATTATACCAATATTTAAAGAAGAATTAATGCCAATCCTTCTCAAATTCTTCCAAAAATATAGAAGAGGGAACATTTCCAAACTCATTTTACAATGCCAGCATTACCCTGATACCAAAGCCAGACAAAGATGCCACCAAAAAAGGATATTACAGGCCAATATTCCTGATGAACATAGATGCAAAAATTCTCAACAAAATTTGGGAAAATAAATTCAACAATACATTAAAAGGATTATACATCATGATCAAGTGGAGTTTATTCCAGGGATGCACAGATAGTTCAACATGCACAAATCAATCAATGTGATATAGCACATTAACAAAATGAAGGATAAAAATAATATGATCATCTCAATAGATGCAGAAAAGCATTTGACAAGATTCAACACCCATTTATGATAAAAACTCTCAACAAAGTGTGTAGAGAGGAAAATACCTCAACATAATATAGCCCATATATGACAACCCTATACCTAACAACATACTCAGTGGTGAAAAGTTGGAAGTTTTCCTCTAAGATAAGGACCAAGACAATAATGTTCACAGTCACCCCTTTTATTCAAGTTCTAGCCAGAGCAATTAGGCAAGAAAAAGAAATAAAAGGCATCCAAATGAAAAAGGAAGAAGTAAAACTGTCACTACTTACAGATGACATGATATTATATGTAAAAAACCCTAAAGACTCCACCAAAAAAACAAATCAGTAAAAGTGCAGGATACAAGATCAATATATAAAAATCTGTTGCATTTCTATGCACTAATAAGGAACTGTCAGAAAGAGAAATTAAGAAAACAATTCCATTTACAGTTGCACCAAAAAGAATAAAATACATAGGAGTAAATTTAACTCAGGAGGTGAAAGACCTATACACTTTAAACTATACAATATTGAAGAAAGAAATTGAGGACACAAATAAATGGAAAGATTCTACATGTTCATGGATTGGAAGAATTAATATTGTTAAAATGTCCATACTACCCAAGCTATATACAGATTTAATGCAATCCCTATCAAAATTCCAATGGCATTTTTCATAGTAATAGAATAAACAATCCTAAAGTTTGTATGGAACCACGAAAGACCCTGAATAGTCAAAATGGTCTTGAGAAAGAGGGACAAAGCTGGAGTCAAACTACATTACAAAGCTGTGGTAATCAAAACAGTAGAGCATAGGCATAAAAACAGACTCATTGATTAGTGGCACAGAATAGAAAATCCAGAAATAAAACCCATGCATAGGTAGTCGATGAATTTATTACAAAGAAGCCAAGAATATACAATGAGGAAAGGATAGTTTCTTCAGTAAATCGTGTTGGAAAAATGAATAGCCACCTGCAAAAGAATGAAACTGAACCTCTATCTCACACCATATACAAAAGTCAACTCAAAATGAGATTATAGACTTGAATATAAGGTCTGATACCCTGAAACTCCTAGAAGAAAACATAGGTGGTAAGCTCCTTGGAATTGGTCTTGGCAAAAGTTTTTGGATTTGATACCAAAAGCAAAGGTAACAAAAGTAAAAATAAACAAGAGGAACTGCATCAAACTAAAAAGCTTCTGCACAACAAAGAAAGCTGTCAACAAAATGAAAAGAAAACCTAGTGATAGGGAGAAAATAGTTACAAACCATACATCTAATAAGAGGTTACTATCCAAAATATATAAGAAACTCCAACAACTCAAGAGCAAGAAAACAAAAAATCTAATTTAAAAATGTTCAGAGGATCTGAATAAACATTTTTCCAAAGGAGACATACATATGGCCAACAGATACATGAAAACAGGTACAACATCACAGGAATGCAAATCATAACCACAATTAGATCTCACCTCACACCTGTTAAATGACTATTATCAAAAGGACAAGAGATAAGAAGTGTTATCTTGTAATGAGGATTTGGAGAAAAGGGAACCATGAATTGTTGGTGGAAATGTAAACTGGGGCAGCTACTATGGAAAACAATATGCAGGTTCCTCAAAACATTAAAAATAGAACTACCATATGATCCAGCAATTCCACTTCTGGGTATTTATCAAAAGGAAGCAAAAACACTAATTTGAAAAAAATATGCACCTCCATGTTCACTGCAGCATTGTTTATAATAGCAGAGACATGGAAGCAACCTAAGTATCCATCGATGGATAAATAGATAAAGAAGATGCAGTAAGTATATATACAATGGAATATTTTTCAGCTATAAAAGAGAAGGAAATCCTGCCATTTGTGACAACACTGATGGACCTAAAGGGCATTATGCTAAGTGAAATAAGTCAGACAGTGAAAGACAAATATCATATGATCTCATTTATATGTGGAATCAAAACCAAAACTGATACCCCCATGACCTCATAGACACAGAGAACAGATTGATCATTGCCAGGAGTGGGGGATGGGTGAAATGGATAAAGGTGGTTACAGGTACAAATTTTCAGTTAAAAAATAAATGTCATGAGAATATAGTGTACAGCATGGTAACTATAGTGAATAATATTGCAATTTGAAAGTTGCTAAAATAGTAGATCTTAAAATTCTCATCACACAAAAAAATTTGTAATTATGTGTGGTGATGGATCTTAACTAGACTTAACGTGGTGATCATTTTATAAAATATACAAATATTGAATCATTATCTTGTACAACTGAAACCAATAAAATGTTACATATCAATTATACCTCAATATTAAGAAAAGAATTTAGGTCAATTAAGATATTCAGAAATAATTTTCAAAATTTCAAAACTAACTTTTGGTATAAATATCAGTATGAAACCAGCTAACAACATTAAAAACTTTAAAAAATTAGTTGTCCACTTTTGTGTATGGGTGTTATACTCAGTTTTTTCTTCAGAAATTAATGATTACTTATGAAGCTTAGCACCATAGTGGCCAATAACTATAACATTCTAATACTACTATAGTTCATCAAATCTAAGATGCTATCATATGTAAGACTCATCCCAATTTCAAAGATGTTAAATGTCAAAAAAAAACCTAGAAAACTGTGCCTTAGAAATGATGAAATATTGTGGTGGTGGTAGTAGTAGTAGAAACAGCAGAAGTGGTGATAGTTGTAGTAGTAACACATACATATAGTGCTTATTATGTGCCAGGTGCTCTTCTAAGCCCTTTACATATATTAACTCATTTAATCCTCATAAGTAAAGTAAATACTATCATCATCATCATCATCATCATCGTCATCAAGTTCAAAGATTTAAAAACTTGCTCATTGTCATCAGCTAGTAAATGATAGAGCCAATAGTTTATTAAAAAATGCAAATTTGGGAGAGTGGACAAGATGGTGGAGTAGAAAGACCCTAAGCTCACCTCCTTTCATAGGCACACCGAAATTACAACTATTTACAGAGCAACTATTGATGATAATGATCTGAAGACTGGCAGAAAAGATTTTCCACAACCAAAGAAGGAACCACAATGAGAGGGGTAAGAAGAATGGAGATTCACTATAGTCAAGACCCACATCCCTGGGTCAGCAACCAAAAAATGGAAGGTAATCATAATTGCAGAGGTTCTCCCCAAGGAGGGGGGTGTGTCCCTACATTGGGCTCTCCAGCCGAGGGTTCTGCACCAGGAAGAAGAGTTCCCAGAATGGCTGGCTTTGAAGGCCAGCAGGGATTGTGACTCTGCTCTTAAAGGGCATGCACAAAATCTCACACATTCTTAGTCCTAGCACAGAGGCAGTAATTTAAAAGGAACTAGGATCAGAACCGTTTGCTGAACTTGAAGAGACTCCTGGAGGGGCAGGAGGCAACTGGGACTCCCTCTGGGAACATAGACTCTGGTGGCAGCCATTTTGGGGAGCTGGTTCTACCACAAGGACATTGGTGCTGGCAAGTGCTCTTCTGGAGTCCTCCCTCTAGCCTATTCTGGGGGCTTACCAGCCACCAGTGGATGGCACCATCCACAGCCCACCCCCAACCCTCCCAGCCAGCCATCATGGGACCCAGCCCCACAACCAGCAGGATGGCATCAGCCTTGGGACTCCCTGGACAGTACAGCCAACTATGTCAGGACATGGCCCTCTCCCCAAGCAGCCTCAGTGGGAAGAAGAACCTGGCAGCCAACAAGGTGGGGGCCAGCCCCCACCTACCAGTATACTCACAGGCAGCCCTGCCACAACAAAAGGGCCCACTCAGCCCACAGAGTGGCACCCCTAGATAATACAGCTCCGGTGACCAGGGGGGAGTGCACTGCTGGTCCCCATAGGACAACTCCTACATAAGGCCACTTTTCCAAGATTGGGAAATGTAACCAATGTACTTAATACATACATATAAACACAGAGAATTAGGCAAAATGAGGCGACTAAGGAATATGTTTCAAATGAAGGAACAGGATAAAACCCAAGAAGAAAAACTAAGTGAAATGGAGGTAAGCAATCTACCCAATAACAAGTTCAAGGTAATGATCACAAAGATGCTCAATGAACTCAGGAGAAGAATGGATGAACAAAGTGAGAAGTTTAATAAAGAGTTAGAAAATATAAACAAGAACAAAACAGAGCTGAAGAATATATTAAGAGAAATAAAAAATACACTAAAACATGAAAATTTTAATGTTTCATAGTCCTTTGTATATTTTGATTGGTAACTAGTATTTTGAAGGGTTGAATTGCAGGTGGACAAATATACATTATACATGCAATTCTTGGAAAGAAATCCTATGAGAGTGTATGCAGATATTGGAGCTAGATAATCAAAGAAAGTTGTGCTGTGCTGAAGAAAAGTGTAAATCTTTGTTTTTGTTCTGGAAGGAGGGAGTGCCTCAGCTTCAGAAAAGTGAGTTAAATATACTCCTTGTTTCTTGAAACATGCTCAATCCAGTCTTGTTTATTGTATTTTACTTTTCCCCTGTATCTTCTTCCCCCATTCCCTTCCCTCATAATAGGCACCCATAACATATATCAAGCAAGTATGATGCTTTACTTGTTTGATATATGTCCTTGGCTGTCTTTGTATTCTTATAAAATGAACAATACTCTTTTTTGCTTGTGATTTGTGTGTAGTTGTTTGTAATTTTAATAAATGTTACATAGCAACATTTGATAGGTCTCAGTTTCTTATTCAACACTATTTTTCGTTCAAGACTATGTTTTAAGGTCTATCCATGTAATTGTATATAAATCTAAAACAGCTTTATTTGTTTCAAAACCTGTTTATGCCAGATTGCATTATTATTGTAATTGTGGAATTAAACTAAATATTATGGACTGGTTAAATACCAGTGTAAAAATAGAGTTACTCTTTCCCTGAAAACTAAGTTTGGAACTGCTTTGGAAAGTTTTGATAAAGCAAGTCACAGAAGAAATTGCTGAGCTAGGTATGAGCAAGATAACACTAAAAGGCTGGGGAAAAAATTATAAAAATCTAGAACTTTGGTTGTTTCGCTAATGTCTTTAAGTCTCCCCCGCCCCCGGCTATTTTAAAGAAACTGAAATGCGAACTAAGAGATGATGTCTTATGAATAAGACTACGCAAGAAAGGAGATGAGGAATTCCAATCAGTGGACTAATTTCAAAGCAAAGTCTGTGGTCCTATATTAAAAGATTGACTAATGAATGTACATTCATCTATTTAAGTTAAAGTAAAATGTTTCACATATAGCACTTTCCTTTTTTAAATGATTCTTCACTTTAACTTACTTTGGAATTAAGTGAACACTTCCATTCCACTGTATCAATTAAGAGGCCCACTATTGTATATGCTTAAGAAACCTGAGCCTAGAAAGGGAGAGTGGGGAATAGAATATACAATATTTGGGAAGAAATTACAGTAACATGTAAAAATGCTTATGCTATAATATTACCTAGGAAAGTAGTACACAAAATAATATACACAGTACATTTATGTCTATTGTGGTAGATTGTTTACAAAGATGGCTGCAGTAATTCCTCCCATTCCTGTACGTAGGTCCCTTTACAGTGTAAGTTTGCTGTTCTATTAAGAGGTGGATTCTATTTCCCTATCATGTTAATCTGGGTTGGCCTTGTGAATTGCTTTGACGAATAGAATGTAGCCAAACCTAGGCCTTGAAAGGCCTTGTGGATTCTGCCTTCACCATCTTGGAACACTGCCCTGAGATTGCCATGTGAAGAAGCCAGGTCTAGCCTGGAGGATAGAGGACACATGGAGCAGAGACAAGTGCTCCAGCTGAGGCCCCTTATACTAACAAGCCAGTGCTTGCACCAAACATTTGACATGTGAATGAAGCCATCTTACATTATCCTGTCCCAGGCAAGCCACCAGATGACCACAGCCTCATGAATAAACCCAGATGAAACCAGCAGAACTGCCCATCTACTCGTAACCCAAATTGTTGATCCACAGAACTTGTTGTTTGAAGCCATTAGGTTTAGGGATGGTGTTATAGTGCAATAGATAGCAGATAGAAATCTACAGAGCAGTCATGCACTATATAAAAAAAAGGAAGTGAACAATACAGTTGACAAAGAGTTCTACAGGAATGTGCTTTAAGTGGCAAAGAGGCCCTGGATATTGAAAGTAAAAATTGTTGCTCAGGAATTAATGACTTACCATATCATTATTCATTAAAAACTTACATATTTCTCAACATTTTCAAAGCTAAATTTGGAGGGAAATCCATTCTTTTAAATGTTAATATTATAATTTTACATTTATTAAAATCAAATGAAAGAATTTTAAAATATTAACTTACCATGGTTTTAGTGCAGTATCCTGAGGCAATTTCATAGTGAACCTGATTTTTCTCTTCTAATATTTTTGGGCCATATGATTCCACAATAATATACAGACCAATATTTTCTGGATAGACTATTTGAGCCCAAACTGACAGGTTTTGTCCCTTGTCCAAAAGGTAAAAAACACGAAAAATATCATTATGAAATGCCATGTAGGGGCATTTTTCTTTTGTTTTGAAAGCTATACTTTGTGCTTCCAGTTTTAAGGGATATTCCTGTGGATATATTGTGCCATTTTCAAAAACATGTATGAGATACATTTTACCAGATGTGTTCAAGGAAATTAATGATTTTATTGTGCTATTTGTCCATAAATGCAGCTTTACTGCATCTTTAATTTTAATCTTGAAATAAAACATTACATTATTTTCCATTTTTACCACAATATTTCCATAATAATCTGGAAAAAAGAGAGAAAAGTTTGTGTTATTCTATGTTGACATAAATCCATGCTGTTTTATTTAAGTGCACTATTAACCAAAATAATTTCTTTCATAGTGATTATTTATATACTTCAAGAAAATTAGAGTGTTCAGGCACAAACCCATAACTTTACAAGATGTTTGAGAGCTTCTCTCCCACTTCATAACAGAGGGTTTTTTTTTTCTGCATACCTTTCTCCTCACATTCACTCTATCACTTTTATAATCACATTATTAACATAGAAGAAAGAGCTGGAATTAGTGCATTAAATAATAAATGAGGATGAGCATGACAGAAATGGTATTATTAGGAAGCATTGTATTATGGACTGAATTATGTTCCCTCAAAATGCATATGTTGAAGCCCTAACTCTCACTGTGACTGTATTTGGAGGTAGAGTCTTTAAGGAGGTAATTAAGGTTAAACAAGGTCAGAAGGATGGGGCCCTAATCCAATATGACTGATGTCTTTATCAGAGGAGGAAGATACACCAGAGAGCTCTTTCTCTCTCTGCATGTACAAAGAGGAAAGGCTATGTGAGGACAAAATGAGAAGGCGGCCACTGTCTTCAAGCCAGCAAGAGAGTCTTCATCAGAAACCAACCTTGATGACACCTTGATCTTGGACTTCTAGCCTCCAGAATTGTGAGAAAATAAATTTCTATTGTTTAAGCCACCTAGTCTGTGGTATTTTCCTATGGCAGCCATAGTAGGCTAATGCAGTTGGGATGAAGAAATGGTGGTGGGAGGGAGACAGCACCTCTTCAGGTTCACTTTATACAAAATAATTAACTTTCTCCCCTTAATACAGTATTATGCCTAAGTCGTAGAGGTTCATAGACAATAAGTCTCTTAACCTCTTTGGTTCTATAGCCATATGTATAAAACGAACAGTTGGACTAGTTGGTTTCATTAACTTCCTTTCCAGATACGTCACTCTTTACGTACAGTCCCTAGGAGTATACTTTCTTTAATTTTCAAAAACAACACTTAGAAAGGACTGGCTGAAAGGAGGAAGGTGAATTCAAAGAGTTAGGGAGGTTCAGAGCTCTTTGTGCGTTTGCATCTTACATTTGGAATATGAATAATTAAGTGACATTTTCACAACTTACCATAAATTATATTCTAATCAAGCTCTTAAATCAGAAATACCAATTTTTTTTTAGGATCAGAATACTTTAATAAGATAACAGTGTCAACATACTACCATTTTCCTATCACACTGCTCATTAAGAACATTATTAAATGAATTTTGGATTAAATATGAAGTTAAGATGAAAATTAGGAATTATTTTTTTAAATAATGAGGATAAGAACACTATATATAAAAGTCTGCGGGACGTAGTTAAAGCCATGCAGAGAAAAATTCATAGCATTATGCTTTTCATAGTTTTAAATGCTTAGAAAACAACAAAAACTGAAAATAAATGAACTAATTATTTAACTCAAGAAGCAGGCAACAGAATACCAACATTACAAACAAAAAGCAGAAGTGAAGAATCATTAATGACAAAAGCAGAAATTAAGGAATTAAATAAAAAAGAAAGTAGATTTGATAAATCAAAGAGTTCTTTTCAAAGGAAAGGAAAACAAAAACAAAAAATTCTAAAAGAACTAAATGATATCTTGCAAGCCAAACTAGCAAGGAGTGGGACATAAACAATATTATAAATAAGCAAGAGAATATGATTACAGATACATAAGAAATTTAAACATTAAAATGGGAAGGCTTTGCCAATAAATTAGAAAATCTAGAAAAAATGAATGCTTTCCTAGGAACAAACTTCTAAAATTGACTGAAGAAGAGATGAAAGACTTTAATAGACCAATTAGAGAAAATAAAATTAATGAAGAGATATAACATTCCTGGTTGGGAAGACCTGATATTGCAAATATGCAATCATCTATTCAATAAATATTAATATTTACTGAATGCCCACTATAGCTACACACTGTTTTAGATATTTGGGAGGGACATATTAGTGAAAAAACTGAAAGATCATTTTCTTTTGTAGCTTCTATTCCTTTAGGGAAGACAGCCAATAAACATAAGATAAGTAAATTATACAGTGTGTTAGGTGATTAAAGCTACAGTAATCAAAACAATATAGATCTTGTGAAGATAGATGAGGGAAGGGGATAGCCTAGAAACTGAACCCAGTTAACATGAGGAATAAATGCATAATAAAATTGGCATTTCAAATCTGTAGGGTAAGCGATGTTTAACAGAAGACTGATTTGAAGGCAATACCAGGTTTCACAGGAAAAATAGAAATAAAAAATAGAATTAGATTCCTTATACCAAATAGAATTCTAGATGAATTAAAGATTGAAACATAAAAATTATGATAAATTATAAAAAGAAAATACGTGATAATATCTTTATAATTGGAAAGACCTTTCATATTATGACATTACAGAAGAATTCACAAATAAAAATACTAACAAATTTGACTACATGAAAACTGAAATTGTAAATGTCAAAGTCCCTGCAAAAACGCACCAGAAATTACACACAACAGAAAATATTTGCAATACGTGTCAAAGACAAATGGATAGTATACATTATAAGTAAAAAACATATCAATAAGAAAATAAGCAATCCAGTGCAAAATATCTAAACAGTATGAATTGACAATCCACAGAAAATATGACCAATGAAATACAAAACTAGATAAAACATCTAATTATAAAATGTGCAATAAAATGAGAATTACACATTTTTCTTCCACACTATGGGTAAATAGTAAACAGATTTTATAAAAATATACATTTTTCAAATACTTTTGGGTGAGTTTAGACTGACAATTTTAAGGATTTATCAACTTTTTAAATATTCAGAACTCTCATTCAAGAATTCTATATCTAATAATCTATGTTACAGGAATACTTGTACAAGCATACAAGTATATATATACATATGTATATATATGCATATTCTCCACAGTGGTTTCTTTAATTTAATTTTTATTTTATATTGGAGTATAGTTGATTTACAATATTGTGTTAATTTCAGGTGTGCAGCAAAGTGATTTACTTATACATATACATACATCCATTCTTTTTCAGATTCCTTTCCCATACAGGTTATTATAGAATATTGAGTAGAGTTCCGTGTGCTATACAGAAGGTCCTTATTGACTATTTATTTTATACATAGTAGTGTGTATATGTTAATCCCAAACTCCTAATTTATCCCTCCCATCACCTTTTCCCTTTGGTAACCATAAATTTGTTTTCGAAGTCTGTGAGTCTGTTTCTGTTTTGTAAATAAGTTCATTTGTATCACTTTTTAAGATCCCATATAAAAGTGATATCATATGATATTTTTCTTTCTCTGACTTACTTCAGTTAGTGTGATAATCTCTAGGTTCATCCATGTTGCTGCAAATGGAATTATTTCATTTTTTATGGCTGAGTAATATTCCATTATATGTATGTACCACATCTTCTTTGTCCATTCCTCTGCTGATGGACACTTATGTTGCTTCCATGTCTTGGCTATTGTAAATACTGCTGCAATGAACATTGGGGTGCATGTATCTTTCTCAAATTACGGTTTTCTCTGGATATATGCCCAAGAGTGGGATTGCTGGATCATATGGTAATTCTACTTTTAGTTTTTTAAGGAACCTCCATACTGTTCTCCATAGTGGCTGTACCAATTTACATTCCCATCAACAGTGTAGGAGGGTTCCCTTTTCTCCACACCCTCTCCACTATTTATTGTTTGTAGACGTTTTGATGATGGCCATTCTGACTGTGTGTGGTGATACCTCATTGTAGTTTTGATTTGCATTTCTCTAGTAATTAGCAATGTTGAGCATTTTTCATGTGCTTTTTCACCATATATATGTCTTCTTTGGAGAAATATCTATTTAGATCTTCTGCCCATTTTATGATGGGTTTTTTTTTTTTTTTGATATTGAGCTGCATGCACTCTTTGTATATTTTGGAGATTAATTCCTTGTCGGTTGCTTTGTTTGCAAATATTTTCTCCCATTCTGTCGGGTTGTCTTTTCATTTTGTTTATGGTTTCCTTTGCTGTGCAGAAGATTTAAGTTTCATTAGGTCCTATTTGTTTATTTTTGTTTTTATTTCCATTACTCTAGGAGGTGGGTCATAAAAGGTCTTGCTGTGATTTATGTCAAAGAGTGTTTTTCCTAGGTTTTCCTCTAAGAGTTTTATAGTGTCCAGTCTTACATTTAGGTCTTTAATCCATTTGGAATGTATTTTTGTGTATGGTGTTAGAGAGTGTTCTAATTTCATTCTTTTACATGTAGCTGTCCACTTTTCCCAGCACCACTTACTGAAGAGACTGTCTTTTTTCCATTGTATATTCTTGCCTCCTTTGTCATAGATTAGTTGACCATAGGTGAGTGGGTTTATCTCTGAGGTTTCTATCCTGTCCCATTGATCTATATTTCTGTTTCTGTGCCAGTACCATACTGTTTTGATGACTGTAGCTTTGTAGTACAGTCTGAAGTCAGGGAGCCTGACTCCTCCAGCACCGTTTTTCTTTTTCAGGATTCTTTTGGCTATTCAGGGTCTTTTGTGTTTCCATACAAATTAAATAAAAATTTTTGTTCTACTTCTGTGAAAAATGCTGTTGATAATTTGATAGGAATTGCATTGAATCTGTAGATTGCCTTGGGTAGTATAGTCATTTTGACAATATTGATTCCTCCAACCCAAGAACATGGTATATTTTTCAAACTGTTTGTGTTATCTTCGATTTCTTCCATCAGCATCTTATACTTTTCAGAGTACAGGTCTTTTGACTCCTTAGGTAGGTTTACTCCTAGGTATTTTATTCTTTTTTGATGCAATGGTAAATGGGATTGTTTCCTTAAATTCTTTCTGATCTTTTGTTTTAGTGTATAGAAATGCAACTGATTTCTGTGTATTAATTTTGTATCCTGCAACTTTACTGAATTCATTGTTGAGCTCTAACAGTTTTCTGGTGGTATCTTTAGGATTTTCTATGTGTAGTATCAGGTCATCTGCAAAGAGAGACAGTTTTACTTCTTCTTTTCCAATCTGGATTCCTTTTACTTCATTTTCTTCTCTGATTGCTGTGGCCAGGACTTCCAAAACTATGTTGAATAAAAGTGGTGACAGTGGACATCCTTGTCTTGTTACTGATCTTAGAGGGAGTGCTTTCAGCTTTCACCACTGAGAATGATGTTAGCTGTGAGTTTGTCATATATGGCCTCTATTATGTTGAGGTAGGTTACCTATATGCCCACTTTCTGGAGAGTTTTTATAATTGAATATTGAATTTTGTCAATTTTTTCCTGCATCTATTGAGATGATCATATGGTTTTTATTCTTCAGTTTGTTAATGTGGTGTATCACACCAATTGATTTCTGGATATTGAAAAATCCTTGCATCCCTGGGATAAATCCCACTTGATCATGGTGTATGAGCCTTTTAATGTATTTTTGGACACAGTTTGCTAGTATTTTGTTGAGTATATTTTCGTCTATGTTCATCAATGATATTGGCCTATAATTTTCTTTTTTTGTGGTATCTTTTTCTGGTTTTGGTATCAGGGTGATGATGGCCTCATAAAATGAGCTTGGGAGTGTTCCTTTCTCTGCAATTTTTGGAAAGAGTTTCAAAAGGATAGGTGTTAGCTCTTCTCTAAGTGTTTGATAGAATTCGCCTGTGAAGCCATCAGTTCCTGGACTTTTGTTCGTTGGAAGATTTTTAATCAAAGTTTCAATTTCATTACTTGTGATTTGTCTGTTCATATTTTCTATTTCTCCCTGGTTCAGTCTTGGAAGATTGTACCTTTCTAAGAATTTGTCCATTTCTTCCAGGTTGTCCATTTTATTGGCATAGAGTTGCTTGTAGTAGTCTCTTGGGACGCTTTGTATTTCTGCAGTGTCTGCTGTAACTTCTCCTTTTTCATTTCTAACTTCATTGATTTGAGTCCTCTCCCTCTTTTTCTTGATGAGTCTGGCTAATGGTTTATCAATTTTATCTTCTCAAAGAACCAGCTTTTAGTTTTCTTGATCTTTGCTATTTTTTTCTTCCTTTCTATTTCATTCATTTCTGCTCTTGACGTTTATGATTTCTTTCCTTCTGTTAACTTTGGGTTTTGTTTGTTCTTCTTTCTCTAGTTCCTTTAGGTGTAAGGATAGATAGTTTATTTGAGAATTATTTTGTTTCTTCAGGTAGGCTTGTATAGCTATAAACTTCCCTGTTTGAACTGCTTTTGCCGCATCCCATAGGTTTTGGATCATCGTGTTTTCATTGTCATTTGTCTCTAGGTATTTTTTGATTTCCTCTTTGATTTCTTCAGTGATCTCTTGGTTATTAAATAACGTATTGTTTAGCCTCCATGTGTTTGTGTTTTTTACGTTTTTATCCCTGTAATTGATTTCTAATCTCATAGCGCTGTGGTCAGAAAAGATGCTTGATATGATTTCAATTTTCTTAAATTTACTGAGGCTTGATTTGTGACCCAAGATGTGATCTATCCTGGAGAATGTTCCTTGCGCACTTGAGAAGAAAGTGTAATCTTCTGTTTTTGGATGGAGTGTCCTATAAATATCAATCAAATCTATCTGGTCTATTGTGTCCTTAAAGATTGTGTTTCCTTATTAATTTTCTGTTTGGATGATCTGTCCATTGGTGTAAATGAGATGTTAAAGTCCCCCACTTTATTGTGTTACTGTTGATTTCCTCTTTTATAGCTCTTAGCAGTTGCCTTATGTATTGAGGTGCTCCTATGTTGGGTGCATATATATTTATAATTGTTATATCTTCTTCTTGGATTGATCCCTTGATCATTATGTAGTGTCCCCCTTGTCGCTTGTAACATTCTTTATTTTAAAGTCTATTTTATCTAATATGAGTATTGTTACTCCAGCTTTGTTTTGATTTCCATTTGCATGGAATATCTTTTTCCATTCCCTCACTTTCAGTCTGTATGTGTCCCTAGGTCTGAAGTGGGTCCTTGTGGACAGCAAATATATGGGTCTTGTTTTTGTATCTATTCTGGAAGCCTGTGTCTTTTGGTTGGAGCATTTAATCCATTCATGTTTAAGGTAATTATCGATATGTATGTTCCTATTATCATTTTCTTAATTGTTTTGGGTTTGTCTTTGTAGGCCCTTTTCTTCTCTTGTGTTTCCCACTTAGAGAAGTTCCTTTAGCATTTGTTGTAGAGCTGGTTTGGTGGAGCTGAATTCTCTTAGCTTTTGCTTGTCTGTAAAGCTTTTGATTTCTCTATCAAATCTGAATGACATCCTTGCTGGGTAGAGTAATCTTGGTTGTAGGTTCTTCCCTTTCATCACTATAAATATGTCATGCCACTCCCTTCTGGCTTGTAGAGCTTCTGCTGAGAAATCAGCTGTTAACCTTATGGGAGTTCCCTTGTATGTTACTTGTCATTTTTCCCTTGCTGCTTTCAATAATTTTTCTTTGTCTTTAATTTTTGCCAATTTGATTACTATGTGTCTCGGCATGTTTCTCCTTGGGTTTATCCTGTATGGGACTCTCTGTGCTTCCTGGACTTGGGTGGCTATTTCCTTTCCCATGTTAGGGGAGTTTTCGACCATAATCTCTTCAAATATTTTCTCTCTCGCTTCTCCTTCTGGGACCCCTATAATGCGAATGTTGTTGCGTTTAATGTTGTCCCAGAGGTCTCTTAGGCTGTCTTCATTTCTTTTCATTCTTTTTTTTTAATCTGTTCTGCAGCAGTGAATTCCACTATTGTGTTTTCCAGGTCACTTATCTGTTCTTCTGCCTCAGTTATTCTGCTATTGATTCCTTCTTGTGTACTTTTCATTTCAGTTATTGTATTGTTCATCTCTGTTTGTTTGTTCTTTAATTCTTCTAGATCTTTGTTGAACATTTCTTGCATCTTCTCAATCTTTGCCTCCATTCTTTTTCCGAGGTCCTGGATCATCTTCACTATCATTAATCTGAATTCTTTTTCTGGAAGGTTGCCTATCTCCACTTCATTTAGTTGTTTTTCTGGGGTTTTATCTTGTTCCTTCATCTGGTACATACCCTTCTGACTTTTCATCTTGTCTATCTCTCTGTGAATGTGGTTTTTGTTCCACAGGCTGCAGGATTGTAGTTCTTCTTGCTTCTCTCCTTTGTATTTCTGTGGTGTCACTTGTAGCTTCTCTTTTTTCATTTCTAACTTTATTGATTTGAGCTCTTTACCTTTTTTTCTTGATGAGTCTGGCTAAAGGTTTATCAATTTTAACTTTCAAAGAACGAGCTTTTAATTTTATTTATCTTTTCTATTGTTTTCTTCATCTCTATTTCATTTATTTCTGTTCTGCTTTTTATGATTTGTTTCCTTCTACTAACTTTGGGATTTTTTTATCTTTCTTTCTCTAAATCTTTTAGGTGGAAAGCTACGTTTTTTATTTGAGATACTTCTTTTTCCTGACGTAGGCTTGTATCACTATAAACTACCCTCTTATAACTGCTTTTGCTGTCTCCCATAGATTTTGGATTGTTGTGTTTTTGTTTTCACTTGTCTGCAGGTATTTTTTGATTTTCTCTTTGATTTCTTCAGTGATCATTGGTTCTTTAGTAGCATGTTGTTTAGACTCCATGTGTTTGTGTTTTTTGTAGTTTTTTCCTGTAGTTGATTTTTAGTCTCATAGTGTTATGGTCAGAAAAGATGCTTGGTATGATTTCAGTTTTCTTAAATTAAGAGGTTTCTTTTGTGGCCTAGTATGTGATCTCTCTTGAAGAATGTTCCATGTACACTTGAAAAGAATGTGTATTCTGCTGCTTTTGGATGGAAAGTTCTCTCTCTATATATCTATTAATTCTATCTAATGTGTTATTTAAGGCCAATATTTCCTTATTAATTTTCCATCTGGATAATCTGTCCTTTAATGTAAGTGGGTTTAAAAGTCCCCACTATCATTGTGGTACTGTCAGTCTCTCCTTTTATATGTATTAATAGTTGCTTTATATGCTTAGGTACTACTACGTTGGGTGCATATATACTTACAATAGTTATATATTCTCCTTGGATTGATTCTTTATCATCATGTAATGTCCTTTTTTGTTTCTTGTAACAGTGTTTGCCTTAAGGTCTATTTTTTCCAATATAAGTATTGTTACCCCAGCTTTCTTCTTGTTTCATTTGCATGGAATACCTTTTTCCATCTCTTCACTTTCAGTCTGTGTGTGTCTTTAGATATGAATTGACTCTCTTGTAGGCAGGATATATATGTGTTTTGTTTTTGTATCCATTCAGCCATGTCTTTTGATTGGAGAATTTAGTCCATTCACATTTAAAATAATTATTGACATGTATGTTCTTATTGCCATTTTGTTAATTGTTTTGCGGTTATTTTGTAGTACTTTTTGATCCTTTCTTCATCTTTTGTTCTCTTGTGATTTGATGACTATCTTTAGTGTTATGTTTGGATTCCTTTCTCTTTTCTGTGTGTGTATCTGTTATAGATTTTTGGTTTATGTTTACCATGAGGTCTACTTATAACAATGTATATATGCATGTGATTGTTTTAAGTTGCTGATCTCTGAATTTCAAACACATTTTAACAAACCTGCATTTGTACTCTCCTCCCTGCATGATTCCTGTTTTTGACATCATATTTTACATCTAATTTTTTGTGCATCCCATAACTGCTTATTGTGAATATAGATGATTTTACTACTTTTGTCGTTTAAGCTTTCTACTATCTGTGTATGTGGTTGATTTTCTACCTTTTTTTGTATATTTGCCTTTACTGATGAGCTTTTTCCTTTCATAATTTTCATGTTTCTGGTTGTGGCCTTTTCTTTTTTGCTTAGAGATATCCCTTCAACATTCCTTTTTAAGCTTATTTGGTGGTACAGGACTCTTTTACCTTTTGCTTGTCTGTATAAATTTGACTTCTCCATCAAATCTGAATGAAATCCTTGCCAGGTAGAATATTTTTGTTTGTAGGTTTTTCCTTTTTATCACTTTAAATATATCATGCCACTCCCTTCTGCCCTACAGAGGTTCTACTGAAAAGGCAGCTGATAGCCTTATGGGAGTTACTGTGTATGTAACTTGTTGCTTTTCCCTTATTGCTTTTAATATTCTCTATTTTTATGTTTTGGCACCTTAATTACAATGTGTCTTGTGGTTCTCTTTGAGTTGACCATATTTGGGACTCTCTGTGCTTCCTGGACTTGGATGTCTGTTTTCTTTCCCAGGTTAGGGAACTTTTCAGCTATTATGTCTTCAAATGTGTTCTTGGCCCCTTTCTCTCTCTCTTCTCATTCTGGGACCCCTATAATGCAAATGTTAGTATGCTTGATGTTATCCCAGAAGTTTCTTAAACTGTCCTCATTACTTTTCATTCTTTTTTCTGCTCAGCATCAGTGATTTCCACTACTCTGTCTTCCAGATTGCTGATCCATTCCTCTGCATCATTTAGTCTAATGTTGGTTCCTTCTAGTGTATTTTTCATTTCATTACTGTATTCCTCACCTCTGGTTGTTATTTATATTTTCCATCTCTGTTAAAAAATCTCTAACTTCTCTCTCTGTGCATGCATTCTTCTCCCCAGTTCTTTGATCATATTTATGATCATTACCCTGAACTCTTTCTTGGGTAGATTTCCTGTTTCCACTTCACTTAGTTTTCTGGGGTTTTATTTTGTTCCTTTGGAATATGTTCCTCTGTTGTTTCATTTTGCCTAACGTTGTTTTTATTTCTTTGTATCTGGTAGGTTATGTTTCCTGACCTTGGAAAAGTGGCCTTTTGTAGGAGATGTCCTATGCATCCTAGTAGCACACTTCCCTCTCATAACCTGAGCTATATACTCTAGGGTCATTCCCTATGTGGGTTGCATATGACCTTCTGTTGTGGTGGGTTGACTACTGTGGGTGGCTTGGTAGGCTTTGTTGGCTCCAAATCCAGTTGGTTGCCAGGGTCTGCCTTTTAAGGAGGCTGCCAGCCATTGGTTGGTGGAACCGGATCATGAGGTGGTGGGCTGCAGAACCCCAGGGGTCCCCGGTGTTAGTGCTTGTTCACTGGTGGGTGGGGTTAGGGTCCAGGAAATCCTGGGATTGATGCCTGTCCACTGGTGGGTGAATCCAGGTCTTGGGGCTAGTGCCAGCTTACTATTGGGCAGAACTGGGTCCTCAGGTCTGGCTTCAGGGCCCAGGGGCCCCAGAGCTGATTTCAGATTGCTGATGGGTGGGTCCAGTTCCTGACACAGCTGGATGTGGAGTCCAGAGTGTTCCAAAGCTTGTGTTGGCCTGCTGATGTGTAGGTTCAGGTTCCAGCTGGTCACAAGGTTGGTGCTGGTCCACTGGGTCCCCAGGTTGTGGGCTGTGTTTGTCCTGTGGTTGTCCTGTGGCTAGTGTCTGCCCACTGGTGGGTGAGGCTGGTCCCAAGGCTAGAGCAGGTTTTCTGGTGGCTGGTGCCTGCTCATTGGTGGTAGAGCTGCATCCTGGGGTCTCTGGCTACAAGGCCTTGGGGGCTCCAGGTTTAGTGCTTGAGCTCTGGTGTGTGGGTCCAGGTCCTGGGCCCTCTGATGGGCAGGGCTGTGTCCAGGAGTGGCTGTGGGCTCTGGGGGTCTTAAGGCAGCCTGTCTGCTGGTGGGCAGGGCTGTGTCCCCACCTAGTTAGTTGCTTGGCCCAAGGCATCCCAGTAGTGGTGGCTACAGGCTGTTGGGCAGGGGCAGGGTTGGGTCCTGAAGCTAATAAACTAGAGGGAGAATTCCAAAATGATGCTTGCCAGCACCACGGTCCATGTGGTAGAAAGAGCTCTAAAAAATGGCTGTGGCCAGTGTCTGTGTCCCCAGCATGAGCTCCATTTTACTCCTGCCTCTCCAGGAGACTCTCCAAGATCAGCAGGTAGGTCTGACCCAGGATCCTTTCAAATTACAACTTCTGCTCTGGGTCCTGGAGCATGTGACATTTTCTGGGTCTCTATTTCCCACAGCTCTCCAGAACTCCTGAAAGTAAGCTCCACTGGCCTTCAAACCCAAATGTTCTGGGGAGTCATCATCTGGTGCTGGGGAGCACAATGTGCGGTTCAGACTGCTCACTCCTTGGGGAGAACCTCTGCAATTATAATTACTCTCCTGTTTGTGGGCTGCCCAGAGACATGGGACTTGAGTATACTGTGACTCCGTCCCTCCTACCAGTCTCATTGTGGTTCCTCCTTTATATCTTTAGTTGTAGATCTTTTCTGGCAGGTTCTGGTCTTTTTCATCAATAGTTGTTCTGTAAATAGTTGTAATTTTGGTGTGCTTGTGAGAGTAGTGAGCTCAGGTCCTTCAACTCTGTCATCCTGTCTGAGTTCACCTGTTATATTTTGAATTTGCTTTTTAAAAAGTCTGGATAAATTCACAGGAACTTGTTAATAGTGGGTTATCTGAGAAATGGAAATAGTGAAGGCTGAGGACCTTTAACTTCATATCTCATATACTTATAAACTGTTTAAACTTTTTATTTCAGCATTTCTGAATGGCTTTCAGTACAATATTCAAACTTTAAGGTCCTCTAAAATCTATCCCCAATTTATCATTCTGACCTTATCCTCTTTTCACTATGGTCTTTTAAAAACACAAATATCCTGCTTCTCTCTTGCTTAAAACTCTTTAGAACCCCCTAGAGGCCTTAGAAGAAGGTCCAATTTCTTCACACGACTTTTGAAGTCTTTAATAATCTGGACTCTATTTCTCCAGAAGAGATTCATCCCTTTTCTCTCTGCAGAACTCTGTTTCAGTAGTTTATCATCTTTCAAGTTCTGGAAAGTATCCTGTCATCTCTGTCTCTGGGTCACTGGGCACACCAATCCCATCAATTGTCTTCACTGTCTAACCCTGGCTTATTCAGCAGATCTCAGTTTAGATACCACTTCCCTATCTCAAGGTAGCCTTCCCTACTTCCATGTCTCCCAATTTGGGTAAGGTACTCAATCTGTGTGTTTCCATAGCATCCTATATTGTCTCTATCATAGAATTAAACACATTGCTCTATTTGCATGTTAACTTGTCTTTATTCTATGCAATTTTGTAAACTCTGGGAGGGTGGGAATTGTGTTCAAATTACCACTATATCTCCAACCCCTAGCAGAATGCCTCACAAATAGTGGTGCTCAATGAATATTTTTCAATTATTTATTCCAAAAAGTACTTATTATATACTGTTCTAGATATTGTGGGTAAAGCAGCAAATATAACGAAGTCATGCAGAACTTTTTTTTTGGTGGAAGATTCAGCTAACAAATAAGTACACATATCATTTGTTAGGTGATGATAAGTGCTGTGAACAAAATAAAGAAGTGTAAGGGGCAGAGCAGGGGAGTTAGGTCAGGGTCAGGGAAGAGCTCTCTGATAAGGTGACATTTGGACTTAGACCTGAATTAAGTATAAGAGTTACGTAGATATCAAAGTGAGGAATATTCTTGGCAGTAGATATCCAGGGAAACAGTAGATATGCAAGGAATAGCAAAGAGGCCAGTCTGGCTAAGTAACACTGAACAAAGGGTCGAGGGATAGGAGATGACATCAGAGTCCTGGGCCAGATCACATATTGTTTTTCAGGTGATGCTAAAGGTTTTAGATTTTATTCTGAGTGACATAAGAAGCCAAATGAGGGTTTTAAGCAGAGGAATAATATGATTTTGCATATATTTTCAAAGGCTCACTCTGGCTGCTAGGTGGACTCTGGTTAGGGATGGGGACGCAAGGATAAAAGATGAGAGGCCACTTAAAAATCTCTTGTATGTACGGGCTAGAGAGGATAGGGGCTTGAACTGGAGTGGGAATGGTGAAAAAAGGTTAGATATTAGATACACTTTTTAGATATAGCCAACAGGATTTGATAATGGCTTGTTCATGGGATGTAAAAGGAGAGGATTCAAGGATGAGGTGATGGTCTGTGGCTGGAAGAAAAGAAGTGCTGTTTACTCGAAAGGGGAGGACTAGGGAAGAAGCAGGTTGAAGTGTGGGTGAGGGAAACAAGGATTCAGTTTTGGGTATGTTAGTCTGAGATGCCCACTGGTCATCCAAGTGAAGGTATCAAGAAGGTAGTAGGAAATAGTAGTTTGGAGTTCAGGCTAGGGATCATGGATGGAGGGCAAAGAATGAATGTAAATAGAGTTCAGAAGATGTCTGAGAACCAAACCCTGAGGTAATTCTCCATTTAGGAATTAAGAAGATGAGAATGGAAAAGAGGCTGAGGAGGAATAGCTAGTGAAGTAGGAGGAAGACCAAAAAAGAGATACCCTAAAATTCAGTGAAAAAAAAAGTGTTTCAAGAAAAAGGCCATGTTGAATTGTTTCAAATGCTGCTGCCAGATCATGAAAGATGACTGAAAATTTGCCACTGGATTAGAAAAGTGGAAGTCATTGAAACTCTTGATAAGGGCAGTTTCTGAGAAAATGTGATTAGAGCAGATTCAAGAAAGAATTAGAGGAAAGAGGAAAAAGTAAAACTAGGCAATACTTCCTTGGAGTTTTGTTGTAAAGGGGAGCAGCAAAACTGGATGGTTGAGAGTTGAAGGATGATATGGGGTCAAGAAAGACTAATTACAAATTACAGTGATATCTACTTTAAATTTCATGGTTAATTTATCTCCTAACTAGATTCCTTGAGGATTAAACTTTCTATTTCTTTGCATTTCCTATAATGTTTAGTACACTACCTCAGGAATAATAACATGAAGAATAACTACTATTAATTGAAGGTTTACCACTTGCCAGGTATTATTCTAAGCATTTTATATACAATCCCTTTTCTAATCAACATGACAGTCCTATATTCTAGATTAGAAAACTGAGGCTTGGAAATGTTAAATGACATGTTCATGGACTTGAAAACAGATCTATTTAACTCTACAACACCTGTTATAGATTAATTGAATTGTGTCCCCTCAAAAAAGATATGTCCAACTTCTAACTCCAAATACTACTTCAGAATGTGACCATATTTGGAAATAGGGTCTATAGATACAATTATTTAAGATGAGGTCATACTAGAATAGGGTTGGCCCTGGTGTCCTTATAACAAGATGACATGTGAAGACACAAGAATTCTATGTGATGACAAAGGCAGCAATTGGAATGATGCAGCTGCAAGCCAAGGAATGACAAGGTTTGCCAGCAAGTCACTAGAAGTTAGGAAAGATTCCCTAGCTTTCAGAGGGAGCATGGCCCTGCCAACACTTTGAATGTGGACTTCTAGCCTTTAGAACTGAGACAATAAATTTCTGCTGTTTTAAGTTTGTACCATTTTGTGGTACTTTGTTATGGGAGCCCTAGGAAATGAATACAACAACACATACATTGAAAATGCATATGTAAGTTGCATATGTATCTGCTGATTGACCAAAATGAACCTCTGAAAAAAGAATCTGTGTTTGCCATTTTGCTTTGCGAGATCCTACTTAACATTAATAGAATTTTAAAGATTAATAGAATTTTAAAAGTGGTAAAACAGCACCTTTATCAAAAGCACCATATATTAATCCATTAAAATTATTACATCTTCATAAGCAAGATATCTATTACGAAATCTAGAATAATTTTTGCAGAATGAGAATACCTTACCCATAAAAACATCATGAATAGTGCTGTTATGTGATAATCTTGATAGATTTCCAAATTCTGTAGGTGTTTGTAAAACTCCAGTATCTGTGAAATTATGATAATAATAGTAGATCCTATGTTTGTCCCATAGTATTAATTCTGGCATTGCTGAATATATAAAATTTGGAATTAAAAAAGTGTCAGTAGTGACATCTAATGCAAAGTCTTGGAATACCCACTGTTCTGTATCTTCATTGTATATCACTAGGTAAATCGTTTTGATGATGTTACATGTAATGCAGTAATTTAATAACAAGGCAAGTTCCAAAGGGTGTCCTGTATACTCAACATTGTGTATAGTCAGAGTAGCAGCTGATGACATATTTAGAAGTTCTTTCAGTTTTTCAGTAGTTATTATTTTAACAAATTTAAGCAAAGCATATCCAAGGTAAACCTCATTTTCTGTCCAGATTGCCATGCTGCTTCTTCTTCCTTTATCCTGTGACAAAATTGAAAATAATTAGACAATCTTTGATTTTAGGGACAGTGTTAGCAGTTCCCATCTTCTAATTTGTTACATTTAAAAATAAAACAGTAACTACTAAGGTTTAATTTTTATTATATTTCTGACTAATACTTCAGACATAGAAATATATTACATGAAAATATATTACACACAAGCATAAAAATAAATATTTCAGTAATTTTATTATTTTATATACTTTTTCTATCAGTAGAAATAATTATTCTTAATTCCCTTTTAAATCCTCAAAGAGCATCAACCTTCTCTTTTCTTATGTATTTATCTACTCTGGCCAGGAGTGCCCCTTTGACGCTGATGTTTACTAAGGTCAAGATATAAAGACACTTACATAGACAGAGGAATGGATAAAGAAGATGTAGTACATATATACAATGGAATATTACTCAGCCATTAAAAAGAATGAAATAATGCCATTTGCAGCAACACGAATGGACCTAGAGATTGTCATACTGAGTGAAGTAAGTCAGAGAAAGAGAAAATATCATATGATATTGCTTATATGCGGAATCTAAAAAAAATGATACAAATGAACTTACTTACAAAACAGAAACAGACTCACAGATTTAGAGAACAAACTTATGGTTACCAGGGGGGAAGCATAGAGGGGAGGGGTAGTTAGGGAGTTTGGGATTGACGTGTACACACTGCTATATTTAAAATAAATAACCAAGGGAAAAAAATAAGGATACTTCAAACATTATTTTTGGAATTCAAATTTCCTTGGCTAAAGAGAAGAGAGAACTTAAAACCTGAGACAAAACAATACTACCATTTTATGGACACTGTTAGAGAGGAAGGCCATGCACAGACTGCTATGTTTGAAATTCAGTGGGCATAATTTCATTTAGGGAGCCAAGGTCTCCCTTTCCCCCTGTTTCCCCTCCCCAGCTGTTTCTAATTCTTAAAGAGTTTTACTTAAAATGTAACTTCTATGTCCATGACAATCAACAGGAGTCTTTTGTGCACATCTTGTCTCCCTAAATAAATTTGTACATCTATTTAATGTACAAATATTTAGTCTATACTCAAACAGGATGTAGACGGAAATCGAACTGATAATTTAGAAAGAGACCATTTGGGGTAAAAAGACATTTTACCAAACAAAGATTCAATTTAAAACCTAGAACTTCTGTTGCTAAAAATGAGTGTGAAACAATTCTCAAAAGGGAAATAGATTAGAAACAAAATGATGAGCCCTTTATAGAAAAGACACAGCTATTCTCACTATTCTTGGCAGAGGGATGGGAAGGGGAATTTGTCATAAACACGATAGATGGGAATTCCAATTAGCCCCAGACATGGAATGAGATTTCACGCACCCAAAACTCTTTCCTATAGATCTTCACTTAGTGCTTGGGTACAGTAAGCCAAGGTCTTGAGGCAAAGCAGGAAAGCTGAGTAATCCCTCTGATGCATTCAGGGTCTCTCCCAAATATAAAGCAGTAACCTCCTGAAGATGGGGAGGGGGCAGGCAGCAAGGCAGCAAAGTTGAGAGAAATCCATCAGCATTCTGGATGCTCAGCTACCATAGACAGGAAGTAGGATAAGAGAGCTGAGAAAAACTCTCTCTCTGAGATATGTGTGGCCTTTACTGAAAGTATAAAGCAGTCTCCATGCTATATTGGGGTCAGGGAATCAGGTGAGAGAGATAGAGGTCTCCCAAGGCAAGAAAATCCAGGGGCTGATGAAAGAGGAAAGAAAAATCCTCAGTGATTAAGAAAAAAAAAAAAAAGCTGGCAGCTAGACTATAGAGCAGAGATGGCTCTTCTAGGGTTTGGAAAGCTGGTGATTCAGTTGTGAAATATGAAGAGATCTCTGGAATCCTTTCAGTGCTAAGATACCAGGCATGGCAAAAAAGAAAATAGCTATGATAAAACACAGAAGATCTAGTGGAAATATGGGCAACAAGAATGCAGAGATGGGGAACTACAGCCAAGATATGTAAATAATAAAAAAAAAACAGAATGGAAATGCTAGAAATTAAAAATATGATACCAGGAATAAAGAAATTATTAGATGGATTTAAGAGTAAACTGAGAAAAGAAGAGGAAAAGAGCAATGAATTTGAAGAGAGGTTAATAGCATGTAACCAAACTGAAATACAAAGAAAAAAAGCAGAGTTGAAAAAAAATTAACAGGTCATCTGAGATCTGTGGGATTATATTAAATGGTCTCATATATATGTTTTTGGAATCCAAGAAGAAGAGGAAAAAGAGAATGGTGCTGAAGAAGTATTTGAAGAAATAATGTCCAAGAACACCAAAAATTAATGAGACATAATACCAGAAATCCAAGAAGTTCAATTGAACCTCAAACAGGATAAATACAAAGGAAATTACACTTGGGCACATAATAAAAGTGCTGAAAACCAAAGATAAAAGGAAAACTCTAAAGCAGCAACAAGTAAAAAGACACATATATTTGAGAACAGTAACATGAATAATGACTCACTTCTTACCAAAAATGATGAAAGCCATAAGATAATGGAATGATGTCTTTATATATTGCTTTAAAAACAATTGAAAAACAACAAAAACCACCTATCATCCTATAATTCTGTATTCAGTGGAAAATGTCCTTCAAAAATGAAGGCAAAAAAATAAAGACACTTTGATACAGACAAATGCTGAGAGAACCTGCAATACAAGAAATTTTAAAGACGTTCTTCAGGTTGAAGGGAAATGAAACCAGGAGGAACACTGGATGTGCAGACAGAAATAAAGTGCACACAGGAAGGTATATATAAAAAACTTATTTTGCTATCAGTTTGTATCTATATATCTTTATCACAATTGACTTTTTAAAGCAAAAATATTAACAAGGTATTTTGGGATTTATAGCATATTTAGAAATAAATATGAGACCAGAGTACAAAGGATGGGTGGGGTATAAATGGAGTTGTAGAGTTATAAGGTTTTTACACTGTTGTGAAGTAAATTTTATTTAAATTCAGATTCTGATAAATTAAAGATGATTATTGTAAAGTCAAGTGCAACTACTAAAAAATAATTTTGAATTAAAAAAATCAATATAGGAGACAATATAGAAATACTGAAAAATACATATTCATCCAGAGGAAGACAAGAAACAAAGGAACAAAGAACAAGAGGCATTAATAGAAAACAAATGCCAAGATGGTAGTCTTAACCCCAACCTTAGCAATAGTTGTATTAAATTTAAGTGAACTAACTATTAAAATTTGAAGGCAGATATTGTCACACTGGAGAAAATGCAAGACCCTATATGCAGTTTACAAGAAATATAAAGTCACAGACAGGTTGATAGTAAAATAATAGAAAAACTTACATCATATAAGCATGAAACATAAGAAAGCTAGTGCAGCTATATTATTATATATAAATAAAACCAAATGAAATATCACTTCACACATGCTAAAAGAGTTTAAATAATAATGACTGGACACACTAACGGTTGGTGAGGGTGAGATGTGGAAGTACATGAAAAAAGGCAGCTATAAATAATTTATAATGTCTTAATTACTATAGCTTTATAATAAATTTTGATACATGGTAGAAGAAATCCTTTGCCCCAACCCCCTCCTAACCCTCAGCCCTTTACTCCATCATATACCTTTTAGAATCATTTTCTGATTTCCACAAAGTAACACTGCATCAAATCTATAGATAAGTTTAGGAAGGATTTAAAAATTTTAAAATATTCTGCATTCCAACCAAGATCTCATACATTTTTAGTGGCATTTATTTCTAGATAAGTTTTTTGTTCTACCCTGAATTGCCATATGACTTTTAGAATCAAATTCTCAATTTCTATAGAAGCCTGCTAGGATTTTAATTGACGTTGTGCTGCATTTCTCAAGAATTGACATTTTAACAATATTGAGTATTTTCCACCTATGAACATGATACATCTCCCCATGTAAGTCTTTTACTTTGCTCAATAATGTATGTAGTTTTTAAGTGTATATATTTGCACATCTTTTGTCAGATTTACCCTAAGTATTTAATATTTTTGAATCTATTTTAAACAGTATTTTTTAAAATTTCAATTTATGATTGTTCATATATTTCATATACAAAATTAACTTGTTATATTTCATATAAAAATGAAATTGGTTTTTATACATTGACCATGTACACTGCAATCTGGTAAATACACTTATTAGCCCTGATAGCTTTTTGAAAAATAGATTTCATAAGCTTTTCTACATCTAATAATGTTTGAATAAAGACACTTTCCTTTTCAATATGGATTCCTTTTACTTGTTTCTTAATTCATTGCACCTGTTAGAACTGTCAGTACAATGTTGAATAGAAGTGGCATGGGCAAACATTCTCACCTTGTTCTTTATTTTAAGCAAGAAAGGGAAGAAAGAAACAAAGGAACAAATGGTGTTAATAGAAAACAAATACCAAATGGTAAGTTTAACCAACAACAGCAATAATTACATTAAATCTGAGCAGACTAAATAGTCTTTTACCATTATACAATGCTATCTTAAGGTTTTTCATAAAGGTTCCTTGTTAAGTTGAGAAAGTTCTCTTTTATTCTTAATTTGCTGATTTTTAAAATCAGTTGTGTATGTTGGATTTTGTCAAATGCTTTTATGCACCTATTGAGGTGATCATATAGTTTTTCTTTTGTTATTTTCTAATAAGGTGAATTACGTTGATTGACTTTCTCTTGTAAATCACTCTTTCATTCCTAAGATAAATCCCACTTGGTCATGATGTATTTTCCTTTTTATATATTTTTGGACCTGGTTTACTAAAACTTTGTTTATAAGTTTTAAATCTTTGTTTATAAGAGATATTGGTCTGCAGTTTTATATTCTTGTAATGTGTTATTCTTGGTTGTGGTATCACATAATGTTGGCCTCATAGAATAAATTGGGAAGTGTCCCCCTCCCTTCAATTTTCTGAAAGAGTTAAGAAATGGTGTCATTTATTTTAAAAATATATCATAGAATTCACTGGTGAAATACTCTTGGCCTAAAGTTTTCTTTGTGGGAAGGTTTTTAAATAACAAATTCAATTTCTTTAATTGATACAGGGGTATTCATGTTACCTATTTGTCTTAGGGAAGCTTTGGTAGTTTGTGTAAATTTGTTTTAACTTTGTATTTAAAGTTGTTTAACATGGCCCCACTGTGAAACAGGTTGGCACCAGCAAAGAGCTCACCTGATCCATGCAGATGGCTACACAGAAACCCAGCCCTGTCCTCCAATGGGCTGCAGAAGCCCCATACCCATTGGGCCACACAGCTAACTGAGCAGGAAGCCTACCCTGCTCTCCAGTGGGCCCACAGCCACCACCCAAAGAGCAGCCTCACAGCCAACTTGGCGAGGTGCCAGGCCCACTGACCAGCACACTCAT
This sequence comes from Eubalaena glacialis, assembly GCF_028564815.1. NCBI lineage: Eukaryota > Metazoa > Chordata > Mammalia > Artiodactyla > Balaenidae > Eubalaena > Eubalaena glacialis. The sequence goes on from NC_083718.1 coordinate 27,737,345, forward strand.
AGTAGTCAGCCCCACCACAACAGAAGTGTGTATTCAGCCTACATCAGGGCTACCACTAAAGCATATAGTTCTGGTGACCAGAGGGGTGTGCTGCTGGGCCCCATAGAATGTCTCCTACATAAAGCCACTTCTATAAGATCAGGAAACATAACTGACCTACCTAACACATAGAAGTAAACAACAAAGAATTGGGAAAATGAGACAGAGGAATATGTTCCAAATGAAGAAACACAGCAAAATCCCAGAAATAGAATGAAGTGAAGTGGAGAAAAGCAATATATCTGATAAAGTGTTCAAGATAATGAATATAAAATGTTCAATGAATTTGGGAGAAGAATGAATGAACACAGTAAGAATTTCAACAGAGTTACAAAATATAAAAAAGAACCAAACACAGCAGAAGAATACAATAGCTGAAATTAAAAAATAGCCTAGAAGGAATCAACAGTAGATTAGATGATACAGAGGAACAAATCAGTGATCAGGAAGACAGAGTAGTGAAAACCGCATGAACTGAACAGAAGAAAGAAAAGAATTAAAAAATGAGGATACTTTAAGAGACCTCTTGGACAACATCAAGCATACTAACACTTGCATTATTGGGGAGAAGAGAGAAGGGAGGAGAAGAGAGAAAGAAAGGGGCAGAGAATTTTTGAAGAAATAAGAGCAGAAAACTTCACTAACCTGAGAAAAGAAACAGACATTCAGGTCCAGGAAGCACAGAGAGTCCCAAACAAGATGAAGAGCAAGACAAAGTATAATTAAAATGACAAAAAATTAAAGATAAAGAGAGCATCTTAAAAGCATCAAGAGAAAAGCAACTATATACAAGGGAACTACCATAAGAGAATTACCTGACTTTTCAGGATAAATGCTACAGGCCAGAAGGGAGCGGCACAATATACTGAAAGAGATGAAAGAAAAAAATGTACAACCAAAAATACCTGGCAAGGCTATAATTTAGATTTGAAGGAGGAATAGACTTTTACAGACAAACAAAAGATAAAAGAGTTCAGCACCACTAAACTGGCTTTATAAGAAATGTTAAAGAAACTTCTCTAAGTGGAAAAGAAAAGGCTACAACTAGAAATATAAAAATCGTAAAAGGATAAATCTCACTGGTAGAGGTAAACATACAGTAAAGATAGTAGATCAGCCACTTATAAAGCTATTAGGAAGGTTTAAAGATAAAAGTAGAAAAATAATCTATATCCACAATAAGTAGTTAAGGGATACATAAACAAAAAGATGTAAAAAAGATGTCAAAAACATTAAAAAAAGGGGGTGGGTAAAAAGGTAGGTTGGTTAGAATGTGCTCAATTTTAGACCATCAACTTAAAATAATCACACACCTATATATAGGTTGTTATATATGAACCTCATGGTAACTGCAAACCAAAAACCTATAATAGATACACACACAAAAGGAATACAAACATAACACTAAAGATAGTGATCAAATCACAAGGAAAGTGAACAAAAGAAGAAGAAAGGAACAAAAAAGAACTACAAAAACAAGTGGAAAACAACGAAATGGCAATAAGTACATACTTATCAATATTATGTAAATGGACTAAATGCTCCAATCAAAAGACATAGAGTAGCTAAATGAATACAAAAACAAGACCCATATATAAGCTATTTACAAGAGACTCACTTCATATCTAAAGACACATGCAAACTGAAAGTGGGGGATGGAAAAAGGTATTTCTTTCAAATGGAAATAAAAAGAAAGCTGAGGTACAATATTTATAACAGGCAAAATAGACTTTAAAACAAAGACCATAACAAGAGACAAAGAAAGACATTACATAATGATAAAGGGATCAGTCCAAGAAGAAGATATAACTAATGTCAATATATATACACCCAAAGTAGGAGCACCTAAATACATAAAGCAAATATTAACACACATAAGAGAAAAACTGACAGTAATGTAATAAAAGTGGGGACTTTAAGACCTCAGTTATATCAACAGATAGATCATCTAGAAAGAAAAACAATACGGAAACCCTGGCCTTAAATGAAACATTAGACCATATGGAATTAATAGATATACACAAAACATTGCATCCCCAAATAGCAGAACACCCATTCTTTTCAAGTACACATAGAAAATTCCCCAGGATAGATCACAAGCTAGAGCAGAAAACAAGTCTCAATACATTGAAGAAGACTGAAATCATATCAAGCATCTTTTTCAACCACAATGGTATGAGACTAGAAATCAACTATAATTAAAACAAAACTGTAAAAAACATAAACACATGGAGTCTAAACAACATGCTATTAAACAACCAATGGGTTAAAGAAATAAAAGAGGAAATAAAAAATCTGGATACAAATGAAAACAAAAACACAATGATCCAAAACCTATGGGATACAGCAAAAGCAGTTCTAAGAGGGAACTTTAAAGAGATACAAGCTTACCTTGGGAAACAAGGAAAATCTCAAATGATCTAACTTTACACCGAAAAGAACTCGAAAAAGAAGAATAAACAAAGCCTAAAGTTTGTAGAAGGAAAGAAATCATGAAGATCAGGGCATAAATAAATAAAATCAGAGACTAAAAAGGCAATAGGAAAGATCAATGAAACTAAGAGTTAGCTCTCTGAAAATTTTGTTTTATCAACAAAATTGATAAAGCTTTAGCCAGACTCATTAGAAAAAAACACGAGATAGCCCAAATCAGTAAAATCAGAAACAAAAGAGAAGTGACAACTGATACCACAGAAATAAAAAGGAGCATAAGAGATTACTATTAACAATTACACACCAATGGAATGGACAATATAGAAAAATTGGATACACTCCTAGAACTTACAACTACCCAAGAATGAATCAGGAAGAGTGTATAAACAGACCAATTACCAGTAATTAATTTGAATCAGTAATTTAAAAAACTCCTAATAAACAAAAAAAAATTACATGTGAATTTTATCAACATTTAAAGAAAAGTTAACATCTATCTTTCTAAAATTATTCCCAAAAATTGAAGAAGAAGGAATGGTTCTGAAATCATTCCAAAGGTTGCATTACATGGATACCAGAAACCAAAGACACCACACACACAAAAAATTACAGACTAATGTCACTGATAAACATAGATGCAAAATTCCTCAACAAAATATTAGCAAACCAAATGCAATAATACATTAAAAGGATCATACACCATGATCAAGTGGGATTAATCCAGGGATGTAAAAATGGTTCAATATTCTGAAATCAATTGATGTGATACACTACATAAACAAACTGAAGAATAAAAATTATATTATGATCATCTCAATAGATGCAGAAAAAGCTTTTGACAAGATTCAGCATACTTTCATGATAAAAACTCTTAACGAAGTAGGTATAGAGGGAACATACCTCAACATAATAAACAGCATGTATGACAAACCCACAGCCAACACCAAATTCAACTGTGAAAAGCTAAAAGCATTTCTTCTAAGATCAAGAATGAGACAAGGATGCCCACTGTCACAACTTTTATTCAACGTAGTAATGGAAGCCATGGCAATCAAATATGAAAAAGAAATAGAAGGAATCCGAATTGGAAAGGAAGAAGTAAAACTGTCACTGCTTACAGGTGACATGAAACTATACATAGAAAATCCTATAGACTACTGACTCCACCAAACAAACAAACCCCCCCCAAAACACCAGAAAACAAAAACCATTACAACTAATAAATGAATTCAGTAAAGTTGCAGGAAGCAAGATTAATATAAAGAAACCTGTTGCTTTTCTATACACTAATAATGAACTATCAGAAAGAGAAATTAAGAAAACAATCCCATTTACAATTGCATAAAAAGATTAAATATCTAGGAATAAATCTAACTAAAAAGGTCAAGACTTGAAAAATATTAGACACTGATGAAAGAACTTGAAGACAACACAAAAATTGGAAAGATATACCATGCTTATGGATTGGAAAAATTAATGTTGTTAAAATGACCACATTATGCAAGGCAATATATAGATTCAACGCAATCCATATCAAAATACCAATGGCTAACACAACATTGTAAGTCAACTATACTTCAATAAAATTTAAGAAACATTAAAAAAATTGCCAATGGCATTTTTTTACAGAACAAGTAATTCTAAAATTTGTATGAAAATACAAAGTACCCCAAATAGCCAAAATAATCATAAGAACAAAGCTGGAGGAATTATGCTCCCTGATTTCAAACACTACTACATAGCTACAGTCATCAGAACAGTATGGTACTGGCACAAAAACAGACACAGAGATAAATAGAACAGAATAGAGGACCCCAAAATAACCCACACTTATATGATCAATTACTCTAAGACACAGGAGACAAGAATATACAATGGGGAAAAGACAGCCTCTTCAGTAAATGGTGTTGGCAAAACTGTACAGCAACATACAAAAAAATCAAACTCACATACAATCTCACACCACATATAAAAATAAACCCAAAATGGATGAAGATTTAAATATAAGACCAGAAACTGTAAAACTCCTAGAAGAAAACACAGTCAGTATGCTCTATGACATGGATTTTAGCATTATTTTGGGAGATCTGTCTCCTCAGGCAAGGGCAACAAAAACAAAAGCAAACAAATGGTACTACATCAAACTAAAAAGCTTTTGCACAGTAAAGAAAACTATAAACAAGGGTAAAATGCAGCCTACTGAATAGGAGAAGATGTTTGCCTATTATATATCCAATAAGGGATTAATATCCAAAATATGTAAAGAAATCATACAACTCAACATCATAAAACAAATAATTAAAAAATAGGTGGAGAACCTGATTAGACATTTTTCCAAGGAAGACACAGAGATGGCCAACAGACACATGAAAGGTGCTCAGCATCACTAATCATAAGGGAAATGCAAATTAACACCAAAATGAGATAATACTTCATAACTGTCAGAATGGCTATAGTTTAAAAGACAACAATAAGTGTTGGTGAGGATGTGGAGAAAAGGGAACCTTGTGTAGTGTTGGCAGCATTGTAAATTGGTGCAGTTACTATGCAAAACAGTATAGAGGTTCTCAAAAAGTTAAAAATAGTACTGCAATATGATCCAGCAATTTCACTTCTGGGTATTTACACAAAGAAAACAAAACCACTAATTTGAAAAGATATATACACACCAATGTTCATTGCAGCATTATCTGTAATAGCCAAGATTTGAAAGCAGTTTAAGTGTCCATGGATAGATGAATAGATAAAAAAAGATGTGACATAATCATAAAATAATATAATGGAAAATTGCTCTGCCATAAACAGAATGAAATCTTGCTATTTGTGAAACATGGATGCATCTAGAGGGTATGCTAAGTGAAATAAGTCAGATTAAGATAAATACTGTATGATCTTACTTATGTGTGAAATCTAAAAAACAAAACAAACAAACACAACAAGATAGAAATAGACCCATAAATACAGAGAACAAACTGGTAGTTCTGGGGTGTGGGTCATGGAGGGGGGACTATGAAACAGATCAAGGGGGTTAGGAGGTAGAAACCTCTGTTTATAAAATAAATAAGTCACAGGGGTGTAATAGATAGCATAAAGGATGTGGTCAATAATATTGTAATAACTTGCATGGGGACAGATGGTTAGTTACTAGACTTATTGTGGTGAAAATTTCATAACGTATGCAAATGTCAAATCACTAAATTGTACACCTGGAAGTAAGATAATATTGTACATCGACTATATTTCAACTTAAAAAAATTGTTTAAAACATTCTTTTTTAAAATTAATTTTTATTGGAGTATAGTTGCATTACAATGTTGTGTTAGTTTCTGATGTACAGCAAAGTGAATCAGCTATACATATAAATATTTCCCTTCCTTTTTGGATTTCCTTCCCATTTAGGTCACCAAAGAGCAATGAGTAGAGTTCCCTGTGCTATACAGTAGATTCTCATTAGTTATCTATTTTATACATAGTAGTGTATATATGTCAAACCCTATCTCCCAATTCATCCCCCCCCCTTTCCCCTCTTTGTGTCCATATGTTTGTTCTCTATGTCTGTGTCCCTATTTCTGTTTGCAAATTGGTTAATCTGTACAAATTTTCTAGATTCCACACATATGCATTAATATAGGATATTTGTTTTTCTCCTTTTGACTTACTTCACTCTGTATGACAGTCTCTAGGTCCATCCATGTCTCTGCAAATGGCATAATTTTGTTCCTTCTTATGGCTGAGTAATATTCCATTGTATACATGTACAACATCTTCTTTATCCATTCCTCTGTTGATGGACATTTAGGTTGCTTCCATGTCCTGGCTATTGTAAATAGTGTTGCAATGAACACTGGGGTGCATGTACCTTTTCGAATTATGGTTTTCTCAGCCCAGTAGTGGGATTGCTGGGTCATATGGTAGTTCTATTTCTAGTTTTCTTAAGGTACCTCCATACTGTTCTCCATAGTGGCTGTATCAATTTACTTTCCCACCAAGAGTGCAAGAGAATTCCCTTTTCTCCACACCCTCTCCAGCATTTGTTGTTTGTAGATTTTCTGATGATGCCCATTCTGACTTGTACCTCATTGTAGTTTTTGTTTGCATTTCTCTAATAATTAGTGATGTTGAGCATCTTTTCATGTGCCTCTTGGCCATCTGTATGTCTTCTTTGGAGAAATGTCTACTTAGGTCTTCTGCCAATTTTCTAATTGGGTTGTTTGTTTTTTTGATATTGAGCTGTTTGTATATTTTGGAGATTAATCCCTTGTCAGTTTCTTCATTTGCAAATATGTTCTCCCATTCAGAGGGTTTTCTTTTCATCTTGTTTATGGTTTCCTTTGCTGTGCAAAAGCTTTTAAGTTTCATTAGGTCCCATTTGTTTATTTTTGTTTTTATTTTCATTATTCTAGGAGATGGGTCAAAAAAGATCTTGCTGTGATTTATGTCAAAGAGTATTCTGCCTACGTTTTCTAGGAGTTTTATAGTGTCTGGCCTTACATTTAGGTCATTAATCCATTTTGAGTTTATTTTTGTGTATGGTGTTAGGGAGTGTTCTAATTTCATTCTTTTACATGTAGCTGTCCAATTTTCCCAGCACCACTTATTGAAGAGACTGTCTTTTTTCCATTGTATATTCTTGCCTCCTTTGTCATTGATTAGGTGACCATATGTGTGTGGGTTTATCTCTGGGCTTTCTATTCTGTTCCATTGATTTATATATCTGTTTTTGTGTCAGTACCATACTGTCTTGATTACTGTAGCTTTGTAGTATAGTCTGAAAAACATTCTTTTCTTATCTTATAATAGCAGTAGACTTGGTAGTGAGTCCACTTCTCTCAATTCTAATATTGGTAATTTGTGGCTTTTAAAAAAATCTTTAGTCAGTCTAGATGAAAGGATAAAGAAGATGTGGTGCATATATTCAATGGAATATTACTCAGCCATAAAAAGGAATGAAATTGGATCATTTGTAGAGACATGGATGGACCTAGAGACTGTCATACAGAGTGAAGTAAGTCAGAAACAGAAAAACAAATATCGTATATTAATGCATATATGTGGAATCTAGAAAAATGGGAGAGATGAACTGCTTTGCAAGGCAGAAATAGAGATACAGATGTAGAGAACAAATGTATGGACACCAAGGGGGAAAGCGGGGGGTGGGGTGGTGGTGGTGGGATGAATTGGGAGATTGGGATTGAGATACATACACTAATATGTATAAAATAGATAACTAATAAGAACCTACTGTAGAAAAAAATAAAATAAAATAAAATTCAAAAAAAAAAAAAAGGAGCCTGTGAGCTGCAACTAAGACTCAGGGCAACCAAATAAAAGAAAGAAAAGAAAAGGAAAGAAAGAAAGAAAGGAAGAAAGAAAGAAAGAAAGAAAGACAAAGAAAGAAAGAGAAAGAAAGAAAGAAAGAAAGAAAGAAAGAAAGAAAGAAAGAAAGAAAGAAAGAAAGAGAAAGAAAGAAAGAAAGAAAGAGAAAGAAAAAGAAAAAGAAAGAAAGAAAGAAAGAAAAGAAAAGAAAGGAAGGAAGGAAGGAAGGAAGGAAGGAAGGAAGGAAGGAAGAAAGAAATTCCTCAGCAAATCAAAAAAAAAAATCTTTAGTCAGTCTGGGTAAAGAGTTATCAATTTTGTTGATCTCAAATAATCAGCATTTGGCTTCACTGATTTTCTCTGCAGTTTCTGTTTTCTATGGCATTAATTTACACAATGATTTTTTCTATTTCCTTTCCTCTGTTACTTTTGGTTTAATTTGTGCATCTTTTTGCTATTTTCTTAATGTGGAAGTAGAGATCATTGATTTGAGACATATCTCCTTTTCTAATACTGGGGACGAACACTATAAACTTCCATCTAAATAGCGCTTTAGTAGCGTACTGCCAAGTTTGACATGTACTGTTCTCATTTTCTTTCAGTTCAAAACACTTTCTAATTAGTTTTTAAGAATTGTCTTTTGACTCATTGATTATTTAGAAGTGTGTCAATTTCCTAATTTTTTTTGATATTGCAGATATCCTTTTGTCATGGTTGCTAATTTAATTCCATTGTTGTCAGAGAAGACAAACTTTGTATGATCTGAATACTTTTAAACATATCTTGACTTGTTTTATGGCCTAGAACAATGATCTATCTTGGTAAATGTTCCATATGTAATTGAGAAGAATGCATATTTTGCTGCTTTTCTGAGTATTCTGACATGTTCTATTAATTTCAATTTGACCCAGATGGTTTACAGTGTTGTCCAAGTGCTCTACTCACTTACTGATTCTCTATTTGTTCTAATTCATTACTGAGAAGTATTAAAGGATTTGACTATAATTGTGGTTTTATCTGTTTATCCTTGAAGTTCTACTTTTTGCTACATATATTTGAAGCTCTATAATTATGTTCATAATCATTTATGATTTTTATGTGCTTGTGATGAACTGACTCCATTACTATTGTGAGATGACCCTCTTTAACAGTGGTAATATTCTTTGCTCTGAAATACACTTTTATATTAATACAGATACCCTGGCTTTCTTTTAAAAGATGTTATCATGTATACTTTTGTCTATCCTTTTATTAATTTATGTATTATTTTTTAAATTAAAAAAAAATTTTTTTTTACATCTTTATTGGAGTATAATTGATTTACAATGGTGTGTTAGTTTCTGCTTTATAACAAAGTGAATCGGCTATACATATACATATATCTCCATATCTCATGCCTCTTGCAACTCCCTCCCTCCCACCCTCCCTATCCCACCCTTCTAGGTGGTCAAAAAGCACTGAGCTGATCTCCCTGTGCTATGTGGCTGCTTCCCACTAGCTATCGGTTTTACATTTGGTAGTGTATATATATACATGACACTCTCTCACTTTGTCCCAGCTTACCCTTCCCCCTCACCACGTCCTCAATTCCATTCTCTAGTAGGTCTGCATCTTTATTCCCGTCCTGCCTTTACATTCTTCATGACTTTTTTTTTTTAATTCCATATATATGTGTTAGTTAGTTAGTTAGTTAGTATTTGTTTTTCTCTTTTTGACTTACTTCAATCTGTGTGACAGACTCTAGGTCCATCCACCTCACTACAAATAACTCAATTTTGTTTCTTTTTACGGCTGCGTAATATTCCATTGTATATATGTGCCACATCTTCTTTATCCATTCATCTGTCGATGGACACTTAGGCTGCTTCCATGTCCTGGCTATTGTAAATACAGCTGCAAGAACACTGTGGTACATGACTCTTTTTGAATTACGGTTTTCTCAGGGTATATGCAGAGTAGTGGGAACTGCTGGGTGGTAGGGTAGTTCTATTTTTAGTTTTTAAAGGAACCTCCATACTCTTCTCCATAGTGGCTGTATCAATTTACAATCCCACCAACAGTGCAAAAGAGTTCCCTTTTCTCCACACCCTCTCCAGCATTTATTGTTTGTAGATTTTTTTCATGATGGCCATTCTGACTGGTGTGAGGTGATATCTCATTGTAGTTTTGATTTACAATTCTTTAATGATTAATGATGTTGAGCATTCTTTCATGCGTTTGTTGGCAATCTGTATATCTTCTTTGGAGAAATGTCTATTTAGGTCTTCTGCCCATTTTTGGATTGGGTTGTTTGTTTTTTTGATATTGAGCTGCATAAGCTGCTTGTATATTTTGGAGATTAATCCTTTGTCAGTGGCTTCATTTGCAAATATTTTCTCCAATTCTGAGGGTTCTCTTTTTGTCTTCTTTATGGTTTCCTTTGCTGTGCAAAAGCTTTTAAGTTTCATTACATCCCACTTGTTTATTTTTGCTTTTATTTCCATTACTCTAGGAGGTGGGTCAAAAAGGATCTTACTGTGATTTATGCCAGAAGTGTTCTGCCAATGTTTTCCTCTAAGAGTTTTATAGTGTCTGGCCTTACATTTAGGTCTTTAATGCTTTTTGAGTTTATTTTTGTGTATGGTGTTAGGGAATGTTCCAATTCCACTCTTTTACATGTAGCTGTCCAGTTTTCCCAGCACCACTTATTGAAGAGGCTGTCTTTTCTGCGTTGTATATTCGAGCCTCCTTTAGCAAAAATAAGGTAACCATATGTGCATGAGTTTATCTCTGGGCTTTCTATTCTGTTCCATTGATCTATATTTCTGTTTTTGTGCCAGTACCATACTGTCTTGATTACTATAGCTTTGTAATATAATCTGAAGTCAGGGAGCCTGATTCCTCCAGCTCCGTTTTTCTTTGTCAAGATTGCTTTGGCTATTCGGGGTCTTTGGTGTTTCCATAAAAAACGTGAAATTTTTTGTTCTAGTTCTGTGAAAAATGGCAGTGGTAGTTTGATAGGGATTGCATTGAATCTGTACATTGCTTTGGGTAGTAGAGTCATTCACAATGTTGATTCTTCCAATCCAAGAACATGGTATATCTCTCCATCTGTTTGTATCATCTTTAGTTTCTTTCATCAGTGTCTTATAGTTTTCTGCATACAGGTCTTTTGTCTCCGTAGGTAGGTTTATTGCTAGGTATTTTATTCTTTTTGTTGCAATGGTGCTACTTTACCAAATTCATTGATTAGCTCTAGTAGTTTTCTGATAGCATCTTTAGGATTCTCTATGTAGAGTATCATGTCATCTGCAAACAGTGACAGCTTTACTTCTTCTTTTCCAATTTGGATTCCTTTTATTTCTTTCTCTTCTCTGAGTGTTGTGGCTAAAACTTCCAAAACAATGTGGAATAACAGTGGTGAGAGTGGGCAACCTTGTCTTATTCCTGATCTTAGTGGAAATGGTTTCAGTTTTTCACCATTGAGGACAATGTTGGCTGTGGGTTTGTCATATATGGCCTTTATTATGTTGAGGAAAGTTCCCTCTATGCCTACTTTCTGGAGGGTTTTTATTATAAATGGGTGCTGAATTTTGTCAAAAGCTATTTCTGCATCTATTGAGATGATCATATGGTTTTTATTCTTCAATTTGTTAATATGGTGTATCCCATTGATTGATTTGCGTATACTGAAGAATCCTTGCATTCCTGGGATAAGCCCCACTTGATCATGGTGTATGATCCTTTTAATGTGCTATTGGATTCTGTTTGCTAGTATTTTGTTGAGGATTTTTGGACCTATGTTCATCAGTGATATTGGCCTGTAGTTTCCTTTCTTTCTGACATCTTTGTCTGGTTCTGGTATCAGGGTGATGGTGGCCTTGTAGAGTGAGTTTGGGAGTGTTCCTCCCTCTGCTATAATTTGGAAGAGTTTGAGAAGGATAGGTGTTAGCTCGTCTTTAAATGTTTGATAGAATTCGCCTGTGAAGTCATCTGTTCCTGGGTTTTTGTTTGTTAGAAGATTTTTAATCACAGTTTCAATTTCAGTGCTTGTGATTGGTCTGTTTATATTTTCTATTTCTTCCTGGTTCAGTCTCGGAAGGTTGGGCTTTGCTAAGAATTTGTCCATTTTTTCCAGGTTGTCCATTTTATTGGCATATAGTTGCTTGTAGTAATCTCTCATGATCCTTTGTACTTCTGCAGTGTCAGTTGTTACTTCTCCTTTTTCATTTCAAATTCTGTTAATTTGAGACGTCTCCCTTTTTTTCTTGATAAGTCTGGCTAATGGTTTATCCATTTTGTTTATCTTCTCAAAGAACCAGCTTTTAGTTTTATTGATCTGTGTTATTGGTTCCTTCATTTCTTTTTCATTTTTCTCTGATCTGATCTTTATGATTCCTTTCCTTCTGCTAACTTTGGGGTGTTTTTGTTCTTTTTTCTGTAATTGCTTTAGGTGTAAGGTTAGGTTGTTTATTTGAGATGTTACTTGTTTCTTAAGGTAGGATTGTATTGCTAAAACTCCCCTCTTAGAACTGCTTTGGCTGCATCCCATAGGTTTTGGGTCGTCGTGTTTTCATTGTCATTTATTTCTAGGTAATTTTTGATTTCCTCTTTGATTTCTTCAGTGATCTCTTGGTTATTAAGTAGTGTATCATTTAGCCTCCATGTGTTTGTATTTTTTAAAGATTTTTTCCTGTAATTGATATCTAGTTTCATAGCGTTGTGGTCGGAAAGGATACTTGATACGATTTCAATTTTCTTAAATTTACTGAGGCTTGATTTGTGACCCAAGATATGACCTATCCTGGAAAATGTTCCATGAGCACTTGAGAAGAAAGTGTATTCTGTTGTTTTTGTATGGAATGTCCTATGAAAATCAATTAATTCCATCTTGTTTAATGTATCATTTAAAGCTTGTGTTTCCTTATTTATTTTCATTTTGGATGATCTGTCCATTGGTGAAAGTGGGGTGTTAAAGTCCCCTACTATCATTGTGTTACTGTTGATTTCCTCTTTAATGGCTGTTAGCATTAGCCTGATATATTGAGGTGCTCCTATGTTGGGTGCATAAATATTTACAATTGTTATATCTTTTTCTTGGATTGATCCCTTGATCATTATGTAGTGTCCTTCTTTGTCTCTTTTAATAGTCTTTATTTTAAAGTCTATTTTGTCTGATATGAGAATTGCTACTCCAGCTTTCTTTTGATTTCCATTTGCATGGAATATCTTTTCCCATTCCCTCACTTTCAGTCTGTATGTGTCCCTAGGTCTGAAGTGGGCCTCTTGTAGACAGCATATATATGGGTCTTGTTTTTGTATGCATTCAGCCAGTCTATGTCTTTTGTTTGGAGCATTTAAGCATTTACATTTAAGGTAATTATCGATATGTATGTTCCTATTACCATTTTCTTAATTGTTCTGGGTTTGTTATTGTAGGTCTTTTCTTTGTTTTGTGTTTCCTGCCTAGAGAAGTTCCTTTAGCATTTGTTGTAAAGCTGTTTTGGTGGTGCTGAATTCTCTTAGCTTTTGCTTGTCTGTAAAGCTTTTAATTTCTCCATCAAATCTGAATGAGATCCTTGCTGGGTACAGTAATCTTGGTTTTAGGTTTTTGCCTTTCATCACTTTAAATATGTCCTGCCACTCCCTTCTGGCCTGCAGAGTTTCTGCTGAAGGATCAGCTGTTAACCTTATGGTGATTCCCTTGTATGTTATTTGTTGTTTTTCCCTTGCTGCTTTTAATATTTTTTCTTTGTATTTAATTTTTGATAGTTTGATTAATATGTGTCTTGGCATGTTTTTTCTTGGATTTATCCTGTATGGGACTCTGTGCACTTCCTGGACTTGACTGACGACTTCCTTTCCCATATGAGGGAAGTTTTCAACTATAATCTCTTCAAATATTTTCTCAGTCCCTTTCTTTTTCTCTTCTTGTTCTGGGACCCCAATAATTCGAATCTTGGTGCATTTAATGTTGTCCCAGAGGCCTCTGAGACTGTCCCTCAATTCTTTTCATTCTTTTTTCTTTATTCTGTTCTGCAGTAGTTATTTCCACTATTTTATCTTCCAGGTAACTTATCCGTTCTGCTGCCTCAGTTTTTCTGTTATTGCTTCCTTGTATAGAATTTTAAACTTCATTTATTGTGTTGTTCATCATTGTTTGTTTGCTCTTTGGTTGTTCTAGGTCCTTGTTAAACGTTTCCTGTATTTTCTCCATTCTATTTCCAAGATTGTGGATCATCTTTACTATCATTATTCTGAATTCTTTTTCAGGTAGACTGCCTATTTCCTCTTCATTTGTTTGATCTGGTTGATTTTTACCTTGCTCCTTCATCTGCTGTGTGTTTCTCTTCTCATTTTGCTTAACTTATTGTGTTTGGGGTCTCCTTTTCACAGGCTGCAGTTTCATAGTTCCTGTTGTTTTTAGTGTCTGCCCCCAGTGGCTATGGTTGGTTCAGTGGGTTGTGTAGGCTTCCTGGTGGAGGGGACTAGTGCCTGAGTTCTGTTGGATGAGGCTGGATCTTGTTTTTCTGGTGGGCATGTCTGCATCCAGTGGTGTGTTTTGGGGTGTCTGTGACCTTATTATGATTTTAGGCAGCCTCTCTCCTAATGGGTGGGGTTGTGTTCCTGTCTTGCTAGTTGTTTGGCATAGGGTGTCCAGCACTGTAGCTTGCTGGTCATTGAGTGGAGCTGGGTCTTGGCGTTGAGATGGAGATCTCTGGGAGATTTTCACTGTTTGATATTACATGGAGCTGGGAGGTCTCTGGTGGTCCAATGTCCTGAACTCAGCTCTCCCACTTCAGAGGCACAGGCCTGATGCCCGGCCAGAGCACCCAGATGCTGTCATCCACAAGGCTCAGAATAAAAGGGAGAAAAAAAGAAAGAAAGAAAGAAAAATAAAATAAAGTTATTAAAATAAAAAATAATTAAAAATTAAAAATTTTTAAAAAAAGAAAGAAGAGAGCTACCAAAGCAAAAAATAAATCCACCAATGATAACAAGCACTAAAAAGTATACTAAAAAAAAAAAAACAACAGCAAAAAAACGGACAGACAGAACCCTAGGACAGATGGTAAAAGCAAAGCTATACAGACAAAATCATACAGAGAAGCATACACATACACACTCACAAAAAGAGACAAAGGACAAAAAACACATATTTTTGTTCCCAAAGTCCATCGCCCTAATTTGGGATGATTCGTTGTCTATTCAGTTATTTCACAGATGCAGGGTACATCAAGTTGATTGTGGAGATTTAATCCGCTGCTCCTGAGGCTGCTGGGAGAAATTTCCCTTTCTCTTCTTTGTTCGCACGGCTCCTGGGGTTCAGCTTTGGATTTGGCCATGCCTCTATGTGTAGGTCGCCTGAGGGTGTCTTTTCCCGCTCAGACAGGATGGGGTTAAAGAGCAGCTGATTAGGGGGCTCTGGCTCAGTCAGGCCGGGGGGAGGGAGGTGTATGGAAGGCGGGGCAAGCCTGTGGTGGCAGAGGCTGGCATGACGTTGTAACATCCTGAGGTGCGCCATGTGTTCTCCTGGGGAAGTTGTCCCTGGATCACGGGACCCTGGCAGTGGCGGGCTGCACAGGCTCCCGGGAGGGGCGGTGTGGACAGTGACCTGTGCTTGCACACAGGCTTCTTGGTGGCTGCAGCAGCAGCCTTAGCGTCTCATGCCCGTCTGTGGGGTCCGCGCTGATAGCCGTGGCTTGCGCCCATCTCTGGAGCTCGTTTAGGTGGCACTCTTAATCCCCTCTCCTCACACAACACAAAACAAAGAGCCAAAAAATGTCTCTTGCCTCTTCGGCAGTTCCAGACTTTTTCCAGGACTCTCTCCCGGCTAGCTGTGGTGCACTAGCCTCTTTCAGGCTGTGTTCACGCAGCCAACCCCAGTCCACTCCCTGGGATCCGACCCCCGAAGCTGGAGCCTCAGCTCTCAGCCCCCACCTGCCCTAGCCATTGAGCAGAGAAGCCTCTTGGGCTGGTAAGTGCTGGTCAGCACCGATCCTCCATGCAGGAATCTCTCCGCTTTGCCCTCTGCACCCCTGTTGCTGCGCTCTCCTCCATGGCTCCGAAGCTTCCCCCCTGCCACCCCTGTCGCCGCCAGTGAAGGGGCTTCCTAGTGTGTGGATACCTTTCCTCCTTCACAGCTCCCTCCCACTGGTGCAGGTCCTGTCCCTACTCTTTTGTCTTTGTTTTTCCTTTTTTCTTTTGCCCTACCCATGTACATGGGGGAGGTTCTTGCTTTTTGGGAGGTCTGAGGTCTTCTGCCAGCATTCAGTAGGTGTTCTGTAGGAGTTGTTTGACATGTAGATGTATTTCTGATGTATTTGTGGGGAGGAAGGTGATCTCCACGTCTTACTCTTCCACCATCTTGAAGCTCCTCCTATCCTTTTATTTTATGCTATTTTTGCCTTCATATATGAAGTGTGTTTCTTGTAGGCACCATATAGTTGGGTCTTGCTCTTTTTGATCTGATAATCTCTGACTTTTAATTATAATGTTTGGATCATTTACACTTATTTATTTATTTTAAAAATATTTATTTATTTGTCTGTGTTGGGTCTTAGTTGCAGCATGTGGGATCATCGTTGCTGCGTGCAGGATCCTCATTGTGGCATGCAGGATCTTTAGTTGCAGCATGCAAACTCTTATTTGTGGCATGTGGGATCTAGTTCCATGACCAGGGATCAAACCTTGGCTCCCTGCATTGGGAGCATGGCGTCTTAGCCACTGGACCATCAGGGAAGTCACTGGATCATTTACATTTAATTGATTATTTTATGGTTAGGTTTAACTCTGTTATCTTATTTGTTTTCTACCTGTCCCAGCTTTTCTTTTTATTCTTTTCCCTCTTGTTTGAGATTAACTGAATATTTTTTATGATCACATAGCATAATTTTTAATTTTGTCATTTTAGTGGTCACTGTAGGGCTGATAATATACATCTTTAGGGACTTCCCTGGTGGTCAAGTGGCTAAGACTCCATGCTCCCAATGCAGGGGACCCATGTTTGATCCCTGGTCAGGGTACTAGATCCCACATACTGCAACTAAGAGTTTGCATGCTGCAACTGAAGATCCCACATGCCGCAGCTAAAGATTACACATGTCACAACTAAAAGATCCCACATGCCACAAGTAAAGATCCCGCATGCCACAATTAAAGATCCCACATGCCACAGCTAAAGATCCCACATGCCACAATTAAATATCCTGGACACCACAACTAAAGATCCCGAATGCGGCAATGAAGATCCTGCATGTAGCAACTAAGACCCAGTGCAGTCAAATAAACAAATAAGTAAATAAATATTTAAAAAAATGTACATCTTTAACTTCCCACAGATCGTTAAGTGATATTATACCACTTCAAATACAGTATAAAAATATTGCAAAAGTGTATTTCCACTTCTCCTCTCTTGTCTTTGTCATACATTTTATTTTTACATGTGTTATAAACTCTAAACTACATTGTTATTAGTTTTGTTTAAACACTTATCTTTTAAAGGGATTTAAATAATAAGAAGAAATATTATAAATGTAATCTTGTAGATACCATTTCTGGTGATTTTCACTTCTTTGTGTAGGTCCATAGTTCCATCTGGTATCATTTTCCTTCCACTCAAAGGGCTTCCTTTAGCACATTTCTTCTTCGTGGGTGTGCTAGTGATGAATTAGCCCAACTATAGTATGTCTGAAAAAGTATTTTCACTTCATTTTTGAAAGATATTTTCATGGCTTTAGAATTCTATATTGGAAAGATGTTGCTCCACTGTCTTTTCACTTGCATTGTTTCCAATGAGAAATCTGATGTCATACTTATCTTTGTTCCTTTGTATATAAAATATTTTATTCTTCTGACTGCTTTTAAGATTTTTCTCTTTATCATTAACTCTGAGTAATTTGATTATGTGTCTTGGTATAGTTTTCTTCATATTTCACATGCTTGGGGTTCACTGAGCATTTTAGATCTTTAGGTTTCAGCTTTAATCAAATTTGGATCATTTTGGCCATTAATTTGTCAAAAAATATTTTTGTGCCTCCTTCCTCCTTCAAGAATTCCAAGTAATCCATATTAGGCTGCATGAAGTTTCACAGTCACTGTGATGTTCTTTTTACATTATTTATTTATTTTGGTCTTTGTTTTCTCTGTATTTCATTTTGAATAGTTTCTACTGCTGTGTTTTGATGTTCACTAATCCTTTCTTCTATAATGTCTGCTGGTAATCACACCCAATGTCCTTTTTAAAAATCTCAGACATAGAAGTTTTCATCTCTAGAAGTTTGATTTGGATATTTTTTTTAAATATAAAATATCTTCCTATCTCTACTTTGCATGCTTTTTTCCTCTTTAGCTTTTGAATATGTGAAACACAGCTATCTCTTTTAACATCCTTGTCTGCTAATACTAACATCTGCCGCAGTTTGGGTTCAACTTTGATAAGTTAATTTTTCTCTTCAATATGGGTCATATTTTCGTGTTCTTTGTATGCTTGGTATTTTTGATTGAATGACAGAAATTGTGACTATTACCTTGTTGGGTGCTGAATATTTTTTAAAAATATTCTTGAGTTTTGTTCTGAGATGTTTTAAAAGTACTTTAAAACAGCTGGATACTTTTGGGGTTTTTGGTTTAAGATTTGTTAGATGGGACCAGAGAAGCACTTTGTCTAGTGATAATTATTCCTCAGTAGTGAGGCAAGACCCTTAGGAGCACTGTACTCAATCCCCCATGAATTGTTATGTGTGTTTTCAGTCTGGCTGGTTAGAACAGGTACTATTCCCAACCCTGTGTGAGCTATAAATTCAATTCCTTAGTCCTTTCATTTGGTTCTTTCCCCAGAATTGGATAGTTTCCCCACAAATATAGACTGATTGATACGCTGCTGAATACATGAGGGGGGCCTTTGGCAAATCTCTAGATTTCTGTGTGCAGCTCTTTTATTGTTGCTATTCTGCTTTGCAAGCTCCAGCCACCTTTCTTCTCCTGACTATCAGTTTCACTTCCTCAACTAAGTGAATCTGCTGGACTCTGTCTCAGTCTCCTATGTCACTGTTCCCTGGTCTGGGAACTTTCTCAAGACATTAAGCAGGGGTAATTGCAGGGCTTATCTTGATTCCCAATGTTTTTGAATATATAAAGCATTGTTTCATACTATTTTTTGCTGTTGTTTCAAGCTGGAACATATATATATATATATATATATATATATATATATATCCTATTTTTTATTCTATCTTGTGCAGAAGTGAAAGATTCTAATATAAGCATTTAATGCTATAAATTCCATTTTAGGCACTGCTTTAGCAGAACTCCATAAAATTTGACATCTTATATCCTCACTTTCATTCAGTTAAAAGATTTTCTAAAGACACTGATGAAGAGACCTTCGAGATGGTGGAGGAGTAAGATGTGGAGATCACCTTCCACCCACAAATACATCAGAAGTACATCTACATGTGGAACAACTCCTACAGAACACCTACTGAACGCTGGCAGAAGACCTCAGACTTCCCAAAAGCCATGTGGCTGACAGGGTCTTGATGCTCTGGCCGGTGTCAGGCCTATGCCTCTGAGGTGGGAGAACCGAGTTTAGGACATTGATCCACTAGAGACCTCCAGGCTCCACATAATATCAAATGGCGAAATCTCTCCCAGAGATCTGCATCTCAATGTTAAGAGCCAGTTCCACTCAACGACAAGCAAGCTACAGTGCCAGACACCCTATGTCAAACAACTAGCAAGACAGGAACACAAACCCAGCCATTAGCAGAGAGGTTGCCTAAAATCAAAATAAGGTCACAGACACCCCAAATCACCACACCAGATGCGGTCCTGCACAGCAGAAAAACAAGATCCAGCCTCATCCACCAGAACACAGGCATTAGTCCCCTCCACCAGGAAGCCTATACAACCGACTGAACCAACCTTAGCTACTGGGGGCAGACACCAAAAACAACGGGAACTACGAACCTGCAGCCTGTGAAAAGGAGACCCCAAACACAGTAAGTTATGCAAAATGAGAAGACAGAAACACACAGCAGATGAAGGAGCAAGATAAAAACTCACCAGACCAAACAAATGAAGAGGAAATAGGCAGTCTACCTGAAAAAGACTTCAGAGTAACGATAGTAAATATGATCCACAATCTTGGAAATAGATTGGAGAAAATACAAGAAACGTTTAATAAGGATCTAGAAGAACTAAAGAACAAACAAACAATGATGAACAACACAATAAATGAAATAAAAAATTCTTTAGAAGGAATCAATGGCAGAATAACTAAGGCAGAAGAACGGATAAGTGACCTGGAAGATAAAATAGTAGAAATAACTACTGCAGAGCAGAATAAAGAAAAAAGAATGAGAAGAATTGAGGACAGTCTTAGAGATCTCTGGTACAACATAAAACGCACCAACATTCGAATTATAAGGGTCCCAGAGGAAGAAGAGCAAAAGAAATGGACTGAGAAAATATTGGAAGAGATTATAGTTGAAAACTTCCCTTATATGGGAACAGAAATAGTCAATCAAGTACAGGAAGCACACAGAGTCCCATACAGGAGAAATCCAAGGAGAAACAGGCCAAGACACATACTAATCAAACTATCAAAAATTAAATACAAAGAAAAAACATTAAAAGCAGTAAGGGAAAAACAACAAATAACATACAAGGGAATCCCCATAAGGTTAACAGCTGATCCTTCAGCGGAAACTCTGCAAGCCAGAAGGGAGTGGCACGACATATTTAAAGTGATGAAAGGGAAACCCTTCAACCAAGATTACTCTACCCAGCAGGGATCTCATTCAGATTCGATGGAGAAATTAAAACATTTACAGACAAGCAAAAGCTAAGAGATTTCAGCACCACCAAACCAGCTTTACAACAAATGCTAAAGGAAATTCTCTAGGCAGGAAACACAGAGAGGGAAAAGACCTGCAATAACAAACCCAAAACATTAAGAAAATGGTAATAGGAACATACATATTGATAACTACCTTAAATGTAAATGGATTAAATGCTCTCACCAAAAGACATAGACTGGCTGAATGGATACAAAAACAAGACCCGTATATATGCCATCTACAAGAGACCCACTTCAGACCTAGGAACACATACAGACTGAAAGTGAGGGAATGGGAAAAGATATTCCATGCAAATGGAAATCAAAAGAAAGCTGGAGTAGCAATTCTCATATCAGACAAAATAGACTTTAAAATAAAGACTATTAAAAGAGACAAAGAAGGACACTACATAATGATCAAGGGATCAATCCAAGAAAAAGATATAACAATTGTAAATATTTATGCACCCAACATAGGAGCACCTCAATACATCAGGCTAATGCTAACAGCCATTAAAGAGGAAATCAACAGTAACACAATGATAGTAGGGGACTTTAACACCCCACTTTCACCAATGGACAGATCATCCAAAATGAAAATAAATAAGGAAACACAAGCTTTAAATGATACATTAAACAAGATGGAATTAATTGATATTTATAGGACATTCCATCCAAAAACAACAGAATACAGTTTCTTCTCGAGTGCTCATGGAACATTCTCCAGGATAGATCATATCTTGGGTCACAAATCAAGCCTCAGTAAATTTAAGAAAATTGAAATCGTATCAAGTATCTTTTCTGACCACAATGCTATGAAACTAGATATCAATTACAGGAAAAAATCTGGAAAAAACACAAACACATGGAGGCTAAACAACACACTACTCAATAACCAAGAGATCACAGAAGAAAGCAAAGAGGAAATCAAAAAATACCTAGATACAAATGACAGTGAAAACAGGATGACACAAAATTTATGGGATGAAGCAAAAGCAGTTCTAAGATGGAAGTTTATAACAATACAATCTTACCTCAAGAAACAAGAAACATCTCAAATAAACAACGTAACCATACACCTAAAGCAACTACAGAAAGAAGACCAAAAAACCCCAAAGTTAGCAGAAGGAAAGAAGTCATAAAGATCAGATCAGAAATAAATGAAAAAGAAATGAAGGAAACGATAGCAAAGATCAATAAAACTAAAAGCTGGTTCTTTGAGAGGATAAACAAAATTGATAAACCACTAGCTAGACTCATCAAGAAAAAAAGGGAGAAGACTCAAATCAACAGAATTAGAAATGAAAAAGGAGAACTAACAACTGACACTGCAGAAATACAAAGGATCATGAGAGATTACTACAAGCAAATATATGCCAATAAAATGGACAGCCTGGAAGAAATGGGCAAATTCTTAGAAAAGCACAACCTTCCGAGACTGAACCAGGAAGAAATAGAAAATATAAACAGACCAATCATAAGCACTGAAATTGAGACTGTGATTAACAATCTTCCAACAAAGAAAAGCCCAGGACCAGATGGATTCACAGGCGAATTTGATCAAACATTTAGAGAAGAGCTAACACCTTTCCTTCTCAAACTCTTCCAAAATATAGCAGAGGGAGGAACTCTCTCAAACTCATTCTACAAGGCCACCATCACCCTGATACCAAAAACAGACAAAGATGTCACAAAAAAGGAAAATTACAGGCCAACATCACTGATGAACATAGATGCAAAAATCCTCAACAAAATACTAGCGAACAGAATCCAACAACACATTAAAAGGATCATACACCATGATCAAGTTGGGTTTATCCCAGGAATGCAAGGATTCTTCAATATATGCAAATTAATCAATGGGATACACCATATTAACAAATTGAAGGAGAAAAACCACATGATCATCTCAATAGATGCAGAAAAATCTTTCGACAAAATTCAACACCCATTTATGATAAAAACCCTCCAGAAAGTAGGCATAGAGGGAACTTACCTCAACATAATAAAGGGCATATATGACAAACACAAAACCAACATCATTCTCAATGGTGAAACATGAAACTATTTCCTCTAAGATCAGGAACAAGACAAGGTTGTCCACTCTCACTACTATTATTCAACATAGTTTTGGAAGTTTTAGCCACAGCAATTAGAGAAGAAAAAGAAATAAAAGGAATCGAAATCGGAAAAGAAGAAGCAAAGCTGTCACTGTTTGCAGATGACATGATACTCTACATAGAAAATCCTAAGGATGCTATCAGAAAAGTAGTAGAGCTAAATAATGAATTTGGTAAAATAGCAGGATACATAATTAATGCAGAGAAATCTCTTGCATTCCTATACACTAATGACAAAAATCTGAAAGAGAAATTAAGGAAACACTCCCATTTACCACTGCAACAAAAAGAATGTAATACCTAGGAATAAACCTATGTAAGGAGACAAAAGACCTGTATGCAGAAAACTATAAGACACTGATGAAAGAAATTAAAGATGACACAAACAGATGGAGAGATATACCATGTTCTTGTATGGAACAATCAACATTGTTAAAGTGACTATACTACCCAAAGCATTCTACAGATTCAATACAATCGCTATCAAACTG
The DNA here is from genome assembly GCF_028564815.1 of Eubalaena glacialis. Taxonomy (NCBI): domain Eukaryota; kingdom Metazoa; phylum Chordata; class Mammalia; order Artiodactyla; family Balaenidae; genus Eubalaena; species Eubalaena glacialis. Next base: position 27,760,564 of record NC_083718.1, read on the forward strand.
CCAATGGCATTTTTCACAGAACTAGAACAAAAAATTTCACAATTTGTATGGAAACATGAAAGACCCTGAAGGGCCAAATCAATCTTGAGAAAGAAACACAGAGCTGGAGGAATCAGGCTCCGGGACTTTAGACTATACTACAAAGCTACAGTAATCAAGACAGTAGGGTACTGGCACAAAAACAGAAAAATAGATCAATGGAACAGAATAGAAAGCCCAGAGATAAACCCATGCTCTTATGGTCAACTTATTATTGATAAAGGAGGCAAGAATATACAATGGAGAAAAGAAAACTTCTTCAATAAGTGGTGCTGGGAAAACTGGACAGCTACATGTTAAAGAATGAAATTAGAACACTCCCTAACACCATACACAAAAATAAACTCAGAATGGGTTAAAGACCTAAATGTAAGGCCAGACACTATCAAACTGTTAGACGAAAACATAGGCAGAACACTCTATGACATAAATCACAGCAAGATCCTGTTTGACCCACCTCCTAGAGAAATGGAAATAAAAACAAAAATAAACAAATGGGACCTAATGAAAGTTAAAAGCTTTTGCACAGCAAAGGGAAAGGAAACCACAAACAAGATGAAAAGACAACCCTCAAAAAGGGAGAAAATATTTGCAAATGAAGCCACTGACAAAGGATTAATTTCTAAAATGTACAAGCAGCTCATGCAGCTCAATATCAAAAAAACAAACCACCCAATCCAAAAATGGGCAGAAGACCTAAATAGACATTTCTCCAAAGAAGATATACAGATTGCCAACAAACACATGAAAGGATGCTCAACATCACTAATCATTAGAGAAATGCAAATCAAAGCTACAATGAGGTATCACCTCACACCAGTCAGAATGGCCATCATCAAAAAATCTACAAACAATAAATGCTGGAGAGGGTGTGGAGAAAAGGGAACCCTCTTGCACTGTTGGTGGGAATGTAAATTGATACAGCCACTATGGAGAACAGTAGGCAGCTTCCTTAAAATACTAAAAATAAAATTACCATACGACCCAGCAATCCCACTACTGGGCATATATCCTGAGAACACCATAATTGAAAAAGAGTCATGTACCACAATGTTCATTGCAGCTCTACTTACAATAGCCAGGACATGGAAGCAACCTAAGTGTCCATTGACAGATGAATGGATAAAGAAGATGTGGCACATATATACAATGGAATATTACTCATCCATAAAAAGAAAGGAAATTGAGTTATTTGTAGTGAGTTGGATGGACCTAGAGACTGTCATACAGAGTGAAGTAATTCAGAAAAAGAAAAATAAATACCCTATGCTAACACATATATATGGAATCTAAAAAAAAAAAAGGTTCTGAAGAACCTCAGGGCAGGACAGGAATAAAGACTCAGACGTAGAGAATGGACTTGAGGACACGGAGAGGGGGAAGGGTAAGCTGGGATGAAGTGAGAGAGTCACATGGACTTATATATACTACCAAATGTAAAATAGATAGCTAGTGGGAAGCAGCCGCATAGCACAGGGAGATCAGCTCGGTGCTTTGTGACCAGCTAGAAGGGTGGGATAGGGAGGGTGGGAGGGAGATGCAAGAGGGAGGAGATATGGGGATATATGTATATGTATAGCTGATTCACTTTGTTATAAAGCAGAAACTAACACACCATTGTAAAGCAATTATACTACAATAAAGATGTTAAAAAAAAAAGGACACTGATGAAAGACATTAAAGATGACACAAACAAATGGAAAGATATAACATGTGCTTGGAGTGGAAGAATTAATATTGTTAAAATGACCATACTATGCAAGGCAATCCACAGATTCTATGCAATGCCTATCAAATTACCAATGGCATTTTTCACAGAACTAGAACAAAGAATTTTAAAACTTCTATGGAAACACAAAAGACCCCAAATAACCAAAACAATCTTGAGAAAGAACAAAGCTAGAGGAATCAGGCTCCCTGACTTCAGACTATACTACAAAGCTACAGTGATCAGAACAGTATGGTACCGGCAGAAAACAGACACATAGATCAATGGAACAGCATAGAAAGCCCAGAAATAAACCCACACACTTATGGTCAATTAATCCACTACAAAAGAGGCAAGAATATACAATGCAGAAAAGACAGTCTCTTCAATAAGTGGTGCTGGGAAAACTGGACAGCTATATGTAAAAGAATGAAATTAGAACACTCCCTAACACCATACACAAAAATAAACTCAAAATAGATTAAAGACCTAAATGTAAGAGCAGATACTATAAAACTCCTAGAGGAAAACATAGGGAGAACACTCTTTTTTTTTTTTTTCCTTTATTTTTAATTAATTAATTTATTTATGGCTGTGTTGGGTCTTTGTTTCTGTGCGAGGGCTTTCTCTAGTTGTGGCAATCGGGGGCCACTCTTCATCGCAGTGCGCGGGCCTCTCACTGTCGCGGCCTCTCTTGTTGCAGAGCACAGGCTCCAGACACGCAGGCTCAGTAATTGTGGCTCACGGGCCCAGTTGCTCCACGGCATGTGGGATCTTCCCAGACCAGGGCTCGAACCTGTGTCCCCTGCACTGGCAGGCAGATTCTCAACCACTGCGCCACCAGGGAAGCCCCGGGAGAACACTCTTTAAGATAAATCACAGGAATATTATTTGAGGTCTATCTCCTAGAGTAATGGAAATAAAAGCAAAAATAAACAAGTGAGACCTAATTAAACTTAAAAGCTTTTGCACAGGAAAGGAAACCATAAACAGAACAAAAAGACAACTTACTAAATAGGAGAAAATATTTGCAAACCATCTGACTGACAAGGGATTCGTCTGCAAAATACAAAAATAGCTCATATAACTTAATAAAAAAACAACCCAATCAAAAAATTGGCAGAAGACATAAATAGACATTTCTCCAAAGAAGATATAGAGATGGCCAACAGGCAAATGAAAATAAATGTAAATCAAACACTCCAGTCAGAATGGCCATCATTAAAATGTCTACAAATAATAAATGCTGGAGAGCGTGTGGAGAAAAAGGAAGCCTCCTGCACTCTTGGTGGGGATGTAAATTGGTACAACCACTGTGGTGGACAGTAAGGAGGTTTCTTAAAAAACTAAAAATAGAGTTACTGTATGATACAGCAATCCCACTCCTGTGCATATATCCAGAGAAAACTATAATTTGAAAAGATACATGCACCCCAGTGTTCATAGCAGCACTATTTACAGCCAAGACATGGAAGCAACCTAAGTGTCCATCAACAGATGAATGGATAAAGAAGGTGTTGCACATGTATACAATGGAATATTACTCATTTTAAAAAAGAATGAAATAATTCCATTTGCAGCAACATGGATGGACATAGAGATTATCATATTAAGTGAGGTAAGACAGAGAAAGAGAAATATCATATGATATTGCTTATATGTGGACTCTAAAAATAAGAGAAATGAACTTATTTATAAAACAGTAATAGACTCACAGGCATAGAAAACAAACTTACGGTTACCAAAGGGGAAAGTGGGCAGGGAGGGATAAATTAAGAGTTTGAGATTAACAGATACACACTACTATATATAAAATATACAAACGACAAGGACCTACAGGGAATTATATTCAATATCTTTGAATAACCTATAATGGAAATGAATCTGAAAAAGAATATATACATATAAATAAATATGTATATAACTGAATATATACAACAGAATATATATATACATATATATGTGTATATATATATATATATGAATCACTGTGCTGTACACCTGAAACTAACAGAACATTGTAAATCCACTATACTTCAATTAAAATAATTTTAAAAAAGATTTTCTAATTTCCCTGAGATGTCCTATTTAACACATGAATTACTTAGAAGTGCATTGTTTAATTTCCAAGAATTAGGGTATTTCCAGATATATTTCTGTTAGTGACTCTTAGTTTAATTCCACTGTAGTTAGAGAACATACTTTATATGATTTAAATTCCTTTAAATGTGTTGAGGTTTGATTTATGACTCAGTATATGGTCTATCTTGGTAAATGTTCCATGAACGCTTGCTAAGAATATGTATTCTGCTGTTGTTGGGTAGACTATTCTATAAATATAAATTAGATTCAGTTGGTTGTTCAGTTCTTCTATACAATTGTCTATTTTATCTTCAACTATAATTATGGATTTGTCAATTTCTTCTTTCACTTCCATCAGTTTTGATAGTTTTAATGTTTTATTTTTATTTAGTAAAATGATTTTTAGGGGACTTCCCTGATGGTGCAGTGGTTAAGAATCCGCCTGCCAGTGCAGGGGATATGGGTTCGAGCCCTGGTCTGGGAAGATCCCACATGCCCCGGAGCAACTAAGCCCGTGCACCACAACTACTGAGTCTGCGGTCTACAGCCCACGAGCCACAACTACTGAGCCCATGTACCACAACTACTGAAGCCCACATGCCCTAGAACCTGTGCACCACAACTACTAAGCCCACGTGCCACAACTAATGAAGCCCGTGCGCTCTAGGGCCCATGTGCCACAACTACTGAGCCCGTGTGCTGCAACTACTGAAGCCCGTGCACCTAGAGCCCATGCTCCGCAACAAGAGAAGCCACTGCAATGAGGCCCATGCACCGCAACGGAGAGTAGACCCCACTTGCCACAACTAGAGAAAGCCTGTGTGCAGCAACGAAGACACAATGGAGCCAAAACCAAAAAATTTTTAAAAATTATTTTTAATTCCCCTTGAAATGGTGTTTGTCCAAATGGTTATTGTAATGTGTATTTGTAAAATTTCAAATCCTTGATGACTTTCCACATATCTGTTTTTAAAAAGTTGATTTCTAGTTTAATTCTGTTATGACCAGAGAACATGCTTTGATTTCTCTTCTTTTAAATTTGTTAACGTTTGTCTTATGTTCTAAAATATACTCTATCTTTGCTAATATTCCATGTTTACTTGAAAAGAATATATTTTCTGCTGTTGTTGGGTGGAGTATATTTTACAAATGTCTACTAGGTCAAGCTGGTTAATTCAGGGGTCAGCAAACTTTTTATGGAAAGGGCTATATAGTAAATATTTAAGTTTTGGTCCACATACTCTATTGCAAATTTTTATCAGTGCTGTTGTAGGGCAAAAGCAGCCAGAGATGATACATAAGCAAATGAGCACGGCTATATTCCAATAAAACTTTTTACACACAAGACAGCAGACTTGATTTGGGTGAGATGCGCAGTAGTTTTCTGACCACTGGTGCTATTTATCCTTGTACATCCTTGCTTGTTTTCTGTCTACTTGTTTTATCTATTACTGAAAAAGGACTGTGGAAATCTTCCAACAATTTTGTGGATTTATCTATTTCTTTTTTCCATTCAATTAATTTTGGTTCATATGCTATGAAGCTTGTTTGTTAGATACATACACATTTAGGATTGCTATGTCTTCTTGACAAATTGACCCTTTTATCATATAATGTCCCTTTTTATCCAATTGTTTTCCTACTTTGTCTGATATTAATAAATCCACTCCCATGTTCTTTAATTAGTGTTTGCATGATATATCCTTTTCCAATATATTACTTTTAATTCAACTATGTCTCCTTATATTTAAAGTGGGTTTCTTATGGGAAGCATACAGTTTGGTCTTTAAAAAAAAAAATCCAATTTGACAATCTCTGCCTTTTAATTAGTAATTTTTGGCCATTTACATTTATTGAAATTATTGACATGTTTATAGTTAACTACCATTTTGTTGTTTTCTGTTTGTATCCTCTGGTTTTTGTCCCTGTGTTTCCCTTTCCTGTCTTCTTTTAGGTTATTGAAAAATATTTTTTTTTTTAGTATTCCATTTTAATTTATCTGTTGAGGTTTTTAAAACTCTATCTTATATAATTTTTTACTGGTTGCTCTAGGGGTTATAATAATGCATTTAACATTTCAAGCATAATGAAGAAAGCTCACTACCCCATAGGTTCTTTTATCCTTCTGCATTTATGCTGTAATCATCATGTATTATATCAACATACATTAAAAAGCCCACCAGAAAATGTTGTATATTTAAAATTTTGCTTTTACATATCATACATATTTTAAGGACTTAAGAGTATAAAAATATAAAAATTAAGAGTATAAAAATAAAAAAATTTTATACTCTTAAGTTTTAAGGAACTTGAGTATAAAAATATATAACTTGAGTATAAAAATAATAATAATTATTTTTAATATTTTTACATAATAATATAATCTATTATTATTAGATTAAATACTATTTAATCTAATAATTATTAGATTAGAATAATTTTATTTTAGCTAATTAAATAAATCAGATTAACAAATCTAATTAAATAATTTTATTAAAATGATTTTAGTCTAAAATAATTTTTACCTGTATATCTACCATTTCAGTTGTTTTTTACTCATTACTGAAGTTTTAAATTCTCCATTTCCCTTCCACCTGATAAGCTTCATTAGACATATATTTCTTTTAGAGTAGGTATTCTGGTAACAGATTTTCTTAGTTTTCCTTCATCTGAGAATGTCTTTATTTCTCCTTAATTCCTGAAAAACATGTTTGTCTGGAATAGAATTCTATGCTGATGATCCTTTCTTTCAGTACTCTACTAATACTGCTTCATTGCCTTCTGTTATCTATGGCCTGTGATGAAAAATCTGCTATCACTTGAATCATTGTTCTCCTATATATGATGTATCACTTCTCTCTGGCTGCTTCCACATTTTTTTTCCTTTGGTTTTTAGTAGTTTGATTATGAGTTTCTTTTACAACTACATTGTTTGGAGTCTGTTGGGCTTCATGGCTCCATAAGTTTATACTTATTATCAAATTTGAGAAGTTTCTAGCCATTATTTATTCAGATTTTTTTTTCTACATGATCCTCTCTCCTCTCCTCCTTGGACTCCAATGTCATGTATGTTAGACGTTTTGCTATTGTCCCACAGGTCTCTGGGGCTTGGTTCAACTTTGACAATATTTTCTATTGTTTACATTGGAAATTTTCTATTGATATAACTTTAGTCTTATTGACTGTTTCCTCTGTCATGTCATATCCATTCTGCTATTGAGCACATCTAATGGATTTTATTTCAAGTTTTCTAATTATAAAATCTCTGATTTTTATTCTTAATATAGTTTCAAACATTCTTATTCTTGAAGATAGTTTTATTGAATGTATATAATTTTAGGTTGCCAATAACTTTACCTCAGTTGAGTATTTCACTGTCTTCTGACTTCCATTGATTCTGTCTAATTGTTTTACTGTCTTTACTTTGTAATTTGTCCTTTCTCTTTGGAAGCTTTTAATATCTCTTATTAGTCTTTGATACCCTGCAATTTAATGATTTTGTATCTAAGCGGGTTTTCTTTTCTCCTATATCAACTTGGATTTATTAATATTTATGGATTGAGGATTGATATCTTTCTTTAAGTCTGAAAAAGTCTCAGCTCTTTCTCTTTCTTGCTAAAATTTCATTTTGGAATTCTGGTTAGATATATGTTGAATCTTCTCTTTCCCATTCTTTCTTTCATCTCTCTTACCCTCTTTTTCTTGGTTTTTCCCTTTCTCCCAGTTTTTCATTTTGTTTGATTTCTTCTTATCTACTTCCCAATGCACTAGTTATTTTTGTTGTATCCAATCTTCTATTTAAGGTGATCATTGAATTTTACATTTCAATTTTTGTTAGTTTTATCTAGGTTATATTTTAACATTTATTTTTACATATTTAAAATTTTTGAAATAGAATCTACATACAGAAAATCGACCAAATATAAATAAATAAATAAATAGCTGGAAGATTGATCACAAAGCAGAAATCTGTGTAATAGCTACCTAGATTAAGAAATAGAATATAATCAGAACTCCCAAATATCACACATGCTCTCTCCCAATCACTACATCTTTTCTTTCCAGGATAACCATTATCCTAAATTTTATGGTAATGACTTCCTTGCTTTTAGTTTTACTCGTTGCCTTGTCATTTGATAGATTCCTTTTTTCTCATGGTTTCCAATTTCTTTTCCATTTATTTAAATCTATTAAAGATATTTTAGATTCATTTTATTCTCTGTCATTGGTGGTACACCTCTGTAAAGAGGTCTCTGAGAAGCTAGGTCAGAAAGATAGAGTTATTTACAAGCATAAATAACTCTACAGGGACTTCCCTGGTGGTCCAGTGGTAAAGAATCTGACTTAGCAGGGGAGTGGGTTTGATCCCTGGTCAGGGAACTAAGGTCCCACATGCCATGGGGCAACTAAGCCCATGTGCCACAGCTACTGAGCTCATGTGCCTCAACTAGAGAGCCTGTGTGCCATGAACTACAGAGCCCAAATGCTCTGGAACCCATGCACCACAACTACAGAGCCCACATGCCCTGGAGCCTACCCTCCACAACTAGAGAAGAGAAAACCTGCACACCACAACTAGAGAGACACCTGTGTGCCACAACAAAAGATCCTGCATGCCTCAACGAAGATCCCATGTGCTGCAACTAAGACCCAATGCAGCCAAAAATAAATAAAATAAATAAAAAATAAATCTTAAAATATAATTCTACAAAGAGCTGCATAGTATAGTCTCTGATATATCACTGCATTAAACAGTATGGTAAATATATCTAAGTGTGCAGGTATAATATACACATACGTAATCTTTTTACTAACCTTCAATAAATAGTTGATCCAACACCATTTTCTTGATGTAATGCCAATAATTCCACCATCAGGAAGATTTACATTGCTTCCCAGTCCTTTAAATGCATTATAATTTTTAAAGTAAAGAATACCATTTATTAAAAAAAATATTCCATCCTGTGATAGGGTCACATCAGACACACTGTGTCTTTCATCATCAGTCAGAGTGTTTGGAGGCACTCTGATTCTGGTCCAAGTACGGAATGAATCATTTGTCTGAAAGGTCTCCATATCAGCTACCACAACAACAAACGAAGGAACACAAGCAGCCCAGTCTGCCATTAACTGACTACCCTGTGGTGAAGAGACTGGTAAAAACCCAGGAATCTCAGGTATTGTTAACAAAGAAAAAGTCAGCAGGAAAAAAATATCTGCAGTAAAGCAATCTTGAAAAGCCACCTGATTTCCTCTAATCTCCTTTAGCACATCATCTGCTGTCATCGGTATCGAGATATGCCAGGTCCTAAGAAGAGAAAAATAGAAAATATAAGAATAAAATGCACACCCTCCTTCTCATCCATCTTGCATGGTGCTGACATTTATCATCTTTCATAAAAATTTTTATTTTTATCAACATAAGTCTGGGTAAAACAAAACAAATAGTACTAAAACATTACCACTGCCCCATTTCTCCTCATTCCTCACTTTAGTTCCCAAAGAAAAAGTTTTGACTCTTACAGCTCTTTGTCCTGGAATGTGTCTCCATATTCTCAAACAAATATTCTTATACTGTTCTCTTAGTATATAATTTTATACATTATTGTCTTCTTATATGACAAATGAAAATGTATCTGTCTCATAATACCTACCCATACATCTCCTCTTCTCTCAAGTTAATATCACAGTGTTTAGCTAAATGTATAGTATTTACATTGTTATTAATATATATTGTTTACTACTGAGAAATGTTTAATTATGTTTTCTTATATTTATGTTTATTTAAAATATTTCTCCTAAAGTTAATAATTATTTCATTTAAAAATTTGTTTAGTTTTCTAAGTTTTCCAATAGGTAATTAAAATGGTGCTCCAAAATATTTTCCATGTGGTAACTGCAGAGGTAATCTAGTACTTGTTTCCTGGAGTTTCCCTTTATTACTCTCTGGGTTGAAGCCACGATTTACTGGATCCAATGGTTTGATCTTTCTTGTTTTGTTAAAACACATTTTTCAGTTCCTCTCTGTTAAAGGGTATGTGAACATAAAGTTTTTGAGACCCTGAATCCCCAAAATATCTTTATTTTACATACCTGCTAGATAGTTTGGCTAGGTAGAGACTTCAGAACTTTGAGGGCGTTTTCTCCAGCCTCACGTATTTAGCTTTACTAATGGGGAAGTCAGATGACACACTGACTCTTGTGATTCAAATGAGTTGCCTTTCTATAAGTTTTTAAGATTGTCCCTTTTTTTCCTTTGTATTCTAAAATTTGACAGAGCTGGGTCTATCTTTTGAAGTGGACACAGAGGAATCTGTGAAAACAAGCACTCTGACATGTATCTTAAAACTTATGAAAAGTTCTAAGGAGAGTTTCTCAGCAGGGCAATCCAGGAGACATCAGGCTAGAGGATGTTCAGTAAATGCTTCTTGAGTTTCCTATTTCCTCAATGAATACACACTTGGTTGTGGTGATGGCATTCTGACCACTCAGAATGAGGTCCTGCCAGGTGAAGGGAGCCCCATGCTGGGCCAGTTGTAGGAATGTCATCAAACCTCTATGCCCTAAATCATGGCACCATTAAACTTGGTGCAGTTACTGCTTTGGGCAAACTGCACCACTGACTCTAACATTGGTTTCAAGCACATTTTAAAAAAATCACCAGTATCATTTTGTTATTGTCCACTGGCTACATAATAATCTCATATACACAGCCATGGTACAATTATGTATTGGTGACTATTTTGTTTGAATGGATAATTGGTTATCTACAAGACCTAGGAAAAACCCAGCGCTCAAGGCCTGGCCATGGCATACTGAGCTTTTCAGTTTCCCATGTCTATCATTTTGTTTTCAAACCTTTGATTTTAAAAAAAAATTATGACTACGTTTATACACTTTTCAATTTTTTTCTTACTTGCTTCTCATTTTATAGCATCTTAATCTTCTTTTATGTGTATAATATCTTCTCTTATTTCTGTGAAGATGCTATTTATATTTTTTGTGAACTTTTCTTTGGCTCCCTGCTGTGTGCTATGTTCCCTGAATTCAGTTGTTCTGTTTATTGATTTAGGTCTCTTACATTCATGTTGGAGGCTTTCTGTAACTGGTTGCCCTTGGCTGTCCATTAATATTTACAAGAGTATCAGTAACAAGTGGTGAGACAGCTTTGAGGAATACCCCTTACTCCTACTGTGCCCCACTCTGCTTCTCTCCTCCTGATTCTAAATTTAAGTATTTCTGACCAGTTAATCCAAAGAAGAATCCTCTAGCCTGCCAGGAGGATATATGCTAGGTTTCCATATTCAGGGAGCATGACTGCAGGCACCCTGGGGATTTCCAATTACTTCAGAATTCCCTTCTGCAAGCTCTTAATTAACAGAATTTCTGTGCTCTACTAAGTCAGTTACCAGTTCTCTCTATGCTTTCTATCTTCTGTGCTTGCTTCCTTTCCCATTGTTTGTTTTCATAGGCTTGCAACTTTAAAAACGTTTCTCCTTGTTATTTTAGCAAGATTATGGAAGAGAAAAGAGATAAATAAATATATTTAATCTGCCATGTTTTAACTTATCTGCTCTAAACTGTATTTCATTAAGTCATGTTCTGGTTAGAAACTTCAGTGGCCCCTAAATTATATCCAGCAAAAATTCAAACTATTCCAATACTTTTCATGGAAGGTTCATTTTTTTCCTATTCAATTTCACTTGCCATATTATATTTCAGGTGTGTTCTTTTTTTTTTTTTACAAACTAATCTAATATTAATTTTTTTAATTAATTAATTTATTTTTGTCTGTGTTGGGTCTTCGTTGCTGTGTGTGGGCTTTCTCAGGCTGCGGTGAGCGGGGGCTACTCTTCCTTGTGGTGCACGGGCTTCTCATTGCTGTGGCTTCTCTTGTTGCGGAGCACAGGCTCTAGGTGTGTGGACTTCAGTAGTTGTGGTGCATGGGCTCAGTAGTTGTGGCTCACGGGCTCTAGAGTGCAGGCTCAGTAGTTGTGGTGCATGGGCTTAGTTGCTCTGCAGCATGTGGGATCTTCCTGAACCAGGGCTTGAACCCATGTCCCCTGCATTGGCAGGCAGATTCTTAACCACTGTGACACCAGGGAAGTGCCAGGTGTGTTCTTTTTGCCTTCCAAACTGTTTGTACCCCTCCCTTCTCTTAGAATACCCAGTCTCTCTTCTCCATCTCTATATTCTACTGGTCCTTCAAGTCCTACTCAAGAATTATTTCTTCTATTTTGCTTTCTTGTTTAACCACAAAATATATCTTTTATAAGGACAATCTTTTCTAAGCCCAAATTAATCAATCCAATTATGTAGATTTTTTTTATGGCATCCAAGGCAACATTCTTTAAATGGATATCTGACATTCTGTACATATGCATATTTTATTTCTATTTCTTTTAAAATATCATTTATTTACTAATTTTTAAAACAAAATAATAAATCATGTTATACAAGAATATATGATACAAAACACACACCTTAAAGAATAATACCAAGATGAACACCTGTGTAATAATCACCCATATCAAGAATCAGAACATTGCCAGTAACTTGGACATTTCCTGTATGTCTCTTCCTTCCCCCTCTTCCACCCACTCACATATAGTCACTGGCCTGATTTTTTAAAATACTGAGATATAATTGACATATAACATTTTATTAGCTTTAGGTGTACAGTATATGATCTGACATTTTTATATATTGCAAAATGATCACCACAGTAAGTCTAGTTAACGTCCATCACCATACATAGCTATAAAAATTGTTTTTGTGATAAGAACTCCTAAGATCTACTCTCTTACTAACTTTCAAATATACAATATAATATTATTAAATAGAAAATATAAATATAAAAATCCACTAGTATAGCTGGATACTTTAAAACTTCTCTATCAGTAGTTAATAGATCCAGCAGGCAGAAAATCAGTAAGGACACAGTTAAACTGAAGAGCACCATCAATCAACTGGATCTAATTGACATTTAAAGAATACTTCATCCTAAAACAGCAGAATACACATTCTTCTCAAGATCATATGGAGTATTCACCAAGATGCACCATATTCTGGGCCACAAAACACACTTTAAAAAATTAGAAATCATCAAAGTATGCTCTCATATCACAATGTAATTAAGCTAGAAGTCAATAACAGAAAGATATCTGAAATTTCCTTAAATATTTGGAGATTAAACAACACAATTCTAAGTAATATATGGATCAAGGAAGAAATCTCAAGTGAAATTTTAAAATATTTGGAAATAAATGAAAATACAACTTATCAAATTTGGGAGATGACCTGAAAGCAGTGTGTAGAGGGAAATTTACAACATGGAATGCATACACTAGAAAAGAAGAACTAAAAATCAATAATCTAAGCTTCCACCTTAAGAAACTAGAGATAGAAAAGCAATATAAACGTACAGCAATCAGAAGAAAAATAATAATAAAAATTAGAGCAGAAATCAGCAAATTGAAATCAGAAAAGCAGTAGAGAGAATCAATGAAACCAAAAGCTGGTTCTTTGAAAAGATCAATAAAGTCAATAAACTTCTAGCTGAGCTAAGAAAAAAAGACAAAGGACACAAATTACTAATATCAGAAATTAAAATGGGCCATCACTACTGATCTCATGGACATTAAAGAGTAATAAAGGAATACTCTTTATTAAATGAACAATTAATGGACAATTTTATGCCCACAAATTTGATAACTCAGATGAAATGGACCAACTGAAAGATACAACGTACCAAAAATCACACAAAGAGAAATAATGTGAATAGGGATATATGCATTAAATAAAATAAATAAATAACCAATTACCTTCCAAAACAAAAAGCACCAGGCCCAGACGGGTTCATTGGTGAATTCTAACATTTAAGGAATATAGGATGTCAGTACTCTATAATCTCTTCCAGAAAATAGAAGCAGAGGCAATACTTCCCAACTTATTCTATGAGATCAGCATTACTCTAACACCAAAACCAGATAAAGACATTACAGATAAAGCTACAGACATTTTAAATCCAATAATGTGTAAAAAGAATTATTTACCATGACCAAATGGGATTTATTCCAGTTATGCAAGTCTGGTCCAACATTAAAAATCATTTAATATAGTCCATCACATAAACAGGCTAATGAAGAAAAAGCATATAATCTATCAATAGATGCAGTAAAAGCATTTGACAACATCCAACACCCACTCATGATAAAATCTCTCAGCAAACTAGCAACAGAGGGGAAGCTTCCTTGACTTGACAAAGGAGCATCTACAAGAACATACAAAAAACTTAATGGTGAGAAATTAGATGCTTTCCTCCTAAGAACAGGTACAAGACAAAGATTTCTATTCAACACCATACTGGAAGTTCTAGCTAACACAATAAGACAAGAAAATGAAATAAAAGTTTTACAAGATTGGGAAGGAAGTAACAAAATGTTCTTTGTTTACAGATGACATGATTATCTATGTAGAGAATCCCAAAGAACAGACAAAAAAATTCCTGGAACTAATAAGCAATTATAGCAAGGTTTCAGGATACAAGGTCAATATCCATGCTTTAAAAAACTAGTTTACCACATATATGTATTAATAAACTACATATTATTTAATTTTTCAACTTTTTGCATTTTATATAAATGGAATCATACTGTACTTTTCTTCTACGACTTGCTTTTTTCATTCAATATTATGTTTGTGAAATACATTCATGTTGATTTGTGTTGCTGTGTTTATTTTTCACAGCTGTATAATGTATATATTCTATAGCATAATTATACTAGAGAATGTTTATCCATTTCTCTATGAATGGAAATTAGTGTTTCAAATTTTTTCCTATTAGAAACAATGCTGCTACAAATATACTTTCACACATCTCTTGATGCACCTGTGCATGGATTTCTCTAAGGTATATACTGGTGTTGAATTGCGGAACCATTTGATATATGCATCTTCAACTTTGGCTGACAGTGTAAAAATATCTTTCAAACTGTTTGTGCCAATTTATACTTCTACTAGCAATGTATGTAAGTGTTCCCATTGATGCACATTTCTATGGTGTGAATGTTTGTGTGTGCCCAGAATTCGTATATTGAAAGCCTAATGCCCAATGCGATGGTAATAGTAAGTGGAGCCTTAGAGAGGTGCTTAAGTCCTGAGGGTAGAACTCTCATAAGTGGGATTAATGCCCTTGTAAAAGAGGCCCAAGAGAGCTCCCCAGTCTGTTCCACCACGTGAGGATACAATGAGAATTCTGACACCCAGAAGAGGGCCTTCAACCAACCACACTGGCACCCTGATCTCAGACTTCCAGCCTCCAGAACTGTGAAAAATAAACTGTTGTTTATAAGTCACCCAGTTAATGGTATTTTGTTATAGAAGCCTGAATGCTGAAACATATTTTCACCAACAACAGTCGAAAATGTTAACATATTTATCAATCTGGTGTGTGTAAAACAGACCTCTCTGGGCTATTAATATTTTTCTCTAATTGTTAATAAAGTCAAACATCATTTCATGTATCTATTAATGAGTTATCAAATCTTTGCTTTTATAATTTGAGGTACTTTTATTGATTATAGAAAATTTTTCCTGAGGCAATAAAGATATTTTCCTATCTCTTTTTAAAAGTTTTTCAGTTTAGCCTTCCACATGTATGTCTTCTGAGGTTATTTTATTATTATTGTCATTATTATTAATCTCAGATTATTTTAATGTATGATATGAGGTAAGTAATTATGATATGAGGTAAGAATAAAGTAAAGCTTCATTCTGTCCCTATTAAGATGATCAGGTAGTTTTCTCCTTTAATCTATTAATGTAGTAAATTACATTAAAACATTTAAAATATTATATTAACCTGCACCTCTGGTATAAACCAACTATATGTCATATTTGTTGTTGTTATAATTGGTATAAACCAATTATATGTCATATATCTTTTCATATATTGGTGGATATATTTTACTAATATTTTATTCAGAATTTTGTATCTAGGTTCATGAATAAGATAAGCCTATAATTTTTCTTTCTCATATAGACCTTGCCTGAATTGGTATATGATAATTTGCTAACTTCATTTTGCAATCTAGGATTGGAATGATCTGTGCTAGTGCTCTCTCCCCGCCCCCAAAGATTGTTAAATACTGATTAAGTTTCTTTGCTCAACTTCTATATTTCTTTTTGAGTCACCTTTAAAAAACTGTATTTTTCTAGAATGTTTTCTCTTTAAGTTTTCAAATGCATTGGTCTATAACTGTTTATGTATCTGCTACATCTCTAAAGTATGTTTGTTTTTAAAAACCTAGATTAGTCTTTCCACATTTTTTCACATTACTTGTTCATGTAAACCCTTTTATCTTAACTCAATGCCACCTCTAAGATGGTATCTAAATGGATCTCTCTGTATTATCACCTAGTGTATTTCTTTCATAGTTCTTGATACAACATATTATATTGTTTACATATTGTTAATTATCCATTTCCCATCTTAGAATTTGAATTATAATAATTTGAATTCTTGAATTCCCAATTAAAATTTGAATACAGAAGGTAGGAACCTTAACTATACCCCTAGTTTCTAACAGTAGCTTGATTAGTAGATGTACAACAAACAAGTGTTGAAACAATTGTGGAAATCAATTGACATACATGTGCCAAAAAACTAAGTTAAATCTATACTTATTCTGTATCTAGTTACCATAAAGTTGAATTTCTTTTGTTTATTAGCTAGACATATAACATTTTATTTTATTAAAGTACAGTTGACATACAATATTATGTTCATTTCAGGTGTACAACATAGTGATCTGACAATCAAATAAATAACAAAATGATCACCATGATAAATCTAGTAACTATCTGTTACCACACAAAATTATTACAGTATGATTGACTATATTCCTTATACTGTATATTACATCCCTGTGACTTATTTTATAACTACAGGTTTGTACCTCTTAATTCCCTTTACTTATTTCTCTTTCTAATAATTTTGTTACTAGTGTATAGAAATGCAACAGCTTTCTATATGCTACTTTTGTTTCCTGCATCT
This sequence comes from Eubalaena glacialis, assembly GCF_028564815.1. NCBI lineage: Eukaryota > Metazoa > Chordata > Mammalia > Artiodactyla > Balaenidae > Eubalaena > Eubalaena glacialis. The sequence continues at coordinate 27,777,450 of NC_083718.1, forward strand.
TTATTGAATTTATTTTTTAGTTCTAATAGTATTTTGGTGGGATCTATAGGATTTTTAATATATATAATACCATGCCATCTGCAAACAGTTTTACTTTTTCCTTTCCAATATGGATTCATTTTATTTATTTTTAATGTCTGATTGCTGTGGATAAGACTTTTAATACTATGTTGATGAAAGTGGAGAGACTGGGCACCCTTGTGTTGTTTCTGATCTTAGGGAAATGCTTTCAGCATTTCACCGAGTATGATATTAGATGTGGGTTTGTCATATGTGGCCTTTATTATGTTCAGGTATGTTTCTTTTATACCCACTTTGTTCAGAATCTTTATCATAAATGGAATTTGTGAAAAGTTCTTTTCTGCATCTACTGAGATGATCACATGATTTTTATCCTTCATTTCATTAATGTGGTATATCACATTGATTGATTTGTGGATATTGAATCACCCTTGTTTTCCCGGGATAAATCTCACTTGATTATGGTGTATGATCCTTTTAACGAATTGTTGAATTTGGTTTTCTAATATTTTGTTGAGTAATTTTGCATCTGTGTTCACTAGTGATAATAACTTGTAATTTTCTTGTTTGTAATGTCTATGTCTGGTTTTAGTATCAAGGTGATGCTGGCCTCATTGAATTAGTTCCTGCTCAATTTTTTTTTGAATAGTTTGGGAAGAATAGTTATTAAGTCTTCATTAAATGTTTGGTAGAATTCACCTGTAAAGCCATCTAGTCCTGGACTTTTGTTTGTTAGAATTTTTTGATTACTGATTCAATTTCATTACTAGTGATTGGCCTATGCAGATTTTCTATTTCTTCCTGATTCAGTCTTAGAAGATGGTATGTTTTTAGGAATTTATCCATTTCTTCCAGGTTGTCCTATTTGCTGGTGTATAATTTTTCATAGTAATTCCTTACAATATTTTGTATCTCTGTGGTGTCAGTTGTAACTTCTCTTTCATTTCTGAGTTTATTTATCTAGGCCAACTGTCTTTTTTCTTGATGTGTCTGGTTAATGTTTTATCCACTTTGTTTATCTTTTCAAAGAACCAACTCTTCATTTCATTGACCCTTCCTTCCCTCCTTCCTTCCTTTTTTGTCTCTGTTTTATTCGTTTCCACACTCTGGTCTTTACTATTTCTTTCCTTCTGCTAACTTTGGGCTTTGTTTGTTCTTCTTTTTCTAGTTCCTTTAGGTGTAAGTTTAGGTTGTTTGTTGGTAATTTTTCTTCTTTCCTGATGTAGACCTGTATGGCTATAAACTTGCCTTTTAGAACTGCCTTTGCTGCGTCCCAGAGACTTTTTTTAAAAAATAAATTTATTTATTTATTTTTTATTTTTGGCTGCGTTGGGTCTTCATTGCTGAGCACGGGCTTTCTCTAGTTGTGGCAAGTGGGGGCTACTCTTCGTTGCAGTGTGCAGGCTTCTCATTGTGGTGGCTTCTCTTGTTGTGGAGCATGGGCTCTAGGCGCACAGGCTTCAGTAGTTGTGGCACATGGGCTCAGGAGTTGTGGCACACGGGCTTAGTTGCTCCGTGGCATGTGGGATCTTCCCAGACCAGGGCTCGAACCTGTGTCCCCTGCACTGGTAGGTGGATTCTTAACCACTGTGCCACCAGGGAAGCCCTACCCCATAGACTTTAGAATGTTGTATTTCCACTTTTATTTGTCTCAAGGTATTGGTTTATTTTCTCTTTGATTTCTTCAATGACCCAATGGTTGTTTAGACTCCATGTGCTTGTGTTTTTTTCTAGTTTCTTATTGTAGGTGATTTCTAGTCCCATACCATTGTGACTGGAAAAGATGCTTGATATGATTTCAATCTTTTTAAATGTATTGAGACTTCTTTTGTGTCATTAAATGTAATCTATCCTGGAGAATATTCCATGTGTACTTGAAATAATGTGTATTCTGATGTTTTTGGGTGGAATGCTTTGGATGCATATCGTAAGGTAACCTGATTTAATGTGTCATTTTTTTTTTCACATCTTTATTGGAGTATAAATGCTTTACAAAGTTGTGTTAGTTTCTGCTGTATAACAAAGTGAATCAGCTATATGTATACATATATCCCCATATTGCCTCCCTCTTGAGCCTCCCTCCCACCCTTCCTATCCCATCCCTCTAGGTCACAAAGACTGGAGTTGATCTCCTTGTGCTATCCAGCAGCTTCCCACTAGCCATCCATTTTACATTTGGTAGTGTATATACGTGAATTCTACTCTCTCACTTCATCCCAGCTTCCCCTTCCCCCTCGTGCCCTCAAGTCCGTTCTGTACATCTGCGTCTTTATTCCTGCCCTGCCACTAGGTTCATCAGTACTGCTTTTTAAAATTCCATATATATGCGTTAGCATACAGTATTTGTTTTTCTCTTTCTGACTTACTTCACTCTGTATGACAGATTCTAGGTCCATCCACCTCACTACAAATAACTCAGTTTCATTCCATTTTATGGCTGAGTAATATTCCAATGTATATATGTGCCACATCTTCTTTATCCATTCATCTGTTGAGGGACATTTAGGTTGCTTCTATGTCCTGGTTATTGTAAATAGTGCTGCAATGAACATTGTGGTACATGTCTCTTTTTGAATTACGGTTTTCTCAGGGTATATGCCCAGAAGTGGGATTGCTGGGTCATATGGTAGCTCTATCTTTAGCTTTTTAAGGAAAATCCGTACTGTTCTCCATAGTGGCTGTATCAATTTACATTACCACCAACAGTGCAGGAGGGTTCCCTTTTTATGTCAATGTTTCCTTATTGGTTTTCTGTCTAGATAATCCATCCATTAATATAAGGGGGGTTTAAAGAACCCTACTGTTCTTGTATTACTGTGAATTTCTTCTGTTCTGTCTGTTAATATTTGCTTTATGTATTTAGGTGTTCCTATGTTGGGTGCATATATATACACAAGTGTTATATATTCTTCTTGGATTGATCCCTTTATCATTATTTATGTTCTTCTTTGTCTCTTATTACAGTCTGTGTTAAAGTTTATTTTGTCTGATATAAATATTGCTACCCCCAGCTATCTTTTTGCTTCCATTTGCGTGGAATACAGGTATTCCTTGGAGATATTACAGGTTCAGTTCCAGACCATCGTGATAAAGCATACATTGCAATAAAGCAAATCACATGAATTTTTTGGTTTCCCAATGCATAGAAATGTTATGTGTACACCGTAATATAGTTTATTGAGTGTGCAATACCATTCTCTAAAAGAACAATGTACATATCTTAATTAAAAATACGTTATTGGTAAAAAATACTAACCAACATCTGAGTCTTCAGCTAGTTGTAATCATTTTGCAATAGTAACATCACAGATCACTGATCAAAGACCACTATAACTTATATAATATTATTACATTAAATATAATAAGCTAAATAATAATATAAATAATAATGATTAAAAGATTGAAATATTGCAAGAATTACCAAAATGTGACAAAGAGACACAAAGTGAGCAAATGCTGTTGGAAAAAATGGTACTGATGGTCTTGACAGATGCAGAGTTGCCAAAAGCCTTCAATTTGTAAAAACCACAATATCTGCAAAGTGCAATAAAGTAAAGCACAATAAAACAAAGTATGCCTGTATGTTTTTCCATCCCTTCACTTTCAGTCTGTGTGTGTTTCTTTAGATCTGAAGTGAGTCTCTTGTGGGCAGCATATATATGGATCTTGCTTTTAAATCCATTCAGTCACTCCATGTCTTTTGATTGGAGCATTTAGTCCATTTCCATTTAAAGTAATTATTGATAGATATGTACTTATGCCATTTTGTTAATTATTTTCTGGTTATTTTTGTTGTTCTCTGTTCCTTTCTTCTTCTCTTACTCTCTTTCCTTGTATTTTGATGACTTTCTTTAGTACAATAGCTGTATTCCTTTCTCTTTATTTTTTGTGGCTCTATTATTGGTTTTTGGTTTGTGGTTACCATGAGGTTTTTTTTTTTTTAATTAATTAATTTATTTAATATTTTATTTTTGGCTGCATTGGGTCTTCATTTCTGCACATGGGCTTTCTCTAGTTCCAGCGAGCAGGGGCTACTCTTCATTGTGGTGCATGGGCTTCTCATTGTGGTGGCTTCTCTTGTTGTGGAGCAGGGGCTCTAGGTGTACGGGCTTCAGTAATTGTGGCTTGGGCTCTAGAGCACAGGCTCAGTAGTTGTGGCACACGGGCTTAGTTGCTCCATGGCATGTGGGATCTTTCCGGACCAGGGCTCGAACCCATATCCCCTGCATTGGCAGGTGGATTCTTAACCACAGCACCACCAGGGAAGTCCATACCATGAGGTTCTTATATAACAACCTATGTACATATAGCAGTCTATTTTAAGGTGATGCATGCTCTAAAGTGTTTGAGCATGTTCTAAAGGCACTATATTTTTACTCCCCCTCTCAAGGTTTTGTTTTTTACACCATCTTTTTGTTTTGTGTATTCCTTAACTATTTATTGTAGCTATACATGATTTTATTAGTTTTGTCTTTTAACCTTCATACTGGCTTTATAGTTGGTTGATCTATTACCTTTACCATAGTCTTGCCTTTACCAGTGATATTTTTTCTTTCATAATTTTCATATTTCTACTTATTATTATTTTTCTGTTTAAAGAAGTCCTTTTAACATATCTTGAAAGGTTAGTTTAGTTGTGATTAACTCCTTTAGCTTTTGCTTGTCTGGAAAACTCTTTAGCTCTCATTCAATTCTGAATGATAATCTTGTCAGATAGGGTATTCTTGGTTGTAAGTTTTTTCCTTTCAGCACTTTGAATATGTTGTGCCACTCCCTTCTGGTCTGTAAAGTTTCTGCTGAAACGTTAGCTAATATTCTTATGGGGATTTCCTTGCATGTAAGTATTTGTTTTTCTCTTGCTGCATTTAAGATTCTCTCTTCATATTTCACTCTTGGCATTTTAATTATAATGTGTCTTGTGTGGGCCACTTTGAGTTTATCTTGTTTGGGACTCTGTCATTCCTGGGCTTGGATGCTTGTTTCCTTCACCAGGTTAGGATAATTTTCAGTCATTATTTCTTCAAATAGGTTTTCTGTGTTTTTTTCCTTTCTCTCTTTTTCTTCTGGGACCCCTAAAATGCAAAGATAACTACAACTTGTTGCCCCTCTAGTCCCTTAAATTATCCTCATTTTTTGGGTTTCTTTTGTTTTTTTCTGGTTTTTTTCAAATTTTAATTATAATTTATTTATTTTTTAAATTTTTAATTGAAGTATAGTTAATTCACATTATTGTGTGTGTTAGCTTTAGGTGTACAGCACAGTGAATCTGTGCAGCACAAAAGAATCTGAAAAAGAATATATATATATATATGTATGTTATTACAAAATATTGAATATAGTTCCTGGTGTTATACAATAGGTCCTTGTTGGTTATGTATTTTATATAATAGTAGTGCGTATATGTTAATCCCAACTTCCTAATTTATCTTCTCCCCCCCTTCCCCTTTGGTAACCATAAGTTTGTTTTCTAAGTCTGTGAGTCTATTTTGTAAATAAGTTCATTTGTATCTTTTTAAAAAATCCCATATGTAAGCGATATCATATGATATTTTTCTTTCTCGATCTTACTTCAGTTAATATGATAATCTCTAGGTCCATCCATGTTGCTGCAAATGGCATTATTTCATTCTTTTTTAAGGTCAAGTAAAATTCCATTGTATATATATGTCACATCTTCTTTATCCATTCATCTGTAGATGAACATATAGGTTGCATCCATGTCTTGGCTATTGTAAATAGTGCTGCTATGAACATTGAGGTACATGTATCCTTTCAAATTATAGTTTTCTCCAGATGTATACCCAGCAGTGGGATTGCAGGATCATATTGTAACTCCATTTTTAGATTTTTAAGGAACTTCCGTACTGTTCTCCATAGTGGCTATTCCAATTTATATTCCTACCAACAGTGTAGGAGGGTTCCTTTTTCTCCACACCCTCTCCAGCATTTATTATTTGTAGACTTTTTGATGATGGTCATTCTGACTGGAGTGAAGTGATAACTCATTGTAGTTTTGATTTGCATTTCTCTAAAATTAGCAATGTTGAGCATCTTTTCATGTACTTGTTGGCCATCCTTATGTTTTCTTTGGAGAAATGTCTATTTAGATCTTCTGCCCATTTTTTGATTGGGTTGTTTTTGTTTGCTTGTTTTGTTTTGTTATTGAGTTGTACGAGCTGCTTGTATATTTTGGAAATAAATCTCTTGTCAGTTGCATCATTTCCTCCCATTCCACAGGTTGTCCTTTCATTTTTATTATGGTTTCCTTTGCTGTGCAAAAGCTTTTAAGTTTCATTAGGTCCCATTTGTTTATTTTTGCTTTTATTTCCATTACTCTGGGAGACGGATCCCCCAAAATATTGCTGTGATTTATGTCAAAGAGTGTTCTGCCTATGTTTTCCTCTAGGAGTTTTATAGTATCCAGTCTTACTGGATACTATACTTACTTTAATCCATTTTGAGTTTATTTTTGTATATGGTGTTAGAGAATGTTCTAATTTCATCCTTTTACATGTAGCTGTCCAGTTTTCACAGCTCCACTTGTTGAAGAGACAGTCTCTTCTCCACTGTATATTCTTGCCTCCTTTGTTGTAGATTAATTGACTGTAGGTGCATGGGTTTATTTCTGGGCTTTCTATACTTTTCCATTGATCTATATGTCTGTTTTTGTGCCAGTACAATACTGTTTTGATGAGTGTAGCTTTGTAGTATAGTCTGAGGTCAGGAAGCCTGATTCCACCAGCTCCATTTTTCTTTTTCAAGATTGCTTTGGCTTTTTGAGGTCTTTTGTGTTTCCATACAAATTTTAAAATTCTTTGTTCTAGTTCTGTAAAAAATGCCATTGGTAATTCGATAGAGATTGCACTGAATCTGTAGATTGCCTTGGGTGGTATAGTCATTTTAACAGTATTGATTCTTCCAATCCAAGAACACGGTATATCTTTCCATTTGTTTGTGTCATCTTTAATTTCTTTCATCAACATCTTATAGTTTTTGGAGTACAGGTCTTTTGCCTCTTTAGGTAGGTTTATTCCTAGGTATTTTATTGTTTTTGATGCGATGGTAAATGGGATTGTTTCCTTAATTTCTCTTTCTGATCTTTTGTTGTTAGTGTATAGAAATGCAACAGATTTCTGTGTATTAATTTTGTATCCTGCAACTTTACTGAAATGAGCTCTGGTAGTTTTCTGCTCTTTTTGCTGTTTTGATTGGGTAATTTCCACTAGCCTGTCTTCCAGATCCATTTTTCTGTATCATCTAATCTGCTATTGGTTCCCTCTAGTGTATTTTTTATTTTGGTTATTGTAGTCTTTAGCTTTGATTCCTTTTAAAATATATTCTATCTCTTTGTTGTAGTTCTCACTGTGTTCCTCCATTCCTCTCCTGAGTTTGGTGAGTATTTTTATGACCATTACTTTTAACTCTTTATCTGGATGGTTGCTAATCTGTTTCATTTACTTCTTTTTTTTTTTTTTTTGAGGTTTTGTCTAATTCTTTCATTTGGAACATATTCTTTTGTCTCATTTTGCCTAACTCTTTGTGTTTGTTTCTGTGTATTAGGTAGATTAGCTACTTTCCCCAGTATTAAAAGAGCGGCTTTATGTAGTAAGTGTCCTGTGTGGTCCAGTAGTGTGATACCCCCTGGTAGCCACAGCCAGGTGCTCCAGGAGAGTTCCTTGTGTAAGCTGTATGTCCTCCTCTCATGGCAAGAACATGCTTGCCTCAGGCATGCTAGTGTTCAGGGCTGGCCTCTGTGCAGTGGGCTATGAGTTCTGGTTGCAACTGTTTCAAGTGCCCTACTATGCAAGGCTTGCCTCTGAGGCAGGAATCACTTTGAGGGGATGCCAGTGGCAGCTGAGGGTGCCCAATAGGACTGGTAGGGCAGTGCTTTTGAGGGGCTTTGGTGCTTGTTGGAGGCACCCACTGGAACTGGTGGGGTGGGAAGGCCATTTAGGAGAGGTTCCACTACCAACTGAGGGTGGCTGCCAGGTATGGTGGGGCAGGGGGCCACTTTGGAGGGGCTCTGGTGCTAGTGGATGCTACCCACTGGAACTGGTGTATTGGGAGGCTGCTTTGGAAGGGCTGTGCTGCTGGCTGGGTCTGGTGGGGCAGGGGGCCATTTGGAGGACTCTAGTGACAGCTGAGGGTGACTGCTGGGTCTGGTGGGGTGGGGGCATCAATTTGGAGTAGCACTGACTGTATCAGGTCCACAGGTGAACCCAGAACTGGGCAATCAGTATTAATAGTTTAAATAGGGAGAGTTAGATATGGTGCCTGCCAGCACTGGGACAGCTAGGTAGAGGGCGAGCCATAAACAAACAACAACAACAAATCTGATGCTCACCAGCTCCTCAGTACCCAGAGAAAGTTCCAACAGATCTCTGCCCCTGAGGCATATGCCCTAAAATTAGTCAATAAATCTCCTTCACATATGACCCAGGTACTTTTCAGACTGCTGCCCCTGTGCTGGGACTTGGAGGGAGTGAATATTTGCATGCAGCCTTTAACAGCAGATTTTTGGTTTCTTACAGCTGTCTGCCTCTCCTAGACATAAAGACCACTGGTTTTCAAAGCCAGATATTATGGGAAATTATCTTCCCAGTGCAGGTCACCCAGGCTGGGGAGCCTGATGTGGGGCTGAGCCCTCACTCCTCAGGGGAGGACTTCCAAGGCTATGATGGGTTGTAATGCCAGCAGTGTGAGTCCCAGTTAGACTGTCTTGGCCACTCCTACCCATCTCAATGTGGTTTTTCCTTTTTATCTTTAGTTGTGGAATATCTTTTCTGCTAGTCTTCAGGTTGTTCTCAGAGATAGTCTCTCTATATGTAGTTGTAATTTTGGCATATCCATGGGAGGAGGCATACCCAGGCAGAGTCTTACTACTCCACCATCTTGTCCTGACAATATTTGATCATAAAGTTGAATTTCTGAATAGGTTTGCCTCCTAAAAATGGCAAAGAGCTTTTGCGTGATGTTCAAATTTTTATTTAATAGTTCTATGGATATTGGGATATAAACTTGAGACTATACATTTATTAGAATATAGTGGAAGTTTGTGTTAGCTCATTATGTTTATCTTAGGAGACTGATTTTTACCCACTGATGTTGGTGATAATTAACTCACTATGTTATTATTAATTTAGCTCTAATTAACCCAACTGGATAAAAATATCTATGCAAATATTCTTAATATAAGGAACATAGCTTAAGAAGGAAATGTTTGAAAATATATTTCTCCATGAAAAACATATTTGTAAGTAGGATAACGTGACTTACAGCAGTATAAAGCTAGGCAAAAACTTAACTTCTTACAGAATAGATTTCCCACCTGATAAGTTTTTAAGTTATTTTAACTTTTGTTTTTTGTTTGCAAAATATTCTCTTTAAAATTTCAGCTTTGCTCAGCTATAACTGACAAATAAAACTGTAAGATATTTAAAGTGTACATCACTTGATATACATACATAATGTGAAAGGATTCCCTCCCACCCAACCTGGTTAATTAACATCCATCATCTCACACATTTATCTTTCTTCCTTTCTTTGTTTTTTGGTGAGAATATTTAAGTTCTACTCTCTTAGCAACTTTCAAGTATACAATACAGTGTATCAACTACAGTCACCACGTTTTACATTAGAGCCTCAGACTTTTCATCTTATAACTGAAAGTTCATACATTTCTTACCAACCTCTCCCTATTTCCCTCACCCGCCAGCCCTAGCGACC